>NC_064262.1:13455833-13770000 GCF_003254725.2 Canis lupus dingo
GCATCTTGCTGTATAAATACCTCCAAAAAGACAATCACAAAGAAGTCTGATATTTGTGTGTTGTCTGGTTTATATATTCTTATTCACAGTTGTTTTATTGCCATGCTGGGTGACCTCAGGTGAATTGCTTAATCCTCTGAGCCTCAACTTTCTCTTTCATTAAATAAAAATAATCACTCCCCTCACAAAATTGTAGTTAAACTTAATCGTATATGAAGAATACCATGGGCAGTGTTGAATGTAGTAAGTTCTTACTTGTGGTTAGATTCCTTTTTCTTCTTTCTCACCATTCTCACTCCTGTTTTAGCCCCATATAAATTCTGTATCTTGTTGAAATAAAATTACAGTGAACATCAAGGGCAATCATGAAGGAAGAAATAAGTCAAACATGGTATTATTAAGTATATATGTATACCTATAAATATATATTTATATGTATATTTTATAAATTAGTATAGTATATATTATAAATATAAGTATACATACCTATGTGTAAGTATTTATTATTAAACAATATTTTAGATTAATAATTATTAAGTAATAATTACTATTAAATAATTTTAATTATACTTAAATATATTATTAATTATATAGATACACACATACACATAAATACACACACACTTATATATCAGTGAGGAAGAGCCATCCTATTTGTCAGTCTGGGTGAGGTTGGAAATTTTAGAGGTACATTGAACATATGAACTTTAGAGTTGTTTGTTACTTTGTTTGTTTGCTTTTAGCATGATCTATAGGCTGGTATCCTACCAGCTGCCTTAGGGAGGTGTCTGTCAGACTGTTTATGAGTCCTGGTCTATGCTGACCCTTACTCAAAATGAATTCATTTATTAACATTAGGGTTCAAGGACTTGCTGATCTGACATATTCTGACAGATGCAGACTAGGCTGTTCTTTTAACCCTATGGTCTTATGTTTGGAGAAGAAGGCCATTTATCCAGTCATGCCATCTAGTGCATGATGCATGATGCCTCTCTTCCTGTCTGCCATTCTTCCCTCCCTTTCCTTCAGTATATTTACTATAAAATTTACTCACTTCATGTATATAGTTTAAGGATTTTTTAGTAAACTTACACAGTGTTATCATCACCACAATCCAATTTTAGAACATTTCCATTGCTTCTAAAATATTGCTCGTGCCCATGATTAGTCACTTCCTGTTCCCACCTCATTCTACTTTCTTTCTATAGATTTGCCTTTTCTAGACATTTTGTATAAAGGGAATCAGAAATATGTAATCTTTTGCTTTTGTCTTCTTTCGCTTACCATAATCTTTTTGAGGTTCATCCACATTGTATGTATCAGTATTTTGTTCATTCTTATTGCTGGATATGAATCTGGTTTTTGGATATAACACATTATATTTACCCACTTAACCGTGAATTGTTGTTTTCATTTTCTGTCTATTAGAGATAATGCTCTCATGAACTTTTTCTGCATAGGTCTTTGTGTGGACATATATTTTCATTTCTCTTCCACCTAGAAGTGGAATACCGGATACCATTAGTAAATTATATTTGCTTTTAAAAGGAAGTACCAAACTGCTTTCCAAAGTGTCTGTACCATTTCCTGTATTTATTTATGGTATGATTAGTTATTTGGTGTTTATTAAGAAACAGAAAGTTATTAATGAGAGTATATAGTGATAGATACTGTGATGTGACACCTCCAATGCTTCTGCAGGACTGAAGGTCTTCTGTTGCTCCAGCTTCCAGAAGCACTAAGTGTTAGCTCTCTCCAGAAATTGCCCCCAACTGAAGAGTCACCTCTCCCATGGTGAGAGCCCCTTCTCAGGACAGTCAGTATCCAATAACTGGTTGAAATGAGGCTTATGAAATCCTTAGGTCTTGCCCCAACTCAGGACTGCTCCAAAGGGCTATCTAGCTTCAGAGCTTTGAGGTCCACTAAAGCCCTTTGAGGAACTGCAGCCCAGCTGCTGACTTCTTTCTTCCCTTTCTCCAGAAGAAGGCGGATCCCCAGGGCACTCCCTAATAAACTTTCTGCATGTTACTCTCTAAATTGGCTACTGGAAGAAACTAGTTTTGAAAGTAACAAATTGGTACCTTTTATATATTACAGATTACATTGACACTAGTCTTATTAAGTAGATCCTTCGACTGGCAAGAATTAGCCTACTTTCTTGAAGCTTGAAACCAAATTTCAATCCCTGCAAAGAATCAGCTTCTGTTATTTTAATCTACCAAGAGAGGGCAGTGAGATGATAGTTAAACTCGCAGCCCCGTGGTAAGAATAAAGGAGAATTTAATTATTTCTGAAATTTCCAGCACTTTGTTTTCTAGAATAATTACTTTTATTAGCTCTTCCTATATCATCCAGAGATCTGTAGAATATGCAGGAATGAACTTTATTTAGTAAACTCTAAAAACAGCAGAATTCCAAGAACTCCTTTTTTAAGGACACTTTTCAGCACAGGCTGTGCTTTTAATTTTTAATTAATTAGTATTTCCATTGATAGTATAGAAGCATTTGAACAAAGTGGATTTTTAAAAATTTAGTCAAGGATGACTTACAAAATCAGAGAATGTTAGACTCCTGAGTTTATCTAGTTTGTGCTCCTTATAGGTGGAAATACATGATGTATAAGAGTTGGAATGCTTGGTTTAAGATACCAAGGAGAGGGCAGCCTCGGTGGCTCAGCAGTTTAGTGCTGCCTTCAGTCCAGGGTGTGAATCTGAGGACCTGGGATTGAGTCCTGTGTTGGGCTCCCTGCAGGCCTGTGTCTCTGCCTCATTCTCATGTGTGTCTCTCGTGTGTCTCTCATGAATAAATAAATAAAATCTTAAAAAAAAAAAAATACCAGGAGAATAAGTCCTAAAATTTGGTCAAATTTCTTTCTTTCTTTCTTTCTTTCTTTCTTTCTTTCTTTCTTTCTTTCTTTCTTTCTTTCTTTCTTTCTTTCTTTCTTTCTTTCTTTCTTCTTTCCTTTCTTTCTTTCTTTCTTTCTTTCTTTCTTTCTTTCTTTCTTTCTTTCTTTCTTTCTCTCCCCCCCCCTCTTTGTCTCTCTTTCTTTCTTTTAATTAAACCTTGCTTTCCTTTATTCTATTATAGGACTTTGGTTATTTTCAGTTTTCCAGGGAGTTAAAAACTTTTATTTATTAAGAAAAACACAATAAATCCTCACAAAAGGATCTGATGATCTACCAATCATTTACCTGATTGGAAACAGGTATTAGCATTGGAAAATCAGTCTAAAAATGATATTTTCAGTGACTGACTTGGCATATTCCAGGATTTGTTTTCTTTCCTTTGCATTTCCAGTCATTTTTAATACTACTGTTTTTGATGCATGTGACTATTCATATTTAACATTATTTTCTATTTACTGTCTTAAAAATGTGCATAATTAGTGGAGTCAGATGTAGTTGACCAATTTCCATCTTGCATGATCTGGCTTTATTTTGTGGTATCTAAAACTCTTCTGGATAAAATGCTATTGTTTAAGAATATAAAACCCTCTAGGGAAATTCTTAACAAAATGAAATTCCAATAACCACTCCCTTCATCTTTGTTAATATCAATATTAATTATCTAACATCTTTGCTTGGCAAAACCAGGAAATATCCTGCTATCAGACCTGATTACGTTTTAATACCAGTTATATTTATGGAGCTTCCCACATGCTGGTTGTCCTTTGTTCAAACTGAGGCAAAGTTCAGTGCCATTTATTTTTTGATGACCTTCTTCTTGCCATGAATTAAAATTCCTCTTACACCCAATTCCCTTTGTCTCTGTAAATATGTACCCTTGTTGTATCGGAATCCTAAAGAATTAGGAAGTGTAATTATAAATGCATTGCTTATTGGGCAGTTTAAATTTTCTATCTCTTTATCGGTGTGCTTTGAATTTAAGTGGTGTATGTGAGAGAGAGAAAGGTGTGGGGGAAGGAGGAAGGGAGAAAGGTGGGGTATGGGGGAGAAAAGCGAAGAGAAGAGAGAGACATTTTCTTTATTGGTTTTCCTGCTTATTTTCTTCTAGATTCAGACCTGGGGCCACTTTATCACTTAAAGAGTCAATCATGCTTCAGTGTTAATTCTTTCAGTACTGAGGTTTCTTTTTAAGGAACCCAAAGTCATTGGCTTAGTATCAGTGTAGTGTCAGTTTATCTTTCCTAATGGTCCAACTCTGACCCTAGGTTCTTATTTGTTCCTCTGGAGCCTTCAGTAAATTCATCTAACTTTTCTGAGCCTTGGTTTCCTTGTATATAAAATGTGGTTAAGAATACCTAACTCAGAGCATTGATGTGAGAATTAAATGAGATGGTAGCTATAAAATGCTTAGCACATAACTCTTAGTGTGGGATCATGATCCATCTTCATCAATTCCTCACATTCAAAATTCTCCCTGTTTTAGATTGGCACTTACACAGAGTATGGATAACCAAGGGCAGCTTGTATTATATACCCTACATTTCCCACTACATCCTAAAAGGAATGGAAATATAACAGGGCCAAATCCTCAAACAAAAGTAATGCATTTCTGGTGGAATTTCAAGCATTAGTTAGCCAAATGGAAGGATCTGATGAAGTGTTTGTTAGCTTCTTCATGGCTTCCAAAATTATTCCACATAAGGAATTTACCTGTTTTGTGTTTGGGCATGACTGTTGGGCTTTGGGAAACTTGAATTTTTGATTATCAGGATGACTACTTTACCCAGTCATTCTTTCTTTCCCCTACTTCTGGCCTTTATTAATGTTCTTTCCTGTTAGTGCTGCTGTATCTTCTGCATATACCAAATAATTTCCAGTACGGTGCTTTTGTAAAGTTGCCTTGTATTTATTTGCAAGTATCTACTAAAAATCCTTAATTATAATTTATGAGTAAACTAAATTAAAGTTATATTTCTGCTAAGGTTTTGAAATTTTGGAATGCCATAGTTCTAATGTATTGTATTATATACTTTCATATGCTTTCATATGTGTTGCTAAAAATGAACTAAAGCACTCACATTTCTGAAATGTGATCTTTTTATAATTCTTTCCTTCTTTTAAAAAAATCATATTTTGGGGCACTTGGGTAGCTCAGTGGTTGAGCTTCTGCCTTTGGCTCAGATCATGATCCCGTGGTCCTGGGATCAAGTCCTGCATCAGGCTCCCTGTAGGGTTCCTGCTTCTCCCTCTGCCTATGTCTCTGTCTCTCTCTGTGTCTCTCATGAATAAATAAATAAAATCTTTAAAAAATTCATATTTTACTATGTAAAAATAAATTGGAAAAATTTGGAATATTTGTTTTTTTATGAAATACTACAATTTGGGGAGTGGTTAAATAAGCTTAGGGCAATTAACAGAGATACCACTGTGAGAATTTAGATAGTATCTCATTTGTGAAAAAATGTTTTGTAAGCTACAAAGTGTTATTTATATATGAGGAATCATAATCATTATTGCCAAAAAAGTTGATAAGCTACAGTTGCAGTCAGTTATAAAAATGACTACAGGAATTTTAAAGGAATAATTATGTGTTCAAGTTTAATGGTCTTTGGATTCAAGGTTTGACAGGATTATCTTTAAGGTAATCAACCTTGAGATTCTCTGAAAACACAAGCAATAATTCAAAAATAACAAAAATGTTAACACAACCATGGCTGTCCCTGCTCTCACCAATATGCAGAGGACAGTTTTGTCCTATTAACTGATGAGAGTTGGTTCAGATGTGTTAGACATTACTGCTGTAATGACATCTAATATTGGTGGTTAAGTATCACTTTTATAATCTGAGAAAGTCAAGGCTGTCTTTTCCTAACATCTCTCTACTGTTTATAAGGAGCTTCCTTTCCAGTGATGTACTTTGTAATCTGTTTTATCTTTGATCTGTTTTATCATTCAAGTTAATACTTCATGGAAAACCTAAATGAGATGCTATTTCTCTCAGGAAAAAAACAAAACAGAACAATGGAAAGAGTCAAAGAGCAACTGAGTTAGATGTTTACAACTCATACCTATGGAAGAATAATATGTGTACCTTTCCCTTCTGTTTTTTCTTTAAAGAAAGGATTCTGGGACGACTGGGTGGCTCAGGGGTTAAGCGTCTGCCTTCGGCTCAGGGCGTGATCCTGGGTCCCAGGAGCGAGTCCCGCATTGGGCTCCCTGCGAAGAGTCTGTTTCTCTCTCCGCCTGTGTCTCTGCCTCTCTCTCTGTGTCTCTCATGAATAAATAAGTAAAATCTTTAAAGAAAAAAGAAAAAGAATTCTGGTGCTGCAGATCACAGAAGCATTTATGGCTCACAGAATTATTGTCACCCCAAACTCCTCTTTCCTCTGTTTATTAGTGTGGTGATGCTTGATGGTGAGAAAAGGATTGGCATTTTGAAGAGGCATAATACCAATGAAGTGGCTTGTGGTGGTTCTTTTATTAAAAATCTCTGTGTTCCTTTCCAGAGACTCCCTAATTAGCTCAGGCTCTGGCCCAGAGGACTGCATGGCTGTATTTAACCACCTGGGAAGTGGCACTGGAAAGATGCTGGCTCAGCGTAAGTAACTGGGTTGTATCCTGGCTGCCTTTTGGGTGAGAGCTTTATTTTTAACTCGCCTCCTTCTTTCAGATGATTGCTGAGGTCTGATCATAGTGAGGGAGAGCTCCCTTTCATTCTTAGATCTTTTTTTCCTATTTAGTAGAGTTCATAACTCTTTTCTTCTTGTATTTTGCCACTAGGTGAAGGGAATTAAATGTTAGGCTTCTCTGGAAAATGTTATGTGCCTAATACTAATACTCTTCTTTTCTTTGGGTCTTCTATTACTCAATGATATAATAAATAAAATAAAATAAAATAAAATAAATAAAATAAAATAAAATAGGCAGTTTATTTGCAATCTTCAGTGTGGTAAAGGTTATAAATATGTAGAAAATTATACAGCCTTGCCCACTTAGAGCGATAACTATAATATAAGGCAGACTAAAAGATCAGAGAGGAATATTCATAGGGTCCTTTGAGAGCTCAAAATACTTTAAGGGGATAAGGGAATGCTTCCTAGAAAATGTGGTATTTATATAGGGCTTTAAAGCTGGGAAGGCTTTATAGGCAAGGAGGAGGCTGAGGGCATTTCCCAGTCAGTGAACTGAGTGGAAAAAAGCAAGAGTCTTAAGAATGCTTGATGATTGCTGGAGTACAAACAAACCATTATTGATGAGTGTTGGGTACATGGTTGGGTGTACTAGGAGACTAAACTAGAGAGACATGTTGGAGCAGGATCCAGGAGGGGCTTGAATCTGTGAGGCTAGGGAATTGTACAGTTCTAGATCTCTTCCCATAGACTTTGGAGCCAGTTGAAATATTTTTTTCTTTGCTTTTAAAAAAATCCTACACCTTTTCCTTGAATTATTTTGGAGTCATGCACTTGGTGTGAGAGCAATACATTTTATGAAGTAGAAATCATTTGGAAGACAAGTTCATGATGCCATTTCTTTTATTTAATCATCTTTGGAAGGAGTGAATTTATTATATATTTATTTTGAGAGAGACAGAGACAGAAAGAGACAAAGATAGAGCAGGTGGTGTTGGGGGTGGGGGGAAGAGAGAATCCTAAGCAGGCTCCACACTCATTGTGGAGCCAGGCATATAGCCTGATACAGGCCCAACTCCGGGCCCCACATGGTCAGACATGGGGCCTGATGTGAGGCTTGATATAGTGATTGACATGGGGCTCAACACAAGGGATTGATCTCATGACCCTGAGATCATGACTTGAGCCGAAATCAAGAGATGCTTAACCGACTGAGCCACCCAGGCGCCCTTAGAAGGAGTGACTTTTAAACCTGATCACATGAACTAATATACAAGGAGAGAGTTTGAAAAGGGTGATATCTTTTACAAATGGGAGATTCTTCTATTCTGAAGAAAATCCTTGACCCTTTCATTATCGTATCTACATTTATTTAAAACTTCACATTGCTTTTCTTTCCTTTTATTACCTGCCTTCCACCTTTGTTTAAAAAATAGACAATATAATAACATTACAGAAAGTTTGGAAACAGAGAAAAACATATCCATGAGTTCCCTTCTTTTGTAGAACTACTGCTGTTACTCTGGCTAGGGATTAGGGAAAATTTGGACTTTTGTGGTTTTTGCCAGCCTGGCATTCATTATTTTTATTCCTTATGTAGCACTCTGATTTTCTCTGGAGAAACAAACTACTCTTGGGCCATGTGGTCAGTATTGAACTGACCTATTGTTACATCTTAGAGGGATCCTGGCATAGCCAAATTAACAGTTGCATTGTCTTACCTGATGAGTGGTTTAGAGATGGGCATGTGTTTAAGCCAGGGCATTCAGAACCACCGACTCAATTCTGTGACTTTTGCTGGAACTTTTAGAAAAGAAGCATGCTTTTCTACTGGGGTTGATGAAAAAATAGAATATATGTCCAAAGCTATTGGTAACCATCTTCCTATCACTTAGGTAAGAATGAAGCCAACTGGCAGAAAAGCAGAACCAAGAGCCAGGGATCCCTGGCTCAGCGGTTTGGCGCCTGCCTTTGGCCCAGGGCGAGATCCTGGAGTCCCGGGATCGAGTCCCATGTTGGGCTCCCTGCATGGAGCCTGCTTCTCCCTCTGCCTGTGTTCTGCCTCTCTCTCTCTCTATGTCTATCATGAATGAATAAATAAATAAATAAATAAATAAATAAATAAATAAATAAACCAAGAGCCGGAGAGAGGGAGATTACCAATACCTTGCTTAATTACCAGCCATGCTAGAAACTGGCATTATACTCTTTTTTTTTTTTTTTTTTTAGTTAACATCTGCCCAAAAGCATATATATTTTGCTTATGTCTGCCCCTCCCTGCAAATATATACATATATTTATTTTGACTACTTTGAACTGTTACTGATAAGTGCACATAGGGAAATACTCTGGGTGTTAGGGTTTGAACTCAAAGAAGAAGCCTATTAATGGGAACTGAAAAAAGAGGGAACTGAAATGGTTTGGGAAGTCTTAATGTTGGACGTGGAATTTTTAATGAACTTTGAAGGATTGGCTAGGATTGGGCTCAGCTTTCTCCATCATGCACTGGGGGTTCTGCTGAGCAGTTTGCTTTCCCCTACCTGGCCAAGGAAAGGGCATTTCTGGGTACCCTCAAGGTCAGTTTTTAGGAAAAGAGGGGCAGCCACTATGCCTTTCAACTGTATGCCTGGGATGAGACATGGCATAGATATACTTTTGCTTATAGCAGCTCTGAGTGTACAGACAGGATTGGAGATGTGGTCAGTTTTGGCCATTTTGAGACAAAGAGTGGCAGATCATGTCATATGGTTTTCTTGGTTTTCTTCCTTTTGTTCTTATCCCAGAATATTTTTCCTAGTGGAATCTGTCTAAAATAAACAACGACAGCCTTATTTGTAGACTTACTGTGTACTTTTAGAACCAGAGGACAGAAGCATTTCCTGTCCCTACCAGCTGTCTCTCTATATGAGTGCTCAGGTGCCAGCAGCACAGACACTAATTGTAGGACCTTTGGGAGAAGTCTGTATGTGGTACCAAGGCTGTTCTTCTACTACACACTGGAAGGGGGAACAGAAGTGAAAGTGGACAGATTTTCCAAGCAGGCTTGAGCTCTGATGTCCTTCACGCTGCTGACTCTGGCATTGCTCTTGCCGTTGAGCTGTGATTGCAATCATGATCTCGGCAGGCATATCACAGCTCCCGTTATATTGCAGATGGTTGACACCCAAGCCAACAGAAAATGTGCATAATCTTGGGCTAACAGATCCTTACAAATCCTTCACAGACAGCAGGACTTGCAACCCATGCCCAGGCTGTTTAAATTTCTGCAAATTCCAAACTGGTTAGACAGCTAAGGATTAGAGGCAGACATTTAAGTGACAATAAAAAGGTAGACTGATTATATATTGAAGCAGCTTTGCATTTTTAATCTTAATACATCTCTTCCCTCCACTTATTTTTCCTCTTATCTAGCTGTGAGTCCCAAACCAAATGTTATTACTCTAATAAGTCCTAGTTAAACAGAGTATTTCTCCTCCATGTCCCTCCCCCCTCTCCTCTCTCTTTCGCTGTCTGTCCTTCTCTCTCCCCCTCCCTTCCCCCCTTTTTCAAGTTAATCACTTTTCCCTTATGGGAAAAATCACTTAAAGACGAACACAAAAGCAATCAACCTGGGCAGGTACACTGGGAAGATCACTGGCCTGGGAATCTTGAAATGCATATTTCTACAAGGTTTGTCTTTATACTCTGGACCTTAGTTTCCTAATCTATAAAAACATCAAGCTAGGATCACTGTATTAGTTTCCTATTGCTGCTATTAACAAATGATCATAAACCTAGTTGCCTAAACAATATGAATGTGTTATCATATGTTTTGTAAGTCAGAAGCCTAATATGAGTCTAACTCGGCTAAAATCAAGCTGTCAGCAGGGCCGTGTTTTTTTGTTTGTTTTGCTTTTTTGTTTCCTATAGGCTCCAGGGGAGAATCTGTTACCTTGACTTTCTAGAGGCCACTTTGTTTCCTGGCTTATGGCTCCTTTCTTCCGTCTTCAGAGCCAGCAATGGTAGGTCAAGTCCTCATAGCATATCTCTTTGACCTACTCTTCTGCCTTGCTCTTCTATTTTTAAGGACAGGTGTGATTAGATTGATCCCACCAGGATGATCCAGGATAATCTTTCATCTCAGGGTCCCTAACCATAAGCACAACTGCAAAGTCCATTTTGTCATGTAAGGTAACATATTCACAGATTCGGAGGGCACCTGGGCGACTCAGTTAAGCACCTGCGTTTGGCTCAGGTCATAATCTCAGGGTCCTGGGATCAGCCCTGCATCAGGCTTCCTGCTCAGTGGGGAGTCTGCTTCTCCCTCTCTCTCTCTCTCCCCCGCTTGTGCTCCCTCTCTCACTTTCTCTCTCTCTCTCTCTCTTAAATAAATAAAATATCTTTTAAAAAACCCAAAGAACAAAGCATATTCACCAGTTCTGGGAATTAGGGTGTGGATGTCTTTGAGGGGCAGTAGGTTATTCATTTGCCTACTAGTTAGTGAAGCCTAGAGTTCTTTTCAATATTGAATTTTGTTTTGGAAGTTTACTTTCTTTCCAGCAATGTCCCAGAAATCAAGAATATGGTCTAGATTTGACCTAGATTCTACTTAGTCTTTGATAAGAAGGGCTACAAACTAATAATTGACAGGTCAAGTTAGGCTTATAGGCATGCAGATTGGCTGACATGTTTTAAAAATCTTTAATTGAAAAATTTTAAATTGGAAGATGTCATATAAAGATACGAATATCTGGTTTCTCTTGAAGGAACAACAAAAATAACAAATGTGGGGGAATTTGATAACACTAGGGTTTATTTTTTCCTTTTTTCTTTTTTTTTGGCATGGTAGCAATTAGCCAGAATTGAATAGTAAGTGTCAATTGGTTGCCTTCTATAGACAGGATTTTTGTACTTGCTTATTTATATTATCTGCTTGGTCCTTGTATAGACATTTGAATTTTCAAATGCTGTTCTATCCCTTCTATAACTTCACCCCTACTATAAAATTGACCTTTACCCTCATGACCGATGAGTACTGAGAGTTCTTGAGTCATTAATTATGCTTTATTCATTAATTATTGAGCTGGACAGATTAATATATTTTATTTCTTTACGGTTTCAAAAACAATACATATATTATGGGATTCGAGAAAATTTTCTAACTCACCACAACTATACCTTTTCCCTTGATCATGACAGCTAATTGAAGTTTTCAATATTTTTGACTTCCTTCTGTTTGTAAAAAGAAAAATAAAAAATAAGGGGTAGTTCTTTGTTCCTAGGTAGTAATTTATGGGTTATTGTGATAAACTTCTTTTTGAAAATGTGTTTCTAGCTATCCTAAGTGCAAGTGATACTTTTATAATCTGAAAAAAATGAATGGAAAGTATTTATTTTAAGAACATCCTTTTACCACTAGGCTTTGTGCTACCACTATTGAGCTCTAATAAAAAGAATTGAATGGAAAATTATTCATTGCTTGGTATTTTGAGACTTATAATTCCTTTCCTAGATTATTCAGAGCCATTTATAACTAAAAGGCAAGGTGTTGAGATTTATTGATAACAAAAAACAAAATAAACAAAAGCTAATACATATTTATATATCCAAAAAAGTAATATATCCCACATCTAATCCATATGTTACTTTGTTGAAAAGGTAGAAACATGTAAATAGCTCACATCTGGGATTTTCACCTTATGTTTGAATGATCATACCATTTTAAACAATTGCAGACTCCCAGAAAGCTGTCTTTTTGCTTTATGTACAATATAGGTCAAGTAGGGTGATACTAATCTAAATTAAGATCGCAATAGCCAAGGGTACCTGGTGGCTCAGTTGGTTAAGCGTCTGCCTTTGGCTCAGGTCATGATCCCAGGGTCCTGGGATTGGGTTCTGCATCAGGCTCATGGCTCAGCGGGGATTGGGTTCTGCATCAGGCTCATGGCTCAGCGGGGAGCCTAGTTTTCCCTCTCCCTTTGCCTGCTTTCCCCCTGCTGGTGCTCTTTCTCTGTCTGTTAAATAAATAAATGAAAATCTTAAAAAAAATATTGCAGTAGCCATGAAAATATAGGAACAAGAGAAAGAAAGTTTGCTAGAGATAGACAAGATTCATACTCAGCTTATGATTTCATTTTGAAAGGAATGCAAAAGACGGAAAAATGAATAAAAAATTAGTTACATAAATTGAGCTATGTCTTAAAAGCTTTTTAATAGTTCCTTTTTTCCTTTTTTTTTTTTTATACACAGCAACTCATTGGACATATAAAAGTTAGCTTGATTTTTACAAAATTGGGAAACCTTTGTAGAAAAGCACAAATAAACTCTTATTGATACTGAATTACATTGAAAGTCAGATGATCCAAAATCAAATGGTTCCCAATTCTGGTTTCAGAAGTACAATGAATTAGTAGAGAAGTTGATATTTTAGATAAGATTACACCAGGAACACTTTTATTTTAGGGTGCATTTTTGTGTTAAAACATAAAGATACAGAAGTACAATTTCAGATTGTCTGTTGACTGCCTGAATATTCACCAAGTCAGGCAATTTGTAGTTTTTCCTCTTGGAAGTATGCTTCCTCGCTTTGCTATGATTTCCCACTGTATCCGATGAAAAAACAGATTTTCTCCTTCATTGAAGAGGTTGGCTGGGTGCATATAACAAATTGGGAAGAAAGTGGTTTGATGGAAACTGCTTGAAGTTGTAACTTTCAATTTTCCTAGTTTTCATTCTCTCCCTGAGACCTTTGAGTTCATTGTACCTGTAAAAAAAGCCAAAAAGGTAGGCTCATAACGAGCTTGGCTGTGTTCATTCCCTACTCTTGCCACTCAGGGTTTCATTTTTCAATATTTGAAAGTTCAGCAGTTCCATAAGGGTGAATCTATTAAGAGGTTATCTTATTATTATTTTTTATTTTAGGATAAAGATAATGTGGGCAGGTTGTACAAATGTTTTTAAATAGCTCATGGTGTGTGTGTGTCTGTGTGTTTGTGTGTGTGAGTGTGCGCACATGCCATGTGCATGCACATTTGAAAGAGAATTCAAAACCTCTTGTATAACTATTATTTTCTACATTTTGATTGACTTTTCAGGGGATTTGGTTGTCTCAGAGGTGACACTTAATGTAGTCCAAGGAGAAGAAAAGAACATAGTTCAGACATTTAATTCTATCTTCATTTTTGTAGATACTGTATTTTTTGTAGGAGATTAGGATCTTCCTCATAAACTGAATATTTTTTTCAAGTAAAATAGCCTAAATTACACATTTCTCTATATAATTAGGTCATTGTTGTAAGGACAAAGAAATTAGGATAGAAACTACAACTGTATATATTATATTCGTTTTGTGGGCTTAGTAGAATGCATAGTTCATAGCCAACTAAAATTCCCTTGCTAAATGTCAAAGATAAATGGCACTCAACTCTGCTAGAGAACACAGCTTATATTTATTGCTAATTTTGTATGCCATTCCAAGACACTTCATAAGTTAGGGGCAGTAGACCCCCTCTGTCGTGTGAGCTAGGTGGTTCTAGGCACATGAGCAGATTCCTCTCAGTAAGAAAAGTAGAAGGGGACAAAAGCTAATGCAAATGTCTCAACCCAATGTCGTCTCTTCAGATCCCCATATTTCCTTCCCAAGTCTGCAGGCCCCAGTGGGGCAATTGGGTATATCTGGTTTTCCTCTAGCCTCTGCCTTCTCCCCCGCTGTCTGTAACCGTCTTTCTCTACAATGCCTTAGTATTGGTGGACTATATTCTGAAAGATTGCATTCTCCTGGGAGTCTAGATGGCAGCAGGAAAAAAGTCCCTTCTATTCTTACATCCTCAAGGTATAGCTGAAGGGGAGGATGCTTCTACTACCCATTCTTTCAATCCAGAAATGAAACCCCACGCCTGTGGGGGACGTATGGGAAGACCTGAAAGAAGCCCTCACTTAAATAGAATTCTCTTTTGTTTCTCTCACCTTCTTAATCCAGCCTAGGAATGGTTTTGAAGGCTTTCCTTTGTAATGGGAAATTGGTCTTGCATTATGTCCTATATATTTCTTATTCTTTTGCTTATAGGAAAAAAACAGATGCCTTGAATTAGTTAATCACTGGTTTTTAATATTAAAGAGAAGCTTCTGTGACTTAGAAAACCTCATTTCTCCTTCTTTATTCTATGGCTTTTACAATTAAGACCAATTGCATTCATGACTATCACAGTTTTTATGACTGAAAAAAGTAAAGGTTGAGCAATGACTTCCTTATTTTCTGCCTTCCAGTAGCAGATGCTTTAGCCTCAGTGACTAGAGGGTCACAAGGTCAATAAGACTTAGGCAGGACGAAAATGTATCAGACAATATTTGAAATGTTATTCCATCAAGTCAATACTGCTAAAATCAAGCTCCATAATAATGCCATCACCACAACTTTTACATTTGTGTGTCGGTTTACATCTTACAAACCATTTTCTGATGAATACCTAATACCTTCCACAACTTTGCAAGGTACCTTTTAAAAATTTCCTTTTTGTGTAAGGGGATTAAGACTCAGAGGGATCAAGAGGCTATCCTAAGGTCACCTGTGTCATGAATTTTCAATTCCAGACTGAAATTGAGGCATTCTGTTTCCAAGTACTCTTTATACTTTATCAGAGACTTGGTTTCTGGATCAATAGGTCTTGTGGCAACTTGTCTGGGTCATTAAATTCAGCTTGATGTTTTTCAAGGCCTATTGGGCCATTGCTCTTCGGTTCTTGATGT
This sequence comes from Canis lupus dingo, assembly GCF_003254725.2. Classification (NCBI taxonomy): domain Eukaryota; kingdom Metazoa; phylum Chordata; class Mammalia; order Carnivora; family Canidae; genus Canis; species Canis lupus. Next base: position 13,471,093 of record NC_064262.1, read on the forward strand.
GCTCCTTCCATGTTGAAACCTGCTCTTCTAATTTTAGTCTGATGGTCGACTGCTCTTTCCAACTCATGACTTGCTTAGGCTACAATAAATCTAAACCATTTCCCTGCCCCTGCTAGTATTCCAGATCTCTAGCTGGGTTTCTCACTCATCTAATCCTCCTCTGCCTATTTAATGTAGTAGATTATAATCAGATTTCCTGGATGATTAATGTAGTATGTAGTGAACATTGCCACTTTACAAAATCCTGAATTCTAATTTTGCATCCTAACATCACTTTTAGTATAGCTTTATGTTGAAATCTTTATTGGTGTTTTGGGGCCTGTTGATTTCGGTCTAACATAGAGTTGAAGAGTTGAATTAATGGATTTTGCCATTCTTGGGAATAGCAAGGACACATTAGCTCAGAGTAGACTAGGCAAAATGTGGAATTGTAGAACACATGTTCCTAAGTATTGTATCTTTCATGCAATGAATGTTGCACAGTGAGTTAATTAGTTGGCTTGATTCTGGTCCCACTACTGCTGCTGACTCACTGTTTTCACCATCTGGGCAAGGGGGTAGTGCAGAATAATGCCTTTTTTGCCATGTATTTTTGTATTGTTTTACTATTTGCATAGAATCAACTTAAGTAGCAGGATGGAAGTAAAGATACAAAATCATTTCATAGATATGGCTTGAAAGCAATTGCACATGATATATGCTTAAAGCTTATTAGCTGGTAGGGGCTAATTAATCTTGAAAAAAATTGGTTGAACTTAACCAAAAAATGAATTGTGTGTTAAAAAAATAGTTGATCTGTGACCTACAGAATTAGTGCTGTATTCCTCTGATTACTGTTGTATTTGTCCTTATACTTATGTCATAGGAAATCATGAAATGTTGAGATTTGGAGGATGCTTGTCTAAAGCTGACAACTTAACTACTTCTCTTGGTGACTTGTAAAGTATCTTCAATTAAAAGATGATGGGAGATAGAAAAATCGAAAGCTTAGATGACAATGGCAACTAGAAAGGAGTGATGAGTGACTGCGGGAGTTTCTAATGAACCCCTCTATCAGAAGGTCATATACCAAGGCCACAATTGTATTGGGAACAGCACAATACAAATTGTGGCCAAAGATAGGGAAATATAATTGCATCAGTGGACAAAGCAACAAAAAGTTGTGGGGTTTGAAGGAAGCATCATTATTATTTCTTTATTTGAGAGAGAGAGAGCCAGCTAAGGGGAGAAGGAGAAAGAGTCTTAAGCAGACTCTTCACTGAGCTGAGCAGGGAGCCCCTACTCACAATGCTAGTATCAACAACTTAATTACAATCCCACAATCCTGAGATCATGACCTGAGCTGAAATCAAGAGTTGGATGCTCAACTGACTGAGCCACCCAGGTGCCCCTGGAGGAAGTATTTTAAGTGTTCTCTATCAAAGAAAGGTAGTTGTATTCAACAGAAATAATGCAAATCAGGAACTTGTTCCCATTCTGAGGCAGAATAGAAGAGATCCTAATAATTACCTCAGAAAGATAGAAACAACTCTGCTAAGAACAGAATCATGCTTTTAGTAAATTGGTTATCAGAATTATTTAACTTTTTTATTTAACTGCAAGTATGCAGTTATGTTATCTTATGCCTTGTAGTTTTATATCTGCTATGATTGCTGGTTACCTTGTCAGGCTTATGGCAAAAATTGAGGTCAGGAAGCTTACAGAGCTGATTTTAGGATTTGATGTTTCAGCATGATAGTATAAAGAGAAAGGGTTGTGTTTACTATTAAAACATATAGGTGACTAGCTACCTAAACAACTTTATAGTTAACCTTTCCTTTTTTTTTTTTTGTTTTTTGTTTTTAGTCCTTCATCTTCTGTTTCTCTGAAACCTTCTGCTCCCAACAGGACCAGTTTAGTCAGTGCTGTCATTAACCTGAAATTTTCAGTGAGTTATGCTTACCTGCATTTGAAGGTCTTTATACAAAAATGGAGCAGTTTAATTTTGTTTAGAAGCATCAAGGATTTTGCATTGTTATAATCCAGTTATTTCTTTTGCCTGTCATTCGAATGAAAGGTATGATTTTGGTAAAAACGACTCCAAGAGCCAATTAGCTACTTTGAACATTGAAGCTCCCTTGGTGAAAATAATTGCAGACCAGTGAATCTTTTCCATTATTCCCTATATAACACACTGTTCAGCTAGTAACCAGATTATTTCAAGTAAAAGGGATTCATTTCTAAGACTAAGAATATTGTTCAGTCATGACAACAGATGTAGAAAGGAAGGAAACATCACATAATGTCAAGGGGGCAGGGAGTAACAAATACATGTAGAAAAGGCCTTGTAATATTCACATGGAACAGAAATCAGCAATACTGCCCTATTGATGAAAGGTAATAGATATTGGTAGATGTAAGGGATAAGGTACAGAAATGAGTATTTATTTTGCCAGGATCCATGTTCTTTCATGTGTATGCTCTCATTTAATCTCTTTAACAGTTTTGAAAAGTGGGAATTATTATACCTATTTATCTTGTTTAAATGAAAGGAAGCTGAAGCACATAGAAATTGGAAGAATTGACCTAAAATTTAGCTGTTATTAAGAAAGACAGGATTTGAACCCAGGGCTGATTCCTCATCCCTCCATCTGAAGCATCTCACACAATGGATTTTTTCCCAGTTGATGCTCTTTGTAGGTTTCCCCTGACTTTTCTTGAGTCTTTAGGTCAGATTTCCCTGGAAGAATAAACTCTCCAGTTGCAAGAAGTATATGCTCCTCCTTGGCTACCGGATACACCCTTGTCCATCTGCCCTGAGTCAAACAAGATTGCAGTCAGGGTCATCACTTTTCTGCTCCTCCTGTCAGTTTTTTCAATCTCTGCCTTCCAGCTCCTGCTGAAGTCCTGCTCCCTGCACTCTCAAGCTTTGGTCTCTGGCTCCTATTATTAGTTTCTTTGAGCCTGAATTCTGCTTCTTGTTAGTCTCAGTGTCTGAGTCACTGCTTCCATGCTCTCTGTGTTCTAATTGAAGTTCTTGCTCCTTGTTCCCTGCACCCTCACTCTATGCTTCTACTATCCACCCTGTGCTAGAAGCCATACCCTGTGAGACTCTTTGATGTCTACCTTCTCCTTCCCACATGTGCTAATCTCTTGTCTTTCTCTTTTGGGCTGCCTACTTCACTTTCTCTTGCCAAGATCCCCCAGACATCAGACATCTCCTGATGTGATGCACAGGATGAGTGTTATTCCCATGCATATCACCATTCCACAAGTATACCCGGAATTGGATAAAATCCAAAGTACATAAGCAGATACTACCACCAATTTGTATTCATATCACACAGGATTCATTAAGATATTTTTTCTGGTATGTCAGTAATACAGTTTACCAATTTTATAATCTCAAAATTATAATTCATGTAGGAAAATCAGTTAACATGACTAATCTGATTTTTATCTTTGCTTTTAGGAGTTATGCTCTACTAGGTGATGAAACAAGCAAGTGTATATCATCAAAGAATAAACATAAAATGTTTTTATTTTATTGTGATTATTATAAGACTTATAATTTCCAGATTTTAACTATGTTATCTGTGTGACTAGCATTACTACAAAGTTCACTTGTACTCTCACATAGTTTTTGACCTAGAAATTGTAATTGTTGTGCCATTATTAGTAGTAATGTTCTTGGCATCCTTTTCATGTTTGCCCTACGTAAATGTGCATGTACCATTTATGCTTTCTTAATCTGTGCTTGCTTTATTATTAAATATTTATGCCTGTATGAGAGAAAATTAAAATTAAAATTAAATTAAGTTGTTGATAGCATGTAGTACAACAATTTTTAAAGTAGTTTCAATTTCCAGTTAGGAAATGATCTTATTCAGTTAGTGATGAGAGGACAGTGAATTTTTAACACAAATGAGGGGTTGTATGTAATGTCCCAGGCTGTGGTAGCTCCTTTCTCTTTAATTCAAGAAAACATTTCATAAGGGACATGAATAACAGTGAAGTTATTATAGGGGTGTCCACAAACAGGTTGATCATCTACTGACTTCAGTGTATTAGTACTTGTGCTATTATTGGAATTCAGTTTCTTTTGATGCCTCACTGTTGATTGACACATTAGTACATCTTAATACTGTGGATAAATACTCCATTCTAGATGTTGATGTTTAAACTCACAGTGCTTGTGGGGGCACCTGAGTTGCTCAGTCAGTTGAACATCTAACTCTTGGTTTTGGCTGAGGTTGTGATCTCAGGGTTGTGAGATTGGGCCTTGCATGGGGCTCCAAGCTCTGCCAGGGAGTCTGCTGTAGATTCTCTCTCTCTGCCCCTCCCCTGCTTGTTGTCTCTCTCTCTTTTTCTCTCTAAAATAATAAATAAAATAGAAATCTTTTTAAAAAACCTCATAGTGCTTGCTAGAATATCCCAGTGTTTTCAGACTTTGGCCCTTGCCTCTTTTAATCAGTTTCTTTTTTTTTAAAACCAAAACCTGTTGGTATGCCATGTTGGAAAAAGGTGAGAAACATAAGGCTAAGAACTCATTACATTTTATTAATTCCTCCTAGGCAGTATTGATCAAGCTAGGAATCATCAAGAATCTCGTGTGTGGTTATTAATATTGTCTTGTAGAGATAGAGTCAAAGAAATACAGAGGTCTTTTGAAGTGGACTTTAATAGAAAATTTTCAACTGTAGGACCCTGAATGTAACTCTCTGTGTAAAAAAACTTATATATAAATCTCATACACAGTGACCTGATATCCTGATATATTATGGCCAAAGCAGTCTTTCAAAACACAAAATGGATTTTGTCACTTCTCTGCTCAGTAGCTTTCAGTGGTTCTCATTGCTCTTAGAATAAAAGCAGAAATCCTTAACACACCTACCTGTTTACACTCATACCTCATTAATTTTCATCCTCTGTGTTCTGGGCATACTGTCCTATTTTCACTGTCTTGGATGTTATTGTCTAGGGTCACAGGAGCCTTACTAATGTTAATTCCTCTACTTGATCCTTTGACTCTTCTCTCCCCATGGAGTCATCTCACATCTCAGCTCAGGAATGATGTTTCTGGACTCCTCAATCCACATCAGCCCCTCTAACTAAATTCTTTTCTTTTCTTTTCTTTTTTCTTTTCTTTCTTTCTTTCTTCTTTCGATTGTATTTATTTATTCATGAGAGACACAGAGACATAGACAGAGGGAGAGGCAGGCTGCCTGTGGGGAACCTTATGTGGGACTTGATCCCAGAACCCCAGGATCACACCTTGAGTTGAAGGCAGAGGCTCAACCTCTGAGCCACCCAGGTGTCCCTAAATATCCTTTCTTTTTATTGTCATCACAGTTTTCATGATACATTGTGTGATTCTGTGATTAATATATGAGCTCTAAGTAGGCAAGGCTTTGTCTGATTTCTGTTCTCATTGTTTGTTTCCAGTGCCTGGCACATAATCTGTTCTCAGTGAATAAATGAATGGACAGATCAAGTAAAACAATATGAGTGGCTGGTGGTACATTTTAAAACTTGTTTCATAGTCTACCTTGGAAGGACAGCTACACAGGAACTTTAGCCAAAGAATGTTCTTTGTCTACCTGAGAAGGTCATCTGCTTTTTGGGTCCAGATTCATTTGTACTGCACATAGAGTAGCAACCAGATCCATCTGTCAATTGCCCTTTCAACCAAGGATTTAATTTTTTATCTTTGAATTTCTATTGGAGGGCAAATAATTATTAACAAAGTAAGAATTATTTTATTATAAAACATATTCTGTTTGTGTAGTACTTCTTATCTCTCATTTATATGATCTCATTTGGTCATTGTAACAGCTCTACTGTGGAGACAGAGTTGGTACCATTAACAAATGTGGTAACTATCCCCTATTGGTTTTGTTACTTACCCAAATCATGCCCTAAATAAGCAGTTGAGCTGGGACTTAAAATTAGGCCTTAGACATCAATCCATTACCTAGCCTACCAGTGCCAACCTTTCCTCTCTAAGTGGACATATTATTTGGAAACAAGGGATCAGTGAATTTCATTTGGTAGCTCCTTACCCCACAATAAAGGTAAATGACAGATATCAGGATAGGCTGGATGTAGTTTATATCATAGGTTTCAGAAGTTGAAGATCTTTTGCTCTCTGTTGAGATTCAATGTGCACAGATATACTTGAAGAGCCCTTTCTGGTTCCTGACTATAATTCTGTCATTTATCCTTCTTTACCCCCAATACCTCCTCCTAATTATCAAAATTCTCCCCCTAATAAACCAAATTCATTTACTACATTCCACTGATTTTTGCTTTGGAGTTTTATGTGTGTTTTGGATGCTTAAATCTATTGCATGATAACAATGGGAAGGGACATCGTATCTTTATTTTGGTCCAGTATTCTGAAAAATATGTCATTTGTCAGTGTAAATCTTATTTTGAGGGCTTTTATGAACATCTTAATTCTTTTCTGATTATAAACCTAACACATATCTTATAAAAAAGCATAAAGAATAAATAAAATAATCCATATCCCATATTCTTTTTTTTTAATTATTCATGAGAGGCACAGAATGAGAGAGAGAGAGAGAGGAACAGATACAGGCTGAGGGAGAAGCAGGCTCCATGCAGGGAGCCTGACGTGGGACTCCATCCCAGGTCTCCAGGATCACAACCTGGGCTGAAGGCAGTTCTAAACCTCTGAGCCACCCAGGCTGCCTCATATCCCATATTCTAATGATAACATTTGGCATAATCCCTCTCAGGAAAGTAAAAATTATTTAAAAATACTATTTTAAATAGCCTTATGACACTATTATTTGAGTATAATTATCTAACCATCCTTGCAGTTTTTTGATATTTAAATTGTTTCTGATATCTCACTATCATAAACAGTGTTGAGTGAACATCTCTTTCCAAACCCATGACTATCTTCTTAGGATAATAGCTTAGAAGTTAAACCACCAAGTTCATAGGTAACTGGCTGATATGGTTTTAGATGCCCAGATCTGCTGTCTGTAAGGTGGAGAACTAAGAAATGGTGTAACTCAGGCTATGTGTAAGGGCAACGAGAATCAGAAGACTGCTAGTCTAAGTCTCTGAATCCAAAAGCCCAAGAACCAGGAGCACTGATGAATCAGTGCAGAAGAAGATCAATGTCTCAGCTCAAGGAGAAAACATGAATTTGTCCTTTTTCCATGTTTTTGTTCTATTCAGACCCTCAATAGTTTGAATTATGCCCACCTGCATTGGTAAGAGCCATCTGCCTTACTCGGTTTAATGATTCAAATGCTGATTTCTTTCATAACTACCCTCAGAGACACCCTTAGAAATAATGTTTTTACCAGCTAACTGGACATCCCTTAGCCCAGTCAAGTTGACTTGTAAAATTATGGAGATGCCTAATATCTTTATCATCTATATCTATACACTATCTGTCTGCCCATCTACCTATCCATCTACCTATCTAGACACACACACACACACACACACACACACACACACACACACATGCCCTTGATGACATATGCCTACAGATCTCATTAGTCTCCTCTTGCTAGAAGACTTTCTCTCCTTTTTAAATTTCATTTATTTAAAAAAAATATTTTTATTAATTTATTTGAAAGAGGGAGGGAGCATGAGTGGTGAGAAGGGGCAGAGAAAGAGGAAAAAGCAGACTTCCTGCTGAGCAGGGACATAAGAGCTCAATCCCCGAACCCTGAGATCATGACCTTAGATGAAGGTAAGCACTTAGCCAACTGAGCCACCCAGGTGCCCCAGAAGAATTTCTTTCTTTTCCTTGACTGTGCCATGCTCTCTTGTGTTTCTGGAGTGTCACACACTTTATTTCTTATGCCTATACTGTTCATCCTACCTTTCTTTAATTGTGTACCTTTTGTGTCTTGACTTGCCGCACATATCTTTTTCTCCTTGAATACTTCTTTTATTGCTGACATCTGGGATAGGTATCATTCCTAGGTACTCCCAGGGAAATGTTTCTGGAAGCATCAGGTATATTATCATGATGTACAGTAATTCTTGTTTGCATATTTGATGCCAGCAGGCTGAGTTCTATACATATATGAATATACACAAGCATTTATATGAATGTTTATTGAATGAATATGTGGGTGAACATGAGAAATGGGAAGATTCTATCTAGCATCTACATAGAACTTTGATATTAAAAAGAAGACTATGAAAGGCAAAAAAAATAAAAGCAAGAACATGAAAGGAAACATTTAACAACAGAAGGTAAAGTTTCCAATCACTGCTTCTACTTGAAGTGAGAAAGACATGGAATAATTTATATTCCCTTTGATCTTTGATAAATTGGTTCTTTTCCCTGAATGTTAATTCATAAAATAGAAATATTTAATCATAAAAATTATTCATTTTTAGTCTGACTCATGATTTTTATTTTTTTTTTGCATTCATTCAATAACTACTTATTGGTGCCTACCTTATTCCAGGAGCCATTCTAGCAATTGGGCCACTTTCAGGAAGAAGTAAAGAAATCCATAACATGTTGAAAAAAACGAGTAGTGCAACCAGGATTGACATATTTTCTCTTAAGAAAAATGAGTAGTGGGGCAGCCCTGGTGGCTCAGCGGTTTAGCACTGCCTTCAGCCCAGGGTGGGATCCTGGAGACCTGGGATCGAGTCCCGCATCGGGCTCCCTGCATGGGGCCTGCTTCTCCCTCTGCCTGTGACTCTGCCTATCTCTCTCTGTGTGTCTCTCATGAATGAATAAATAAAATCTTAAAAAAAAAGAAAAATGAATAGTGGAAATAGGATTGAAATATTTTGTTTTCCTTTTTAAAACAAAATTAACAGATTAGTTTCAGATATACAAAATAATGATTCAATATTTGTATACATTGTGAAGTGCTCATCTGAACAAGTCTAGTTATTATTTGTCCTCAGAGAAGTTACAAAAAATTTTTTTTCTGGTGATAAGAACTTTAAAGATCTACTTTCTTAGCAAATTTCAAATATGCAAAGCAATATTATGAACTGTAACTATCATACTGACTTATTCCCATGACTTATTATTTTATAACTGGAATCTTGTACCTCTTGGTCTCCTTCATCCATTTTGCCCATCGCCCCAAATCACCTCCCCTTTGGCAACCACCTGTTTTCTTTGTGTATTAGTTTTGTTTGTTCATTTGATTTGTTTTTTAGATTCTACATATAAATGAAATTATACAGTATTTGTTTATCTCTGATTAATTTAGCATAATACCCTCAAAGTCTATTCATGTTGTCACAAATGGCAAAATTTCATTCTTTTTTAATGATTGAATAGTATTCCATTGTGTATATGTATGTGTGTGTGTATATATATGTGTGTGTGTGTGTATGTGTGTTTCTATATCTTGGCTATTGTAAGTAATGCTGCACAGAACACAAGGATATATGTATCTTTTTAAATTAGTATTTTCATTTTCTTAGGATAAATACCCAGAAGTATAATTGCTGAATTTTATGGTATTGGTATTTTTAACTTTTTTTTTTTGTTTGTTTTTGTTTTTGTTTTTGTTTTTGGTATTTTTAACTTTTTGAGGAAGTTCCATTACTGTTTTTCCACAGTGGCTGCACCAGTTTACATTCCCACCAATAGTGCAGGAGGGTTCCCTTTTCTCCACATCCTTGCGAACACTTGTTCTTTCCTGTCTTTTTTTTAATATTAAATTTATTTTTTATTGATGTTCAATTTACCAACATACAGAATAACACCCAGTGCTCATCCCGTCAAGTGCCCCTCTCAGTGCCCATCACCCATTCACCCCCACCCCCCGCCCTCCTCCCCTTCCAATAGGATCCAACAGTACAATAAGAAAATTATTCACCATGACCAAGTAGGATTTATCCCTGGGACACAAGGCTGGTTCAACACTCGTAAAACAGTCAATGTGATTCATCATATCAGCAAGAGAAAAACCAAGAACATATGATCCTCTCATTAGATGCAGAGAAAGCATTTGACAAAATACAGCATCCATTCCTGATCAAAACTCTTAAGAGTGTAGGGATAGAGGGAACATTCCTCAACATCTTAAAAGCCATCTACAAAAAGCCCACAGCAAATATCATTCTCAATGGGGAAGCACTGGGAGCCTTTCCCCTAAGATCAGGAACAAGACAGGGATGTCCACTCTCACCACTGCTATTCAACATAGTACTGGAAGTCCTAGCCTCAGCAATCAGGCAACAAAAAGACATTAAAGGCATTCAAATTGGCAAAGAAGAAGTCAAACTCTCCCTCTTCGCCGATGACATGATACTCTACATAGAAAACCCAAAAGCCTCCACCCCAAGATTGCTAGAACTCATACAGCAATTTGGTAGCATGGCAGGATACAAAATCAATGCCCAGAAATCAGTGGCATTTCTATACACTAACAATGAGACTGAAGAAAGAGAAATTAAGGAGTCCATCCCATTTACAATTACACCCAAAAGCATAAGATACCTAGGAATAAACCTAACCAAAGAAGTAAAGGATCTATACCCTAAAAACTATAGAACACTTCTGAGAGAAATTGAGGAAGACACAAAGAGATGGAAAAATATTCCATGCTCATGGATTAGCAGAATTAATATTGTGAAAATGTCAATGTTACCCAGGGCAATTTACACGTTTAATGCAATCCCTATCAAAATACCATGGACTTTCTTAAGAGAGTTGGAACAAATTATTTTAAGATTTGTGTGGAATCAGAAAAGACCCCGAATAGCCAGGGGAATTTTAAAAAAGAAAACCATATCTGGGGGCATCACAATGCCAGATTTCAGGTTGTACTACAAAGCTGTGGTCATCAAGACAGTGTGGTACTGGCACAAAAACAGACCCATAGATCAATGGAACAGAATAGAGAACCCAGAAGCGGACCCTGAACTTTATGGTCAACTAATATTTGATAAAGGAGGAAAGACTATCCATTGGAAGAAAGACAGTCTCTTCAATGAATGGTGCTGGGAAAATTGGACATCCACATGCAGAAGAATGAAACTAGACCACTCTCTTGCACCATACACAAAGATAAACTCAAAATGGATGAAAGATCTAAATGTGAGACAAGAATCCATCAAAATCCTAGAGGAGAACACAGGCAACACCCTTTTTGAACTTGGCCACAGTAACTTCTTGCAAGATACATTCACGAAGGCAAAAGAAACAAAAGCAAAAATGAACTATTGGGACTTCATCAAGATAAGAAGCTTCTGCACAGCAAAGGATACAGTCAACAAAACTAAAAGACAACCTACAGAATGGGAGAAGATATTTGCAAATGACCTATCAGATAAAGGGCTAGTTTCCAAGATCTATAAAGAACTTCTTAAACTCAACAGCAAAGAAACAAACAATCCAATCATGAAATGGGCAAAAGACATGAAGAGAAATCTCACAGAGGAAGACATAGACATGGCCAACATGCATATGAGAAAATGCTCTACATCACTTGCCATTAGGGAAATACAAATCAAAACCACAATGAGGTACCACCTCACACCAGTGAGAATGGGGAACATTAACAAGGCAGGAAACCACAAATGTTGGAGAGGATGCGGAGAAAAGGGAACCCTCTTACACTGTTGGTGGGAATGTGAACTTGTGCAGCCACTCTGGAAAACTGTGTGGAGGTTCCTCAAAGAGTTAAAAATAGACCTGCCCTACGACCCAGCAATTGCACTGTTGGGGATTTACCCCAAAGATACAGATGCAATGAAACACCGGGACACCTGCACCCCGATGTTTATAGCAGCAATGTCCACAATAGCCAAACTGTGGAAGGAGTCTCAGTGTCCATCGCAAGATGAATGGATAAAGAAGATGTGGTTTATGTATACAATGGAATATTACTCAGCCATTAGAAACGACAAATACCCCCCATTTGCTTCAACGTGGATGGAACTGGAGGGTATTATGCTGAGTGAAGTAAGTCAGTCGGAGAAGGACAAACATTATATGTTCTCATTCATTTGGGGAATATAAATAACCCTGTGTTTTTAATAATAGTTTTTCTGACAGTTGTGAGATATCTTGTTGTGATTTTGATCATGATTTTTCATTTCTCCTTTGATTAGTGATGTTGAGCATCTTTTCATGTTTCTATTGGCCATCTGTATGTCTTCTTTGGAAAATATCCATTCAGATCTGGCCATTTAAAGTCAGATTATAAAAAAATAAAAATAAAATAAAAGTCAGATTATTTGTTTTTTATCTTAAATTGTGTAAGCTATTTATATATTTAGATATTAATCCCTTATTGTATCTGTGATTTGCAAATAATCTCCCATTTACTAGGATGCCTTTTTATTTTGTTGATAGTTTAGTTTCCCTCATTGCACAGAAGCTTTTTAGTTTGATGTAGTCTCATTTGTTTAGTGTTACTTTTTTTTTTACCATTTCCTTTGGAGTCGGATCCAAAAAAATATCACCAAGAGTAATGTCAAGGAGTTCTTTTAGGAGTTTTATGATTTTGGGTCTTACATTCAGGTCTTTAATCTATTTTGAGTTAATTTTTGTGTATGGTGAAAGGCAATATTCCAGTTTCATTCTTTTGCATGTGGCTGCCCAGCTTTCCCATCATCTTCTATTGAAAAGATTATCCTTTTTCATTGTATATTCTTGCCTCCTTTGTCATAAATGAATCAGCCATATATTCATGGATTTATTTCTGGGGTCTCTATTCTGTTGTATTGATCTATATGTGTGTTTTTATGCCAATATCATCCTGTTTTGATTACTATGGCTTTGTCATGTAGTTTGAATCTGGGAGTGCGGTGCTTCCAGCTTTGTTCTTCTTTCTCAAGATTGCTTTGGCTATTCAGGTCTTTTGTGGTTCTAGAATTTTAGAATTGTATGATATATTCATGAGAAAGATGCCTTAATTTTGATAGAGATTGCATTGAATTTGTACGTTACCTTGGATAATATGAACATTTTAACTACATTGATTCTTGCAGTTCATGAGCATGGAATAAATACCTTTTCATTTATTTGTTTCTCCTTCAATTTCTTTCATCAGTGTCTTACAGTTTTCAATGTAGATGTCTTTCATCTGCTTGGTTAAATTTTATCCTAGGTATTTTATTCTTTTGGATGCAATTGTAATTGGGATTGTTTTTTTAATTCCTCTTTCTGAGAGTTTGTATATAAAAACACAACAGATTTTTGTATATTGATTTTATACTCTGCATCATTACCAAATTTGTTTATTAGTTCTAACAGTTTTTTTTTTGTGGAGTCTTCAGGGCTTCCTATATCCAAAATCATAAATACAAATAGACAGTTCCACTTCTTTCTTTCCAATCTGAATGTCTTTTATTTCTTTTTCCTTGCTCTTGATAGGATTTTCAATACTGTGTTGAATTAAAGTCATGAGAGTGGGCATCCTTGTCTTGTTGCTGGTCTTAAAGGACGAGCTTTCAGCTTTATACTAGCTGTAGCCTTCTCATATATGGCCTTTCTTATACATACCTTGTTGAGAGTTTTTATCATAAATGGATGTTGAACTTTGTCAGTTGGTTTTCTGCATCTGTTGAGGTGATCATATGATTTTTGTCCTCCATTTCGTTTGTGTGGTATAGCACATTAACAGATTTGTGGATGTTGAACCATCTTACATCTCTGGAATAGATACCACTTAATCATGATGTATGATACTTTTAATGTATTGTTGAATTCAGTTTGTTAATAATTTGTTGATGATTTTTGCATCCATGTTCATCAGGGATATTGGTCTGTAATTTTTTTTGTTCTTGTTGTGTCCTTGTCTGGTTTTGGTAGTAGAGTAATGTTGGCCTCATAAAAGGAGTTCGGAAGCATTCTCTCCTCTTCTGTTTTTTATAGGACTTTGAGAAGGATAGATATTAAATATTCTTCGAATGTCTGGTAAAATTCATCATTGAAGCCATCTGGTTCTGGGCTTTTGTTTGTTAGGTTTTTAATTATTGACTTGATTGCCTTACTAGTAATTGATCTGATCAGATTTTCTGTTTCTTCCCAATTCATTCTTGGAGGATTATATTTTTCTAATAATTTATCTACTTCTCCTGAGTTGTCCTATTTGTTGTGTCATTGTTCATAGTAGTCTCTTATTATCCTTTGTATTTCTTTGGTTTCAGTTTTAGTTCTCTCTCTCTCTCTCTCTCTCTTTTTTTTTTTAACGATTTTGTTTATTTATTCATAGAGACACAGAGAGAGAGAGAGAGAAAGAGGCAGAGACACAGGCAGAGGGAGAAGCAGGCTCCATACAGGAAGCCTGACGTGGGACTCAATCCTGAGTGTCCAGGATCACATCCCAGCTGCAGGCGCGCTAAACCGCTGCCCCACTGGGGCTGCCCTTAGTTCTCTTTCATTTCTGATTTTACTTATTAGGGTTCTCTCTTTTTTTTTCTTATTTGGTCCAGCTAAAGGGTTATCAAATTTCGTTATCTTTTCAAAAAAAAAAAAAAAAAGCTCTTAATTTAATAAAATTTGAAATTTGATATTTTCTGTTATTTTTAGTCTTTGTTTTGTTTATTCATATGTGCTCTCATATTTATTATATCCTTCCTTTTACTAGTTTTGGGATATATTTGTTCTTTTTCTATTTCTTTAGGTGTAAAGTAGGTTGTTTTTTGAAAAATTTTCTTGTTTGTTGAGGTAGGTCCATATCACGAAAATATTTCTGTGTAGAACTGCTGCTGTATTCCATAGATTTTGATATGTTATATTTCCATTGTTACTTGTCTTAAGGTATTTTTTGATTTCTCCTTTGTTTTCTTCATTGACTCATTGCCATTCTGTAACATGTTGTTTTATTTCTACAAATTGGTAATTTTTCCAGTTTTCTTCTTTTAATTGATTTCTAGTTTCATACTATTGTAGTTAAAAAGAATACTTGATATGATTTCAGTCTGCTTGAATTTATTAAGATTTGTTTTGTGGTATAACATATGATCTGTTCTGGAGAATGTTCCATGTGCACTAGAGAATGGCTATTCTACTGCTTTTACATGAAATGTTCTCTATATATCTATTATGTTCATTTGATCTGATGTTATGTTCAAGAACAATATTTTCTTGTTGATTTTCTGTCTGGATGTTCTACCCATTGATGTAAGTGAGGTATTAATGTCCCTGACTACTATTGTATTTTTGCCAGTTTCTCCCTTATAAAGAGTTGCTTTATATATTTAGGTGCTCCTATATTGGGTGCATAAATATTTACAAATGTTTTATCTTTTTGTTGGGTTGACCCATTTATTATTATGTAGTGCCTAATTTTGCCTTTTATTACCCTTTTTGTTTTAAAGTCAATTTTGTCTGATGTAAGTATGGCTACCCCAGCCAATCTATGTCTTTTGATCGGAGAAGTTAGCCTATTTACAGTTAAAGTAATTATTAATAAGTATGTACCTATTGCCATTTTGGAGAAAGAATCTGAACCAGGCTCTGTACTGAGCACAGAGGTCAACAGTCTCAGTCTCACAACTGTGAGATCATGACCTGAGCTGAAACCAAGAAGCTTAACCTATTGAGCTACCAAGTGCCTCTAGGTAGAGTATAACTGATTGGGATTTTTTTCCTTTCAGCACTTTGAATATATCATGCCACTCTCTTCTGGCTTACAAAGTTTCTGCTGAAAAATCGACTCATAGCCTTATGGAGGTTTCTTTGTGTGTGAAAAGTTGTTTTCTCTTGCTGCTTTTAAGATTCTCTGTTTATCTTTAGCTTTTGACATTTTAATTATAACATGTCTTGGTGTGGGTCTCTTTGTGTACATGTTGTTTAGAATTATCTGGGTTTTCCTGATCTTGAAATTGATTCTTTCCCCAGGTCAAGGAAACTTTCCACCATTTCTTCAAATATGTTTTCTGCTCCTTTGTGTCTTTTTTCTTTCTGGGACCCCTATAACATGAATGTTATTCCACTTGTTCAAGTTTTTCAGTTAATTTATTGTATTCCTCTGTTCCTCTGTTTTTGCTTGACTCTCTGTGTTTGTTTCTATATATTTGGTTAAACAGCTATCACTTCCAGTCTTGAAGGAAGGACCTTGTATAGGGGATGAACCTTTCTTTTAACTTTGTCCTAGCTCTTGATTGTCTCCTGAACTGTCTCTCTCATTTTTTTAGGCCTGTAGGGCCCAGAAATAAAATTCCCCCTGGCCACTAGAACCAAGCATTCAATAGGTGTCCCCTGTGTGGGTTGCACTTATGTGCTAGGTCTGGCAGCAGTTGTAGGAATAGTACAGGGGGTCAGGGTACTCACTTGCCAGTCCTAGTGAGCTAGAGTGAAAATGATACCTGCCTATGCCAGTGCCAGAAAGTTAGAGGGAGAGTGTGAAGATGGTACCTTGACAGCACGAGCAAGATAGAGGCAGAATGCCAAAAATAGTCCTTGTCTGCTCCTCTGTCTTCAGAGAAGGTCCCAAAAGGTTTCTGCCTTTTTGGTAGATGCCTTAAGATTAGCAAATGAATCTCCTTGACATATGGTATGAGCACTTTTAAATCTGTTGCTTTTGTACTGGGTCCTGGAGTGAACAAGTTTGCTCTTGAGCTCTGTAAGAGTGGAATATCCCTTCTCCACAACTGTATATTTCTCCTAGATTTAAGCTGATGATTTTCCAAGTCAAATGTTTTGGGTGCTCCTCTCTCTAATACAGGTCCCAGTGGTTGGGGTACCTGATGGTGGCTAAAAACCCCTCACACCTCAGGGAGAAGCTTTATATTTCTGTTGATCCCTCCTGATTCCTCCTGCTGTGGGTTGCTGTGTCAGGAATATGGTTTTTGTAAGACTGTATCTTTGTTTCTTCTTCCTGTCTTAATGTGGCTTTGTATTGAAGGATCTGTTCAGCTAGTTGTTTTGTTTTGTTTTGTTTTATAGAGGGAATTGTTTCATATGTAGCTATGGATTTGTTATGTCTATGGGAGTAGCTGAGTCCAGGATCCTCCTATGCTGCCATCTTGAACTACCTCTTCTTAATTTGTTGATTTTAAAAGTAAGAAAACACAAATCACAGAGGCTAAGTGACTTGTTCTAGAAGTAGTCAGGGCCAGATGCCATATATCTTTATTCTTAGGCACTGTGCATACATTAAACACCCATA
The DNA here is from genome assembly GCF_003254725.2 of Canis lupus dingo. Lineage (NCBI taxonomy): Eukaryota > Metazoa > Chordata > Mammalia > Carnivora > Canidae > Canis > Canis lupus. The sequence continues at coordinate 13,488,171 of NC_064262.1, forward strand.
AAACAGCATTGTGTTTCTTATAGAAAATTATCCAAGTTCCCAGTTTAGACACTTGAGAAAAATGGCAGTAACTTTTTTAGGTTAGGATGTAATCAGCTCAGTATATATGGGACACTGATGAATAAGGACTTAATGACTAATTAGGCAGGGGTGATCTGGTTAGTTCTTGGGAGAATCTGGTAATTGTTGAGGCACTTGTGGGCACATTGAAATATTTATTGATATATTAGTGGAAACACTGATACTTTTATTTTGAGGAAAGGAATAGCAATACCTTGTTTTTCTCATTTACCCTTATTTCTGGGGCTCATTTAATATTGACTTCAGTTTATGACTCATATTCTCACCCAATTCACCCAGGTTCAGGGACTGCCTTGAGTAACTTCTATAACAGCATTTCATGTCTGTACCTAAACAATTTTTCATGACTTAGTCATTTTGAAACTGCAGTGTGATAGTTTAAGGCCTTATTGAATTGCATAACAATTCAAAGTGGTAATGTGTTCTGTTAGTAGAGCAGGGTAGTCTTTTGTGGATGTTAAAAAACAACTACCAAATTAAAGTGGTACTTTCTACAGTTTAGTAATCACTGACTGAAATGATCTAGGTTGACTACTTCCTCATGGAATAGGAAGAACAGCTTGTGATAATTAAGTTAAAAAATGAAAATGGGTTATAAAAGATGAGAAAATTGCCCACTGTAGGTAAAAAACCCCTACAAGGAGTTTTATTGCTATAACTCACACCTCATTGTTCAGCAGAGTAGGAAGATTTGATGTAGATGGTTTTTGAAGCACATCAACTCACATTGACATGATAGGCCATAATGACATCCCTCATGATACCATCTGCAGATCTCAGTATAAACACTGGCCAAGCTCCCAAAGAAAGTGTAGTGTTTACCCATTGATCTACAAAGGGTATGCTGCTGCCAAACACCCCATTTGTGCCTGGATCTGAGGATGTCTTTGTAAGTCCAGATCATTTGTTCGGGATTCACTATTGAAAGCCTAGCTTAGCAGAGGGTACAGATATTTGCCTTACTTAAATCCACAGGCTTTTGTTAACTGCAGCTGCATAAATGAAATTACTAAATTTGAGAGTAGGGACTCCTGGTAAAACCTGTGCAATCTCCTGAATTTTTTATGCTTTTTTAGATAAGGGAGGAAAGGAAAGAAAATAACCCACTGACCTTGTGGGGACTGGTCTAGCCATCAAATGCTTGAACATTCTTGTTTTGAGTACAGGCATAGCAACCACACCAGAATCCTTTTTCTTTCTTAATGCACAACAGTTTGGGATATCTAAGGTAGTGAGAGTATATTAGAGATTATACTCTTTGGCTGGTGAGATCTGTGCCCTGGGGATTGTCTTTATAATATCATATGATCTTGAAAGTTTTATTGAGTGATCAAATAACAAATATGCATACAGGTTGTTGTTTATAGCTTTCTTTTTCCTTCTTTTTTCTTTTGGCTGCAAGCAAGCATAAATTCTTCCTCCTATATAGTACCTTGATTTCCTTTGGGAGAACTGACCTCCATCATTTCATTTAATGTTGCTGGGGCAGTAAATTTCCAGGTGCCTGTCTCCCTCCATGGAATCAGACAGAGCCTTCTGCTCTGTGTTCCCAGGGGGCTGATATGTGACCTAGCTGTGGCAATCAGATTCTTTTTCTCTCTTGAGTGAGTGATTTAAGGACACAAACTACAGTTGGAAGTTATTAATCCTAGGGAGCAGCTGCAGTAGTTTCCTGCTCCACCCACAAGTGTTCTTGCTATGCTCCTTGCTTCTTGGTTTTCTGGGGTTTGCTTCGTTGCTGCATGGTGCTAAGCGTGCTCCTCCAGGCTCCTGTTGGTTCTAGGCTATTCTATCCAATATATTTGCTTTTGATTGTTAGTCAGCCTCAATTGTGTTGCTTCTGATCAAAACCTCTGATGCCTGTGTCCAAGTCTAGTGGCCTAAAATGAACTCCTTTTACATTTATCAATGAGGCACTAGGGTTAATTTGCATTGGACACTCACTAGTTGTAGCTACTTGTTCTGATCTTCCCATTTAATTTTCACCTACAGTCTTTGCCACTTGATAGATTAAGAAATACTTGTTTTCCCTAGGCTTAATAAAACATGGAATGAATTCCTCTAACGTGAGGTCACTCTTGAGAGTCAATATAGTATTGAAATCATGGTGTAAAGGTAGTATATTTTTATATCCCAGATTACCATGTGGCATATATTTACCTCCTATTGTCAGAATCCTCTCTTGCCAGGATGATAACATGCACTGTTGACCTACTCCTCAGATAAATGCCATGATTTTCTCACATAAAGAGCTATCTATTATTAAAGTATAGTGGTTTTTTAAAGGAAGGCTGTTACACCTGCATCTAACTGCTTATTAATATTTCTCTTTCCCAGAACTTATCGATAAAACTGGAAAGAAGAAAGATGTCTCTTCTTTGCATGTATAAGCAGTAAAGGGCATATCAGTGGGGCTATCAGGTTGGCAAACACCTCTGTGACCTGATCCTTGAAATCATCAGTTCGTTTTATTTCTTGGAGATAAAATTGTTACCTAGTTTGGGTAACAACAAGGGACAGGGTGAGAGGTTGAAATAAAACAGCATGCTTTCCACTTAAAGAGTTGTATTATTTGAGACAAGTTCTCTGTATTATTTTCCCCAGGCAATGAGTGATTACATTTGAAAGCAAAAAGGGGCCTGAAAAATCAACCATTTATAATTATTTCATTTAATTAGTGAGGAAACTGAAGTTCATAAAGATTATGTGATTTAGCTAAGATTATATGGTTGGTTGCACCACACTCTTCTTCCTCAATTTCTTGTAATAAACTCATTCTCACCTCTCAAAACTGTGTGGCACCCAGCTATTAACAAGCCAGCTCTCTAGCTGATTCCAGGGTAGCAGGTTTTGTTTTCTGTTCTCTTGCACAAAAAATTATTTGGGAATATCCGCTAGCTGGTTTGAATCCTCTAGAAATGAGAATATCATTTGGATGATATTCTTTTCCTTGCTAGAAATCTTTTGTGAACATAGAGTTATTAAGTTCTGTAATTCAAATGTTGCAGTAAGTAAGCTTTTGGGTACCCAAATGTGGACATAATAAGAAGTATATAGCTCCTAAAACCCTGTAATCCTTAGAGTGATCAGAGTGATCATCTCATCCTAATGCGATGACTGGTGGCTGAGGACCCCCAGATAGCTTTAGAATGAACATTGGTCACTAGAAAGACAAAGGCATGATTAGAAGATTGGAACTTTCAGTCCAATCCCTGACCTTCAGCATTCATTGGTGCTTATCACCAATGGCAAATGATTTAATCAATCATGCCTACATGGTGAAACTTCCATAAAAAGTCCTAAATGATAGAGTTTGGAGAGCTTCTGGGGGGTGGTGAACACATTGCAGAGTTGGGAGGATAGCATACTCAGAAGGGGATGGGAGATGTGAACCTCCTCCCTGCCTTCCCCCGTGCGTCTCCTTCATCTGGCTGTTCCTGGGCAGTATCCTTTATGATAAACCAGTAAATGTAAGTAGAGTCTTTCCCTGAGTTCTTTGAGTTATTCTAGCAAATTATCAAACCTGAAAGGGAGTGTCTTGGGAACCCTAGACTTTGTAGCCATGTCATACAGAAGTGTGGGTGACACAGGCACCAAGTATTTGGAACTGGCATCTGAAATGAGGTCAGTCTTGTGGGACTGAGCTCTTACACTTATGGCATCTGACGCCAACTCTGTTAGTGTCAGGATTGAAATGGATTGTAGGCCACCCAGTTGATATTTCGAGAATTGGAGAATTGGTTGGGGGTGAGTAAAAAAACCCACCCATCTGGTGTCAGAAGTGTTGTGAATAGAAATACCCAGACCAACTCTCATTGGTAATGCTCTAGGGAAGTTTTGATCTAAAAAAAAGAAAGAAAGAAAGAAAAATCCCATGAGAAATCTTTATAAAATGAAGATTCTTTTAATATTGTTAATCACCTTTAACTAACTGGTACACCTGGGTAGTTCAGTGGGCTGAGCCTCTGACTGTTGATTTCAGCTCAGGTCTCTCAGGGTGGTGAGATGGAGCTCCATGTTGGGCTCTGCACTGATGTGAAGTCTGCTTATGATTCTCTCTCTCCCTCTGCCCCTCCCCTCTACCTGGTACTTTCTCTCTCTCAAAAAACAAATGAACAAACAGACAAAGCCCCAAAACACTTTAATTTTAAACCAGTTCTGATTTTCATGTTACATTTCCTTAGAGCATATCATACATAATATCATGGATAATAATAGCTGGAATTTATTAAATATTTAGTATGTGCTAGGCACAATGCCAAATGCCAAATGCTGACTGAATTATTTCACGTAATCTTCACAGCAACTCTGTAAGGAAGGTAATTTCACAGATGAAAAGCTAAGGCTCAGAGAGGTTAAATAATTTGCCCCAGATTACCCAGTTAGAAGAGTGGAGCTGAAACTCTTAGGAGAAATAACTCGAGTAAGACAAGCTCCAGTGGTTTCTCATCTTGGCTTTTAAGGCCGTAGATATTTAACTGAAAGGTGGCTTGTCATTAAAGGCTCATCAGAGGATTTCACAGGAATAAAATGTCTGTGGCCAGATGTTGGGTTATTGGTGGGGTGGGCAACGTATGCATGTGACAACTAGAGAAGAATGCAGGAATAGGCCCTTGGCCTGAGCCCTAAATTTAGGCCAGCCGGGGAGAAACTGACCATGCAGTGTGTGTTTATTTGTCTAGCATTTTATTTATTTCTCTGTATACCCTTTACTGTTTTTTTTTTAATTTATTTATTTAGAGTTTATGTTCCTAGTAGTAGTTGTTGTCTTGATCTTGATTGCTTTATAAACCAGTCAGGGGATCCCTGGGTGGCACAGCGGTTTAGCGCCTGCCTTTGGCCCAGGGCGCGATCCTGGAGGCCCAGGGCACGATCCTGGAGACCCAGGATCGAATCCCACGTCGGGCTCCCGGTGCATGGAGCCTGCTTCTCCCTCTGCCTGTGTCTCTGCCTCTCTCTCTCACTGTGTGCCTATCATAAATAAATAATAAAAAAAAAAATTAAAAAAAAAATAAACCAGTCAGTACTCTTTCTTGATGGTGAACTTTACAAAACAGAGTGGTTATGAGCATACTCTTTGCATCCAAATTTGATTCTTATTTCTTATCTTTACTTACTAGACATCCTTAGTCATAATAATTCCCCCTCGGCGGGGGGAAGGGGGCGCTAAATTTCTCTTTTGTAATTTGGGAAAAACTACAACAATCACCTTATGGGTTTATGAGACAAAGCATGTAGAGGCTTCTCTCAGTGCCTGACATCTGGTAGTGGATCTAAGAAATATCTAGTGCAGCTGCCATAAGTACTTCTGTTATTAACTAAAGAGATCAATTTAAAATAATTGAAAAAAAAAAAGAGTTGATATGCCAGGGTTCTAATAATTTACACTGTATTTTTTTTCCTTTTTCTTTTCTTTTCTTTTCTTTCTTTTCTTTCTTTTCTTTTCTTTTTTCTTTTCTTTTCTTTTCTTTTCTTTTCTTTTCTTTTCTTTCTATCTATCTTTCTTTCTTTCTTTCTTTTAGGATTTTGAACCTTAGAAAGCTGGAGCAAAGAATACTGAATGTTCTTTACTCAGAAGGAGCAGGTGTTTGAACTTCTCTGTAACCACATTTTCCACCATCCTTAAATTCCTCTTACATCTGATCAAGAGAAGCAGTGAAGCAGAGCTGCATAAAGGTGAGAACCATGGCTCTGCTATTAGTTGAAGTTGGGTATTGGCTCTAATTGGGCCCATGGGGGCCACTTTCCATGAACTTAGTTATTGGAACAGCAGTGTTATCCTGAGTATTCTGTCCCCTGCCATCTGCTACCAAAGGATGTGTGCTTTGTTCTAGTATTGGATGAGGGATATTTGGACTCAGCCAGCTGAATGTGGTAGGAAATATGCATGTTGAAAGAGTCAGGTGATAGAGTGGCTTGGTGTGGGGATAGTAGTGATTTGAGTTAGAGCAGATGTCTAGGAAAATCTAATAAGTCGACTTCGACTAATAAGTCGAAGTAATTTTAGTTTAAATCATGCTATTAAACATAGATTTTTAGTCATGGACAATATTTTAAAAATGAGTTACAAAGTCTTCTGCACGGCCTGTAGGATCTGACCCCATGTACCTCTCCTATCTCCTCTCCCACTGCACTCACCCCCCATGCCACTCCCACTTTTAATTCCTTCTGAAAGCTCTTTCCCATTGCAGGGCCTTTGCATATTTGTTATCTCTGCCTGGAACCTTAAACTCCAACTCTTTCCTTGGCTACTTCTCTTTCTCATTCTTTAGGTCTCAACTCAAATATTACTTCCTCAAAGAAACATTACTCTCAGATACAATGAAGGTTTCTATATTCGTAATAGTTATGTCTAATAAGATGATAAAAATTTGGTAGAAAGAGGCATTCATTGGTGTCTGAAACAGGGAGCCCAAGGATGGAGCTAGCTTCAGGCATGAGTGGATCTGGGGACTCAAGAACAATACCTTCTGGGTTCTGGCTGTCTTCTGTCTTTCCCATCTCTTAGCTTGGCGATTCATTTTCTGTCTAGAGACTTATTCTGTTATGTGGTAGGGGAGGGAGGAGGCATGTCTAAAGACCACTTTATATCCCTCTTTTCTGAGCCTGGCTACGCCTGGGTTGGGGTGGACATGGAGCCTTTTTTTTGAGATATTCTCCTAATGTTGTATGGGGAACATATATGTGTGTGCTTTGAGTAGAGAGGAGTGAGGAGCATGGAAGGGAGACAGGGAAGAATGTATACTGAATGGACAAAAAACCAACAAAGCTCCACTGTAGTCTCCCTCATGGCTTTCCCTTGTAGAATACAGTTGTTGTTGTTGTTGTTGTTGTTTTTTAAAGACTTATTTATTTTACAGAGAGAGAGGAGAGAGAGAGAGCTGGAGAGGAAAAGCAGAGGGAGGGAATCCTTAAGCAGACTCCCTGCTGAGCACAGAGCCTGACCAGGAGCTCGATCTCACCACCCATGGGATCATGACCTAAGCTGAAACCAAAGGTTAGAGACTTAACCACCTGAGCCACCCAGGTGCCCCTACAGTTGTTTTTCTTCCTAGCACTTGTCCAATTTGAAATTTAGTGTATTTTGTGTGTTCATTTGGTTAATATCTTCTGTGTCCTTCTCTAGATTGGCAGTCAATTATACAGTGTTAGTAGTGGTATTCTAGTACCTGTGGTTGGCATATAGGAGCTTGGTAATTATGTGTGGAATAAATGAATTAAATTGTCAAGGAAATCAAAGCATGGGAGAAGAAAGGAGATAGAAGTGCTGTGATCATCTTTTTTTTTTTTTTAAAGATTTTATTCATTTTTTCATGAGAGAGAGAGAAAGAGAGAGAGAGAGAGAGGCAGAGACACAGGCAGAGGGAGAAGCAGGCTCCATGCAAGGAGCCCAATATGGGACTCAATCCCGGGACTCCAGGATCACACCCTGGGCCGAAGGCAGGTGCCAAACCGCTGAGCCACCCAGGGATCCCCAACTGTGATCATAGCTTTACACCTAAAGTAGCTCTGGAGTATTTCTTGGGGAATTTAGTCATTTCAGCGATTAGTAGAGACAAGAGTTGAGGGCAAGAATAGGGCAGTGATTGCTAAAGTATGTTGCCTAGGGCAGCAGCAGCATCACCAGGGGACTTGCTAGAAATGCGAGTTCTCAGGCCCTATTCCACAAAGACCCTGATTTAGTAACTCTGGCGATGGGGCCCAGAAACCTGGGTTTTAGCAAGCTCTCTGAGTGATTTTGATGCATAGAAATGTTTGGAGCCACTGGAATGGAGGAGAGAAAGGAGTAGATTTTGCTTATACAGCTGTGTTATATAAGCATTATTGACAGGGGCTGCTGCCTGGATTTTGAAAACTCCTTTTTGAGCTAAAGGATACTAGTAGAGTATAAAGTTTAAGAGGTCTTGAACCAGGTTTTCTGGTTTAGAATCCTGGCTCCTCTGTTAACAGAGTAAGTTTGTACAGCTCACTCAATGTCCCTAAGTCTCAAATTCCTGACTTATAAACTAACCATAGCAAATAAGTACTAACTCATGGAAGTACTGTGAAGATTAAAAATGATGATAATTATAGTAACTGACATTTTTTTAGCCCTTGCTAAGTGATGCAAAGCTTTTTCCACTTGTCCACTTGATGCTAACAAAGTGCTTTAGCACAGGCCTAGCACATAGCTAGCCTTTATTGAATGCTTACTACTATTGCTTATAAATGGAGAATTAATGGACCTTGTGTATTTGAAGCAGGTCAAAAATATCTCCAGTCAAGGGACCATTGGTCAAGGTTGATCAGACATCTGTATGACTTGGAAATAGTGGATGTAATGTCCAACCTCCTATTCTGTGTCTGCTCCCACTCTCCTGCTTTCTGCTGAGTCATTTCTCCTATATGTTCCTGTCATACTGTCCTTGATGCATAGCATTACAGTAAGCCACAGCACTTGGAAACCTAGTGATCTCTAACTGAGGTCATCCAACCATTATAATGAACTTTTATAGGTGAATTAACTGAAGGTGTTTATTGTATAGGCTTTTCCTGTGCTCTGCATTTTTGAATATTTGCATTTCAGGGATTTTCTTAAAATTTACGGAGGCTTTTCTGACTTCAGCTAACCTTTCCCTAGTTACTGCTCAAGGTCGCCTAGATTTGGATCTGACAAGCCCATCATCAGTTTTGGTCATTTGAGCTCTGGTCCCCAGGGATTTGGACTATTTAGTGCTGTGTGCCTGCATGCATGTGAGCTGGGCCTATACATGTAGACTGAGGTACACAGAGGGGCACCCTGAGGCCTCTGGGGCATAATTAACAGCAGACACTTATCTATGGTTAACTATCAAAGTATCACCAGTGGCCAAATATGCCGTAGGTGGAGATTTTTTTTTCACCTGAGAGCAAATATCCAGATTCAGGACCTTTCCTTCTAATGGTTCCTTGTCTTTCTTCTGTAATTAGTTTGGTAGATGGTCATTTCTTGTACAAGCTAAGGTTGGCCACCGGGAGCAGAAAGGTTTTAGTTAGAAACCTTGATTGTGACAAATCCAATTTGAACAAACTTAGGGACAAATCCACTTTATTGGCTCAGATAACTGGAAAGTATGATGGTGCAGACCACAGAATTAAAGAAAGAACCATAGGACCCAGGGACTTGAGTATCAGGACACAATTTCACCAGGGTTTTCTTTCTGATTATCTCTCATTTCTCCCTGTCTTTGATGGCTTTAATTTTATTGTCTTATCTCAGACTTTATGTCTTAGCTACAACAATGTAAAGGGCTTTGCTTCTTTTTCCCAAGGTCCTTTTGTCATCATCAGAAAAGGATCCATTTGGCCCTACTTTGTCATGGATCCATTGCTGGATTCATCATGTGCCCAGGGAAGTAGGCAGGGCCAACATTCAGCCAGTGTGTACAGGTATAGTCATAATGGTTATACATGGCAGGAACCTATCCTGACTGTTGATGCCCATGCTGTCCTGGTTGAAGCATTTTAAGTAGCATTTTTATTTTTTTTTTTATCTATTTTTTTAAAAAAGATTTTATTCATTTAATCATCACACACACACACACACACACACACACACACAGGTAGAGAGAGAAGCAGAGGGAGAAGTAGGCTCCATGCAGGAAGCCTGATATGGGACTCAATCCTGGGACTCCGGGATCACATCCTGAGTCAAAGGCAGATGCTCAACCGCTGAGCCACCCAAGCGACTCTAAGTAGCATTTTTAGAAATGAAGTATTCTGATTGACCAGATCTGGTCATGTGTCTACCTTAGTGAGCCCAGGGTTGGGGTTACACACGGCATGGATTTTTGTAAAAGATAAGAGGGGAAAGTGGGTTAGGGAGCTAAAAATTAGTACAGTATCATTATATGCCTCAAACATTATATGCTGAATTCAATATAAAACAAACACTAGTTACATAGCTTGTATCTAAGCATCCCAACTAGGCTGTTGATTGATACTTGTCAAGCTAAGTTCTTACCTCTTCCTTCCCTTTCGAGGTCTTTTCCTAAACTGATACCAAGGTCACCTGCTTTGCTTTCTGATAGAAATGATTATCTTCACCAATCTGGAAATATGAGGCCCCTCTGACTCTACTTGTAGGAATCATAGCTGCTTTTTCTCCTAAGGATGGGCATTCTCCCAACACTGTTCCCCTTAGCTAAGCTCTGTCCATCATCATCAGCCCTCACACCCTCCTTGCCTGTGGTTTTCCCCCCCACCACCCTTGATTCTTCTATTTTTCTTCCTGTTCTTTTTTGCCTGCTCTTATCCTTAATGCTTTTCTATATCAGGCTGTTCCTGACAGAAGAAATGGCTGGAAGGATTATGAAACTTATTTAAGAGATTGAAGAAATGAAGGGTCAAAGAATTTAAGGCGATTTGTTCCAGGTCACACAGCTGGTAGTTGGCAGATTAGCGATTTTAGTCTTCTAACTCGGAAGCTCAGGGTCTTTCCTCTGCCCCACATTCTCTTACTGTGTTTGCTCATTATATTTAAATATATGGCCACCCTCCCAATAAGTAGTCACCATTCGAAGAAGGGAATTTTTTGTGACAGTGATTTGGGGATAATTTTGGAGGGATGAATCTTGAGTTGAGCTTGGAAGAAAATGCAGACTTTTGATGGATAGAAAGGAGAGAGGAGGCCATTCTAGGGAACAAGAGCAATCTGAATAAAGCAGCTGAGTGAGAAGTGGTTTCAATCTTGTGTCACAAAACCAGCCTGGGAGTGGTGATAGTAAGAACAGTAGCCTCAAGGAATGTGATGATGAAAAACAAGTAGGCAAAATGAGCAGCTGCTCTGCTCCAGGCACTGTTTTGAGCACTTTCATGCGTCATCTTTTTAAATTCTTACCCAGTGAGCTATGTAATATTATTATCTCCATTTTCCTGCTAAGGAAACAGAGGCACAAAGAGGTTAATTAACTTGACCGAGTCATACAGCTAAAGTAAGAAGCAAAGTTTATATACAAAATTGAACCTGTTTGATCCTAAAGTCCATTCCCTTAACCACAACTCTGTTGCTGGAGGATGCTGTGTGAATTTGATAAGAAGCCCAACAAACAGTCCCAGAAATCTGTCTAGAGAGCCAAAGTTATTAGTAAAAATCAGTTTGTCAGGTATTTTTATTTTAAGAAGGTATATCTTTATTAGATTTGAACATTAATAACCACTTTAGAAATATTGTTGTTTCCTTGTAAAAGATTAAACAGTAAGAGTCAGAGGCAAATGTTAACAGTTTTCCATTTCCATTATTGTTCTTTCATTCCGTGCAGTTTGTTGTGGGTTGGTTTTGTTTTGTTTTGTTTTGTTTTTGTATTTTAGTTTATCTCTCAGCCTGCTGCAGTGGGAGAAGCAACTCTGCCACCAATTTGTTGTGGGACCCAGAGTACATCACTTAGTATCTTTGTACCCTGTTTCTTCATTGGTAAGCATGAGCTTCACACTTGCCTCCCTTCAAGGTTCAAGATTCTCTGAATCTATTCCCCTGCCCAGAGGCAGTGACTCAGGAATCCTGTGGGTAATAAATTATGTTCTATAATAATGAACCCTTTCCTTCTGTTCTGTCTGCTGGTTCTCCTTTTTACAGTGAACCTTGATGGGCTGAGACAGAAAAGCTCACAGTTTAGAAATGAGTTTCTACCCCTTGGAGGTGCCCTCTGTGTGAGAAGATGAAGGTGACAGGCATTCTGCAGCAAAGCTTGGAATAAAGTATGAGAACTCTTGGGGAGTGCTACTGCCTGCATAACTCAAAATCCAACCCTAAACACTGGTGGCAATGTGTCCTAGTAGGATATGAGAGTAATCAGTTAAGCTCCTAGTATTTACTGACCATGATCAAGTACTAGTGTGGGTGAAAGAAATCAAACACTTGATACTTCTCTTACAAGAAAAATAATTAATAGTTTTCACTGTATTAAAATGGCAACAGATTCATAAGTTTTGTAGGCATTTAGCTAAGGGAGAGCATGTGGGTTAAGGGTGCTTATGGGGGTGCCTGGATGGCTCAGTCAGTTAAGCATCTGCCTTCAGCTCAGGTCATGATCCCAGGGTCCTGGGATCAAGTCCCACATCAGGCTTTCTGCTTCTCCCTCTCCCTCTGCCCCTCCCCCCTGCTTATGTACTCTCTCTTTCTCTCTCTTTCAAATAAATAAAATCTTAAAAAAAAAATTTTAACAAAGGATGCTTATGGTCAGAGAATGCTCCCCAGAGGAGGTAAGATTCCAAGGATAAAATAAATAAAAAGTTAATACATGCACAATGTAGAAAGTTTGGGTAATTTTTAAAAAGCATAATAAACAAAATGATCTCATCGCACCAGAGGTAATTGCTTTTAGTATTTTGATATATATCTTTCTAGTTTGTTTTTATTATTGCATTATATAATCAAAATGAAATCTTATATATACTGTTTTGCAACTTTAATTTTTAGCAATCTATGACATTTCTCTATGTTGATAAATCTTCAAAAGCATGAAATATTTACACTGGCTTTTTTTTTTTTTTCCCTCAAAAGTGTAATGCTTGCAAAAAAAAAAAAAAAAAAAAAAGAAGAATCAGAGGAAGAGTGACTGCTCCCAGGCAGTTAGGCATCTGACCCTTTTTTTTTTTTTTTTTTTTTGGCATCTGACTCTTGATTTCAGCTCAGGTCATAATCTCAGGTTTGTGGGATCAAACCCTGAGTCAGGCTCCACACTCAGTGGAGAGTCTGCTTCTCTCCCTCTCCCTGCTCTCTCTTTTTTTCTCAAATAAATAAATAAATCTTAAAAAAATCAGAGGATATTTAAGACATCATAAGAAAGACAAGGAAAAAAAATATATATAATCTTCCCTGTTGGCAGTTACTACCTTTAACAGATGAATGTATATACTTCCTGACTTTTTTCTAAATATGTGTATGTGTATATGTAAAATACATCTGTATAATACATATTACATTTTATTCCTGTAGATGTTTGATTAATATTTTTCATCCACCCGCATCATGAATTTAACTATCACGAAGGCAGATTATGTCTGTCCCATTCACCAGAGTATTCCCAGCTCCTTGTATAGTGCCTGGCACATAATAGGCATTTAATAAATATTTGTCAAGTGAAAGATGAGTGAATGGTATGTCCATATTGTGGTGGATCTTAAATTAGGATATAATAAGAGTGCTGTTTAATCAGTGGGAAATGGGACAGGACATTCAGAAGTATAGACGTTAGGTTATAGCTTTTTACTTATGTATGGTTAGCAAGAGTGCTTTAAAAAAAAAAAAAAGCCAGAGAAAAAATCAATCAAACAAAAAAATGCTAAGCCAAACACAAACTTTATGCTGCCTTTAATTTGATGAGAAGGTGCATTTTGAATACTAAGATTCATGACAACTTAAACTACTTCCTGCTTTCACTGTCCCTATCATGCTAGCTAGCTCTGGGATAGCAGGACACATGTTCGTCTTAGTACTGCTAATGCGGTGCCATATGTGTCCTTGCATCAGCACACGTTTCTTGGTGAGTATGCTGGTGGGAGGGGAAAAGATGATGGAAAATTATCCATAGAGAGGCCTTGTGCTGAATAAAAGGCATGTGATGCTTCTCTGATGTGACCAGATGCTAGGATGACTGTTTATTTAATTAAGATTCCTTTCTCTTACCTAGTTTCACTAGACCTGATTAAAGAAGTTACCGTGAGAAATATGTGTAGGCAGACAGTTAAGTAGCTAAACCAACTTTATTATAGCTCCGCTGCTGTAGCACAAGACTCTAGTGCACACTCTTACAGACATTTTAAATGCTCTGAACTCAAATGAACCAGAGAGTAATTTGGATCTAGAGATTTTAAACTTACATGTTGTTGGAAGAGATCCAGAGAAGTCAACTTGGAATTGTAGAACATTTGTATTGGAGGAACCTTGAATACCCACTAGTATCTTATCTGTAAAATGAGATAAGAGAACAGCTCCAGAAGAGAGGGTTGAATTACTCAAGCTCCTATAGCAAGTCAGTGGTAGAATGAACTAGAACTCAGGATATCTGAGTAATTTCTGACTTTCCGAGAAATATAACAATTTAAATAATCCGAGAAAAACACTTGACACTATTTGAATGTGTTTTATATATGCAAAGAGAGAGAAAGGAAGCAGAGAAGACAGAAGAGGGGAAGTGAGAACAAAGGGAAACAAAGGAAAATGAGAGCTTTCCTGGGCCACGCATTCTGGGAACAAAATGTGAGTCACACAGAATGATTTGAAAAGTGATGCTCTCATCAACTACTCTAACACACATGAAAAGTCTGGAAAGTTATAGTTTTTATTTTTTTTATTTTTTTATTTTTTTTTTTAATTTTTTTTAATTTTTATTTATTTATGATAGTCACAGAGAGAGAGAGAGGCGCAGAGACACAGGCAGAGGGAGAAGCAGGCTCCATGCACCGGGAGCCCGATGTGGGATTCGATCCCGGGTCTCCAGGATCGCGCCCTGGGCCAAAGGCAGGCGCCAAACCGCTACGCCACCCAGGGATCCCCTGGAAAGTTATAGTTTTTAAAAATGAATTTGAAATACTTTGGACATCACTATTGGCAACTCACTACCTTTTCTTCTAATCTAAATGAGTTTAGCAAAGGAGCTCAATTTTAGTCACAGGAGACTAATTAAACCATCTTGCATGAATGGTAGCTAAATCCCCTTCTATGAAGCATAGCACACATGCAGGGAGAGGAGCTGAACTATAGCACCCATGAAATATGCTCACAGAAATCAACTTGGCCTCTTAGTAATGGGTAATGGAGCTTCGGTAAAATGAAAGAAATAATATGCAGTAAGTATAGACTTTTTGTAGAAGACAAAGGGAGGAAATTATAGTGACTTGCATAATACCCTTTACAGTTTCTCTTTCTATTCCCATATTTATCCTTCTTACCCATCCTGCTTCTCAGGTTGTGCTACTGCTATAATGTCAGACCAGCTCTCCAGTCTGTTTCTTCCAGCACATGTTAAAAATTGCCTCCAGTTATGTTTGTTTGTTTGTTTATTTTTATTTTTTTAAAAGATTTTATTTATTTATTCATGAGAGACAGAGAGAGAGAGGCAGAGACACAGGCAGAGGGAGAAGCAGGCTCCATGCAGGGAGCCTGATGTGGGACACGATCCCAGGACCCCTGGATCACCCCTGAGCCAAAGGCAGATGCTCAACCACTGAGCCACCTGGGCATCCCTAGTTATGTTTTTTAAAAATAATCTTTTGATAATTCTAGTCTTTGGCTCAAAACATCTTGGGCTTTTCATTGCTGAGAGCAGTGGTTCTTAACTTTAAAACTATTAACAGTACATGGGAAGAGCTTGTTAAAAATGCTCACTCCTGAACAACCCCCCCCCCCAACTCCCAATAGAATACCATTCCATGGATCTAGGATGATGCACAGGAATTTATTTATTTAATTTTTTAAGATTATTTCTTTATTTCTTTATTCTTTATTCGTGAGAGACACAGAGAGACAGGCAGAGACATAGGTAGAGGGAGAAGCATGCTCCCCCTCCTAGGACCCCGAGATCACGACCTGAGCCAAAGGCAGATGCTCAACCACTGAGCCACTGAGGTGCCCCTATATTTTTAATATATTCCCAGTTTATTTCTGATGCATATACCTCAGGAAAATTACTGAAAAAAATTGGCTAATGTGGTGAAGTCCAGCTTTTTAGCTGGAGGAATGACCTTTAATGTTGAAAATTTAGATTTACGGCAGGCCAAAGAGGGAAAAGAGAGATTTGGGTAAAGATTGATCTCCAAAACATCTAGGAACTGGATATACTGAGAACCATGACTGTGTGGAATTTGCATCTTATGGGTGGAAAGAATTTATAATTTATTCTTCTATCGTTCACTTTTTTGGCTTGAGCCTGCTATACGTTGGGCAAAGTGGAAAGAACTCTGGAATAGGGCCAGAAGATATGAGTGTGGGTTCCAGCCACTTATGAGCTGTATAACTTTTTGTCTAGCCACTTGATTTCCATGTACCTTAGCTTTCCTCATCTGTAAAATGGGAATGCAAAATGCCCTGCTTCCTTAACGAGTTATAAGGATCAAATATGTGCAAGTGCTCTGGAATTTGGAATACCATAAGGCAAATAACTTGAATCATATAAAATATTACATATTCATTTATATTAAGAATCTATTCTCTTCACCCTCTGTTCTCTTCACCTTTACCAAATGGCAAAAAGAATCTTACTCAGGAAACTAATTGCAGTTAACAGGCTAAACATGTAGGGGTATGTGTGTTGACCTGAATCCTGCTACAGCCATTTGCAGGAGGAAATAAAAAAGTCATATAGCAGCAGACAGAATGTTTTTGATTACCCCATGGTTTTGAGTAGCTTGGAGATCTGTAGAGCTGCATGCTGGAATCTGACTTCCTCTGAGTATGAATTTGGCTGATTTAATAGTGAGAAAAGCTTAAGAAAATCCACACATGCTGAAACCCAAAAGGCTAATGAGGAGAATAAACAGCTTGTGTAATTAGACCTTGTGCATTTCCCTAAAAAGAAATCATGAAATATGTACAAAATGTTGTCTCTGAAGGTTTCATGGTTACTTGGTCTAGTTTTCAATTTGGAAACCATGTTCATTGCCTATAGGAATTTACAAGAAAAATAGGCTTCTGGTTGTTTATAAATTGATGCCCTCACATGAAGTCTGACATTTGATGTTCTGGTCTTGGCCGCACTCTTAGCAGCAGGGTACTCGTGCAGGCTGTTTTGCTCTGTTCTGAACACTCACCCCTTAGCATCCTTAGATGCCTTTTTTGTGACTTCTTGATGAGCCAAACTCTTCTGTGTTTTTTATTGTTGTTGTTGTTTTGTTTTGGCTTCAGACATGTTTATTATTCCCTGCTTGTCCAGAATAAACATTGAAAAGTTTTGTCTTAAATAGATCTATTGCTTTTTTTTCAGAGGCCCCTGGTGTCTTCATTGTAAATAATGCAATTGAACTTTTTCTTCCCCTCACCACCCAGGTTTGTCAGATCTTTCCATGCTGTCATTTTTAGTTCAGGCTCTTGTGAAATTCTCCCTACCCCATCCTGGTTTCCCTCCTTCATTTCCCAGAAGTGACCACTACGCTGAATGCAGCAAGCAACACAATATTCAACAGAACGTTTTGACTAAGGTGACAAGATTTCAAAGTGTAGTTCTCATCCACTTTGGAAATGTGAAAGTAGGTGTTAAGTCAGGCCATACCCATCTTTCAAAAAACCGTATAAAGTTCTGTTTCTCCTATAAATCATTTCTCAGCTAATATCAACCTTCTTTTTTTATTCCCTGCTGAATTTCAGTAGCCACATTTAAATGTACCTCATTTTTTTTTCACGTTCTTTTTAAATAGTTCAAGTTCTTTTTAAAAAGTAGTTAAGAGGGACGCCTTGGTGGTTCAGCGGTTGAGCGTCTGCCTTTGGCTCAGGGAGTGATCCCGGTGTCCTGGGATCGAGTCCCACATCGGGCTCCCTGCATGGAGCCTGCTTCTCCCTCTGCCTGTATCTCTGCCTCTCTCTGTGTGTCTCTTATGAATAAATAAATAAAATCTTAAAAAAAAAGTAGTTAAATTTACATGGTTCGAAAGTCAAAATCATTTCCAAACAGTATCTATATTTTGTTTGTTACTCTCCCCACCATCCTGTGGTTAACAATTTTTATTGGTTTCTTGTTTGTACTTTTATTGTTTTATTATGCACATGATAATGTAAATATATATTTTCATTTTCTTCCCTTTTTATTCAACACATTGTATTCTGTATTCATTGTTCTATACCATATTTTCCATTTAGTAATGTATCTTGGAGATCTCTGAATTTGGCACACAGGCATCTCCCTCTTTTTTAAAAAAGTAATTACATATTTCTTACAGTCTTACAGTTTCTTTTTTTAAAATTAAAAAAATACTTTTTTAGGGCAGCCCAGGTGGCACAGTGGTTTGGCGCTGCCTGCAGCCTGGGGTGTGATCCTGGAGACCCGGGATTGAGTCCCACATCGGGCTCCCTGTGTGGAGCCTGCTTCTCCCTTTGTCTGTGTCTCTGCTTTTCTCTCTCTCTGTGTCTATGAATAAATAAATAAAATCTTAAAAAAAAAACTTTTTTACTATATTTTACACAGCACATGGTATTACATAGGACATGGTTTTTTTTTTTTTTTGACAGTTTTGTAAAAAACTGTCAGTTTTTTTGACAGTTATATACTATTCCATTGCATGGATATAAGATACTTTTTCAACAATCCCCTCTTGCTGAACTCTTGGGCCATTTAAAATTTTTTCCTGTTTCAGACAAGGTTATGAAGATTAACCTTATATATATGTCACTTAATATGGGTACAGGTTCCAGAATGAGATTGTCAAAAGGTAGATGCAGTCAGTGCTTCATATAGATTGCAGCATTTTGCATTCCCATTAACAATGTTAGTCTGTGTTTCCCCACAGTTTTGCTAAGAGAGCACATCAAATAAGTTTTGGATTTTCTTCTTTTTGCTATTTATAGGCAATAAATGGTACCTCAAGGTAGTTTTAATTTACATTTATCTTAAGTGATTTTGAACATCCTTAGCATTTTTTAAAGTAAAATACATAGGGATGCCTGGGTGGCTCAGTGGTTGAGCGCCTGCCTTTGGCTCAGGGTGTGATCCCCAGTCCAAGGATCGAGTCCCTCATCAGGCTCCCTGCATGGAGCCTGCTTCTCCCTCTGCCTGTGTCTCTGCCTCTCTCTCTCTGTGTCTCTCATGAATAAATAAATAAATCTTTAAAAGAAAGAAAGAAAGAAAGAAAGAAAGAAAGAAAGAAAGAAAGAAAGAAAGAAAGAAAGAAAGAAAGAAAAAAGTATACAGTAAAGTATAGAAATATTGAATTTACATCTTGATGAATTTTTGAATATGTGGAAACCCATGCAACTATCACTGAGATAAGATATAAAACATTTCCAGTACCCTCCTGCCCCCTTTGCTCAATACTAACCATCATGCAGAATTCCATCATACAGATTAGTAGTTATTTTTTTGTAACTGATATAGTGTATGTTTTATTATGTCTGACTTCCTCCCTAAACTTCATGTCTAAGATATTTGTCTATATTCTTGCATGTAAACATTAGTTCATTTTTTATTGCTTTATATTTCTTTGTATTAAATATACAACAATTTATACTAATTTTCCAGGAGATGGACATTTTAGATGTCTCTAGATTTAGGCTATTATGAATAAAGCCGTACTAAAAAATTTTAGTATGTGTTTCAGAAGATATAATGTATATGTTTTCTTTGGGGATAAACCCAAGATTAAAGTTGCTGGTGTATTTAGCTTTAGTAGATACACTAGTTTTCCAAAGTGATTGTATCAATTTACACTGCCTACAGCAATTTATGAGAGTTTGAGTTGCTCCATAGCCTTGCTAAGAGTTGGTGTGTTATCAGTTTTTATAATTTTTAGCCAATCTTGTAAAGGTGTAGTGCTATTTAATTGTAGTTTTAATTTATATTTTTCTGATGACTAATGATGTTGAGTACCTATTCATATGTTACTGATCTTTTGGACATTCTTATTTATCCATTTATTGAGAGAGAGAGAAAAAGAGAGAAGAGCCACGTGGCAAGAGTGAGAGGGGCAGAGGGAGAATGAGAGACAGAGAGTCTCCAACAGACTCCACATTGAGCGTGGAGCCTGATGTGGGGCTCAGTCTCATGACTCTGAGATCATGACCTGAGCCAAAACCAAAAGCCAGAGGCTTAACCAACTGAGCCACCCAAGTGCCCGGATATTCTTTTTTTATGAGTGTGTTTCAAACCTTTTGTTCATTTTATTTGGGTTTCTATTCTGCCTTCACTCTCTTAATGCTATCTTTTTTTTTTTAATTTTTATTTATTTATGATAGTCACAGAGAGAGAGAGAGAGGCAGAGACACAGGCAGAGGGAGAAGCAGGCTCCATGCACCGGGAGCCCGACGTGGGATTCGATCCCGGGTCTCCAGGATCGCGCCCTGGGCCAAAGGCAGGTGCCAAACCGCTGCGCCACCCAGGGATCCCTTAATGCTATCTTTTGGAGTACTAAGGGTCTTAATTAATATGAACTTATCAATCTTTTTTTAAAGGTTGGTGTTTTCCATATCCTGTTAAGAAGTCTTTACTTATCCCAAGGTCATGAAGATGTTCTCTTAAATGTTTTCTTTCAGAAACTGTATTGTTTTATCTTTCACATTTAGTCTATAACACTTTTCAAATTAATTTTTGTGCATTGTATACTTTAAGATACATCTTTTTTTTCTATTACATATCCAATGATCCAGCACCATTTACAGAGTAAAAGACGGATCATCTTTTCCTTTCTGAACTCAGTGGTGTGTTTTCTGTAAACTGGTGACCATGTATGTCTGCGTCTATTTCTGGGTTCTTTATTCTGTTCCATCAGTACACAGAGCACATTGCCTTAATTATTGCAGTTTTTTTTCCTAAGTAGTGATATGTGGTTATATAAATCCACCAGTTTTATTCTTCCTTGATACTATATTTGCTCTTCTAGTTCCTTTGCATTTCCATAAAATTTTAGAATAAGTGTGGAAAATCCCAGCTGAAAATTGGGATTCCATTGAACTTACAGATAAATTTTGGGGGAAATTGACCTCCCCTTTTTTTAACCCATAAGTATTATTTAAGCCTTCCTTAATTTCTCTGAGCAATGTCTTATAGTTTTCAATGGAGAACTCTTACACAAAATTTATTAGATGAATTAAAAGATATTTGATGTCTTATTGCTATTAAATGTTTATATTTTTCAGTCTACATTTTCTAGTTGGTTGTTCTTAGTGTACAGTTGGTGTGATATGTTGAACAACTTTTCATTGTTTAAGGACCATTTGCATTTCTTTTTTGGCATCTATTTTTTTATTTTTCTATTGCACTGTGAATTTCTTCTTTATTCCTAGGATCTCATTATAAATTAAGAATACCATTTTGTCTCTAGTATGAGTTATAATAAAAGTTTTTCTCACATTACCATTTGAGGTAAAATTAATTTTTGTGCTTTCACCATAGACCAAATTATTTAAATACAGATCTTATAGATCTTCTAGTGTAATTCTGCATTTACAGTGAAGAAACTGTGGCTTAGAATGTTTGAGTGATTAAGGCCAAACTACCTGGTAGTAACAGAGGCTGAATTTGAATGCAAGCCTTAGTATAATGCTTTTTTACCATGGTATCTATAGCAAATAGTGCTATGTATTAAGGCATGATTGACTTGTGATGTGGAATTTTTTCTTTATATTAGATTGTAAACTCCATAAAAATAGGAAATTGTACTTCCTCAAAGAGAGCTACAAAACTGCACATATCATAGGTATCCAATAAAGATTTACTAAATTGAATAACTGAAAGAATAATATCCTACAAAGAAGAGCCCAGGTCTAGGTGGTTTAATTGGGGGATTCTATAAAATATTTAAGGAAAATATAATACTAATTTTATACAAACTCGTTCAGAAAATAGATCCAACAAAACTTCTTCCCAACTCAATTCACAAAGCCACTGTTACCCTGATACCAAAGCCAGACCAAAGACATCACAGAAAAAGAAAACTATGGACCAATATCTTTTATGAACATGGAAACAATGCTCCTTAACAAAATATTAGTAACTGAGTCTAGCAACATATAAAAAGGATTATCACCTTGACTAAATCATGTTTATAATAGGGAATGCAAGGTTGATTTAATATTTTCTTCTCCTTCAGTTATTTCCTTATGTGAATGTTATACTTCTTATAGTTGCCCTATAGTTCTTGGATATTCTGTTTTGTTCCAGTCTTTTTTTCTCTTTGCTGCTCAGTTTTGGAGGTTTCTTTTGTCCTATTTTTAAGCTGAGAGATTTTTCAGCTGTGTCAAGCATTTATTTCTGTTACAGTGTTCTTTGATCTTTAGCATTCCTTTTTTTCTTCTTTCTTAGAATTTCCATCTCTTTGCTTTCATTATCCATCTATTCTTGCATTTGCCTCCTTTTTTCATTAAAGCCTTTAGTATGTTAATCATAGTTAAAAAAAATCTTGGTCTGATAATCCCAATGTTCTTGCTATATCTGACCTCTGGTTTTGGTGCTTTTTCAATATATTCAAACTATGCTTTTTGCCTTTTAACATGCCTTTTAATTTTTTGTGAAAGTGGACATGATCTATTGGGTAAAAGGAACTGTGATAAGAAAGGTTTTAATAATATAGTGATCAGATGTGGGGACAGGGAAATTGTTCACCATCCACAGATTAGGTCTCAGTATGTTGTGAGTGTGAACTTCTCCAGAGCTTCTTAGTGTCCCCCCCCCGCCCCCCGCCCACTCCTTGGGTGGGACAGGATGGCTAGAAGGAACTAGAGTTTGGTACTATCCTTCCCTGGGTAGGTGAGACTCTGGTTCATCCTCAGCAGGTTAGATTCTGGTAAAATTGTTTCTCCTGAGGACAAGTTTTGTTAATAAGAACAGAATGACTTGTATTTCAAAATGGTTCCTTTTCCTCTCCCCCTGCCAGAAGCATAGGTGATTTTTCTCCAATATTCATAGTGAGAACCTGGAACTTCTGGAGGGA
Source organism: Canis lupus dingo (assembly GCF_003254725.2). NCBI lineage: Eukaryota > Metazoa > Chordata > Mammalia > Carnivora > Canidae > Canis > Canis lupus. The sequence continues at coordinate 13,510,842 of NC_064262.1, forward strand.
AAATTCATAATATGTGGGGCCCATGATGACTGGGTCCCTCTGGAGTTTTTAATCTCTCAGATTTGTCTATATTGAATTTACAACAGTTATCAGCTATTGTACAGGTTTTCCTATATCATCACTGGTCCCTGCAGAATTTTCTTGTATTTCTGCGTTAGTAAGCCATGATTCTTTGTTTCCCCCTCACTGTCTCTCCAACTTTTGGGGTGGCAGTTTGTCCTGTGGCTTCACTTCTCTGATAAATCTAAGAAGAGTTTTTACCTTTCAGGGTTTTTTTTTCTTCAGCATTTTAGTGCTTGTCATTAGAATAGAGTGGTGATTTCTAAGTTCTTTGCATTATAAGGTTGACTTATAATCAAAAATCAATTTGTGGGGATCCCTGGGTGGCGCAGCGGTTTGGCGCCTGCCTTTGGCCCAGGGCGTGATCCTGGAGACCCAGGATCAAATCCCACATCGGGCTCCCGGTACATGGAGCCTGCTTCTCCCTCTGCCTATGTCTCTGCCTCTCTCTCTCTCTCTCTCTGTGACTATCATAAATAAATAAAAATTTAAAAAAATCAATTTGTGCAATACACTCTATTAATAGAATAAAGGATAGGGATCCCTGGGTGGCCCAGTGATTTAGCACCTGCCTTTGGCCCGGCGCGTGATCCTGGAGTCCCAGGGTCGAGTCCCATATCAGATGGAGCCTGCTTCTCCCTCTGCCTGTGTCTCCGCCTCTCTCTCTCTTTGTGTCTCTCATGAATAAATAAATAAAATAAAATAAAAATATGTAAAAAATTGAAAATAAGCAACATACATTTATTGTGAAAGTTCTCAACGAATTAAAAATAGATGAGAATTTACTCATCTTGATAAAGGGCTATAGCTAACATTATGCTTAATATTAAAAGCTTGAATGCTTTCTGTCCCTAAGGTTTGAAAGGAGACAGGAATGTCTATTCTTAGCAATTTTATTCAACATTGCACTGGAGATTCTACTCAATGCAATAAGCTGAGAATTAGAAATTAAAGACATATAGAAGGTAAAAAGTAGGATTATATTTATTCACAGACAATATGACTTGTATGAAGGACATCTTAAAGAATCTGTCAAGAAGCTGTTAGATTAATAGTCAAGTTTGACAATGTAACAAAGTATAAGATCACTATACAAAAATCAATTATTTTTTATCTATTAGCAATTAGTAATCAAAAAATTAAAAACAATATTGTTAATTATGGAACAAAAAGAAATAAAATAATTATGCATAGATTCAACAAAAAAGTTAAAAATTCTGCTGAAGACTACAAAACATTACTGAGAGAAATTAATGAAGACCTAAGTAAGTGGAGAGATATACTATGTTCATGGATTAGAAAACTTAGTTTAGTTAAATTGGCAATTCTTCTCAAATTGATCTATAGATTCATCAGAATCCCTATGAAATTCCTGGCAGTATTTTTATAGAAATTTACACATGGATCCTAAAATTTAAATGGAAATGCAAAGTAAAACAATTTTGAAAAGAAGGACAATGTTGAAGACATATGGTATCTAATTTTCAAAGCTTACTATAAAGCTACAGTAATCCAGACATTGTGATATTGGTATTATAAACTACAGATCAGTGAATAGAACAAAAGATCCAGAAATAGATTTCTATTTATAGTCACTTCATTTTTGACAAACTTGCAAGGTAACTAGTGGAAGGGCACCTGAGTGGCTCAGTGGTTGAATGTCTGCCTTTGGCTTAGGTCATGATCCTGGGGTCCTGAGGGGAGTCCTGAGGCCCCGAGGGGAGCCTACTTCTGCCTATGTCTCTGCCTCTCTGTGTCTCTTATGAATAAATAAATACAATCTTAAAAAAATAATTTAGTGGAATAAATGAGTTTTTTCCAACAAATAGTGCTGGAACAACTGGGTATCCATATGCAAATTAATAAACAAACAAGTGTCAGCTGTTACTTACACCATACACATAGTTCTCAAAATGGATCATAGATCTAAATATCAGAGCTGAAAGTATCATACTTCTAGAATTAAACAGGGAAGAAAATAATTGTGATCTTGGATTTCTTAGAAAACTCAAAATACAAACATAAAAGATAAAATTCTACAAATGACGGCATTAATAAAATAAAGAGAAAAAGACCAAAAAATGGGAGTAAATATTTGCAGATTATATATCTGGTAAAAGACTTCCAGAATATGAAAAAAGTCTCTTATTTCTGAAGGCATACAACCCAATTTAAAAAATGGGTAAGATTTTGAATAGATCACCAAAAAAGATCTATGAATAATAAATAAACACATGAAAAGATGTTCAACATTTTTAGTCGTTAGGGAAATGCAAATTAAAGCCCAAATGAGAAACCACTACACACTTATTAGAACATATGCAATCAAAAAAGACTGAGAATACTAAGTGTTACTGAGGTTACAAAGAAACTGGAACTCTCATACCTTACTGATAAAAATGGAAAATGATACAACTACTTTAAAAAACTGCCTGACCATTTCTTGAAAAGGTGAACAGATATGAACCATGTGACCCAGCAATTTATTTTCTAGATACAGTATCTGCCCATGATAATTGAAATAAGTCCACACAAAGACTTCTATCTGAATGTTCATGTTACTCTAATATCTCTAAGTATTTGGAAACAAATGTCCACCAGCTGTGGATTAGATAAACAAAATACCTAATACAATGGAATACTACTCAGCAATAAAAAGAAGTGAACTACTTATACAACATGAATTAACTTTGAAAACATGGTAAGTGAAAGAAGTCACACAAACCAAAAAATATATGTTGTATGGTTGCATTCATATGAAATTTAGAGAATAGGCAAAACTATAGAAATAGAAAGCAGGTTGCCTAGAGCTGGGAGTATGAACAGAGTAATGAATTATTTTATTCATTAAATAATAATAATAATAATAAATAATAAAGGCTTCTTACTCAGAGCCTTTTTGATGCCATGTTTTAATTTAAATATTACTCTGTTCATTGTAAGAATTATTTATGGCAAATGGTTACAAGGGAATTTTTGGAGGTGCTGAAAGTGTTCTCAGCCTTGAGTCTGATGATAGTTACAGAAGTGTATGAATTTATTAATCTGATCTGCATGTTCCAAATGGGTGAATTTTATAGTATTATAAATTATACTTTAAAAAACTTCTAAAGAAGGGGAAATCTCTAAAGAGGAAGTTGCAAGTAGCATATGCAAGTAGCTTAGGAAGAATCTTTCTTAAGTGATTGTTGCTCGTTTCTTCCTTTTAAAGTGAGTAGGGTTTTAATTTTTGGCTTTTTGAATAGGCTACTTCCTGGTGGTTCTCAGGAGGGATTATTCCTCAGAGCAGATGTACATTACAAATCATGCCAAGTCTCTTCCTCAGTGGAGACAGTTGCCAACATAGAGTGAGACTCAGCTGGAAGGGGCTGAGTGAGGCTTCTGGGGAAGCTCCCTTCAGGTTTTCCTCTGATTACTCCAGCTGAGCACACAAGAAGAAAGGCAAAGCCACAGGGAAGTGTATTAATTAAAATGTCTCCTTTTTTTTTGAGGCATTGTCCTCTTGACTTTTAGAAGGTTACAGTTTTAGAAGACTTTACAGTTTGTTATCTCCTTCCATGTCCAGCATAGTTGCATGATCATACAATCCCACATTTTAATATTCAGGAACAGTCAGATAGATTAATAAGCAGCAATATAATTACCAATTGGGGTCAGGGAAGAAAAAGTATCTACTTTCAAAATGGGACTATTGGGAACTATTTTGAAGGAGAGCTTTCACTACAGATTTCTTTCTGGTGTTGCTCACTTGGACATAACAGGAAAGATCTTGGTCCTGGAGCTTTTCAGTGTCCAACTGTCTGTTACTCCATAGGAGGTATAACAAGAGACATGAAAGAACCCAACTTGCTGGTTTTATTTCCACTGTTTGTTTAGACCGTCACTGCCAATTAACAAGGAACAGGAGAAACATGCCTCTTAGGGAATATAGAGAAAATATTGCTTTGATCTTATCTGCTGCAATTATTGAATATGTTTTCCATTTGACCAGTGCCCTCATCTCTCTTTCCACACAAAAAGCCTATATAAATGGAAAGAAACCGTGGACTTAAACTGGTTGTTATTCAGAGGCTTTTTGATGCCATGTTTTAATTTAAAGATTACTCTGTTCATTGTAAGAACAGGGGCTTATATTTTCAGGGCCATATGCTTCATATCCATGAATGGATACCCTGTGGATCTCAGTGGGAGTTAAAAGCAGAGATGGTTGCAGAATTGTGCTTTCTTCCTTTTGTTGCACAAGGCACTTTTTACTTGCTTTCTCTGGAGAGTATAATCTGTGTGTATTAAGGTGATTTGTTTGTCACCAATACTTATTGACATGTTTGGATAGACAATAGCATATTTTTAATAGACATTTCGTAGTTTACTTGCCAGCACTAGACGTTAAAGATTCTCCCATTAGAGTGGCATGCTCCTCATCATTTTGGGAAGTAAGTGTGTTCTATCTCCTGAATCAAGAAATTCTTTCTCCATTCATTCCTTTTCAGAAGAATAGGATGTTCCTTTCTCTGTCCCAGGCATGCTTTCCTGCCTTAAAACCTTTCCTTATTAGATTTATTCCATCTGTCATGCCTTCTCATCTACAAATCTTCTCTTTCAGAGCACAGTTTAATCTTTTATGAAACCATCTCCTTCTTGCTCAGAGCACACATCTCTTTTATGAGCTCCTTAACCTGTATTTTCCTCACAGAGCTAATTTCTAAATTGTAACAGGCACTGATGGTTGGGTGAGCAACCCCTTTCTCTTTGTATACATTGTTCACCTAAGAACAGCCATGTGTATCTCCGTGAAGGTCAATAAGAGGTTGAAATCTGCTGTATGGTCTCTGGGCAGGTTTGTTTCCCTGATGTAGATGTTGAGCTGCTTGGTGTTAAGGTTGGTCAGTCAGGAATGTGAGTCAAACTGAAAGTTACAATCAAACCTTTATTTATTTATTGTGACACTGCAAGCAAGAGGGAAAAAGTGTCACCAGTTCCCTAGTGTTTCTTTTTCTTTTTTTTTTTCCCTCATGGAGCAGCACCAGGCAAGGGTCATGTGGATGTAGCACAAATGAGGGAAATGTTTTATTGCTGTGAAGCCTGAAATAAAAGGTTCTTGACTTTTTAATGGATCTGAGGGGTCTGGTAGAGAGAGAGCGGAAAAGATAAAGAGCAGAGAAGTACTGAGCCAGAGTGGAGCAAATGTTTTAGTAAGGCCCCGGGGTAATGAAGTCTTGCCTCAGAAGTGCCTTATCAAAGGCTGCTGATATGTGTATGCAGATATGGATCAGTATGGTAGCCCAGGTGGGGTGGGGTGGAGATTGGGCGAATCCTTGGCTGTAACTCTCTTCAGAGAATCACAGTGCATTGGCTATGTACCATGTCTGGGAAGGGGAAGGCAGCTTCAAGCTGTGAGGCCCATCAAGCAAAGTCTTATAATGCCTGTAGTCAGGCCTGAGTGATCACATACAGGATTTTAGTCTAGAGTTGGACTCTTCAATAGGTGCCACCTCTTCCTTTTATTTTCTTTAGGCTGGAATGTGACCTGAACAGGCAGGCAACCTGGGTGCATAAGGGAAATATCAAGAGAATTCAGAGGCCCTGGAGCTAACTACATCAGAACCAACAACTGCATGCCTCTTGACTTAAGAGGAAAAATCAGTTCCTAATATTTAAGCCACCATCTTAACTGCTGCAATTATTGAATATGTTTTCCATTTGACCAGTGCCCTCATCTCTCTCTTTCCACACAAAAAGCCTATATAAACAAACAAACAAACAAAAAAACTTAAACTGGTTGTTATTCATAGTCTTTTTGATGCCATAATTTAATTTAAAGATTACTCTGTTCATTGTAAGAATTTAATTTATTTAAATTCTAGTTAGTTAACACACAGTGTGATATTGGTTTTAGAAGTAGAATTCAGGGGCACCTGAATTCAGTGGCTCAATTGGTTAGGCATCTGCCTTTGGCTCAGGTCATTAAGAAATGTCTATAAAGTTTTTAAGAAAACATAGTCATGTTTTCTTCTTGTAGCCTAAAATATTCCTAATTGATACCCGTTTGATCTTGTAGTGTCTTTTACTGTTGCATAACCAATTTATTTAAATTATTATGTATAGTTTGTGGTATGCAAAGGGACCAATTTCAGCCATCCTCTGCTATTGTACTATTTCCCTTTAATCTTACTGTAATTCCAGAACTAGTGTAAGCATACTTTGAAGCCGCCAGTATTTCCTTTTAGTAGCTAAGTCACCAGAGATGAAAATCATACGATTTTTACTTTATTTTTTAGTGTTCATAGAAGAGTGATGCTGGGCAAAATTGCCAGCATCAACTGCCTTGAAATTGAAGACCTAAGTCTGGTTCTCAATAATAATTTCTCATTAAATAAAGCACCAGGTAAAGGCCATTTGGCCTTTGAATATTCAGCACTGCTCTCCATGATGGCCTTAGATCATTGTCTATTTGTTATTTCTGTTACCTATGAGTAAACAAATACATAGAATTATACATAGGGTGATATAAAAAATGCATTCTTTTCCCTCTAAATTATTCCATTTAAAGGTAAGCCTATTTCCTTTTTGGTAAATTGCAACTCTAGATTTCTCAGGACAATATCTTTTTTGAGGAGTATTGGGTTTTAGGCATAGCTCTTGCCTTATTGACCAACATTATAAGAGCTTCATCAGTTTGTGAATAAGTTTCTCAGGAACTGTGAAAATGCTGAATTTATTGGCCTTCCATCAGCCTTTGGCTTATGTACAAGAATTGGTTCCTGGCTACTGATACTTATATGAGACTTGCAACACTACTTTCCAGATTCCAGATCATTAGAGACAGTTTCTTGACAGATTAGATAATTTCAAGGGAGACAATTATAATATGTTTTAGATTCTCCTCCTTAATGTGTATATTAATGACTTGATATTATTCCTGGATAAGTTAAATCCATGCTTCCCTGCTATAGAGAACAGACAGATAAGCCTTTGCCTAAATGCTGATGATGCTCCTTAGATTTATAGTATCATCTATAGGCATTGCTCTTTGGATACAATTACTTTACTTTAAATTAGTTACTTCAAAACCCAAGCCATCAGTTTTGGCAGAGGTTCTGCAGCATTTAATTGGTCAAAATCGAAAAGCCTGGTAATAACTTGTTTGCTTATTACTAGCTTATCTTGAAGGGCTCATCAGTAATTAACACTTTTTGCAATTCAATATTATAAGGGCCCTATGCCGAGATTATTAATACTCCTTATATAATTTTCAAGTTGCAGTTATTACAGACATATTTTGTGACATAGAACAATTCTGATGATGATGATAAAACTAAAATTGATTAAACAGTTGCTGTGCAAGGCAATGTGCCAAGCTGCTATATATCTTTTCTCTTTTAATTCTCAATACAACCTGATAAAGTAGGTAGACCTTTGAGGACTCTTCTTATTATATAAATTGTAGTGAACTCTGGATTGTTATATGAGGAAAATCTTATTCTTGCAAATATTACCTTGGCCCATCTCCATGTGGAGTCAGTGGGCTTTTCTCTGGCTCTGACTTGATGGGTAGGCTTCTTGACTTTATTTTGATTTGATTTGATTATTTTTCTTCAAATTTTTATTTAAATTCTAGTTAGTTAACACAGTGTGATATTGGTTTTAGAAGTAGAATTCAGGGGCACCTGGTTGGCTCATCTGCCTTTGGCTTAGGTCATGATCCCAGGATCCTGGGATAGAGCCCGGCATCAGGCTCCTTGCTCAGCCCAGAGTCTGCTTTTCCCTCTCTCTCTGCCTGCCACTCCCCTGCTTGTGCTCTCTCTCTCCCTATTAAATAAACACATAAATACATAAATACATAAATAAACAAAATAAAATCTTTTTAAAAAAAAGTAGAATTCAGTGATTCATCACATACAGCACCCAGTACTCATCATAAACAACTGCCCTCCTTAATACCAATCATCCATCTAGTGCAGCCCCCACCCACCCTCCTCCATCAACCCTCAATTTGTTCTCTAACAGTCTCTTATGGTTTGTTTCTTTCTCCTACCCCACCATATGTTCATCTGTTTTATTTCTTAAATTCTACATAGTAATTCAGTAAAATCAGTAAATCAGTAAATTCAGTAATTCAGTAAATCAGTAATTCTACTGATCATATAGTGCTTGTCTTTCTCTAACTTATTTCACTTAGCATCATAACTCTCACTCCATCCACGTTATTGCAAATGGCAAGATTTCATTCTTTTTGATGGCTGGGTAATATTCTATTGTGTATAGATAGCACATCTTCTTTATCCATTCATCAGTTAATGGACATCTGGGCTCTTTCCATAGTTTGGTTATTGTTGATAGGCTTCTTGATTTAATAACAAAATGTTAAACCTACTTTTTTCTTTGATGCACATTGAACACATGATTCTTGCTTTAACTTGTAACTTAGAATTAAACGGACTTGAACTCTCACCTTCCCAGTCCTTGCCCAAAGTTTGACTGTGAGGAGCATTGTTCATGAAAGAGCACTTGAAGGGCATGTGGCCAGTCCAATATATCCTTGTCTTCTCTGTTGTACAATACATGGCAGCCACTAGTTTCATGTGGCTATTTAAATAAGTTAAAAGTTAAATAAAATAAAAATTCAGTTTCTCAGTCAAAATGCCCATATTTTAAGTGATAAATAGCCACATGTGTCTAGTTATTTTTGTATTGGACAACATTAGATATAGAACATTATGATCACTGCTGAAGTTTAATTGGACAGTGCTGTGATAGACTGTTAGATAGTTTCACATCTGGACTGCATATTTTTAAAGAAAATAATCAGTTTCATTCAATTGTACTTTGATGTGTTGACAGTGACCTGTACTAATCATGTGTATCTTATATGTCAGATACTGTCTTCAATACCTTTTATGCACTGACTGACTTAATTTCTACAACAATTCCATGATATAGGCTTTATTTTTATCTCCATTTTACAGATAAAGAAATAGAGGCTCATAGACTTGCCTGTGGTCACTCAGATGATAGACAGTACAGAAGGGATGTGAGTCCTCTAAGGGTGGCTTTAAACTCATTTTCTTAGTATCATACCATGCTAAGTCTGAAATCCCTATGAATAGGCCTTGGAATTCATTCTTAGGATATGAGTAATAATTTTTGTCACTTTAATTTTTGTACCCTTATTTCTCCTGGCTGTAACATATATTTATTTCATTTCTGTTATTGCATTGCTATGGTGCAATTCTGATGCCAACTGCATGGAGTTAGCACAGGCTTTACAAGTTAAGGACGTAATTCCCAAAAAAACTACTCTCACTTCTGATGCCAGTGACAGTTTCAGAAGTCCACAGACCACCCATATTTTTGACTAACTGGTTACAAATTTGGGGATTTCTATGACTGTCTCAGGTCTGATAATTTGCTATAATGACTTACAGAATTTAGGAAAGTACTGTACTTATGATTGGTTTGTTATAAAGTCTATCAATCAGGACCAGACAAATGATGAGACAATTAGGATGAGGTCTGGGGTGGAAGCAGAGTGCATCACCTGCCCTACACATTGATGTGCTCACCAACCAGGAAACTTATCTGAGAGTCGGTGTTCAGAGTTTTTATTGGAGTTTCATGACATAGGCATGATTAATTGCATCACTGGCCATATGTTTGAACTTAATTTTTAGGCCCCCTCTCCTCCTTGGAGGTTGGGCTGGTTCAGAGACCCAATTCTCTAATCCTTTGTTCGGTGTTTCCAGTGACTAACCCCTTTCCTGAGTTATCTTAGTACACATCAGATATGACACAAGGGATACGTAAATAACAAAGTCACTGCCATCACCCAGGAAATTCCAAGGATTTTGAGATTATTTCCTAGAAACCAGGGTCCAAGATGAGACAAATTCTTTATTATACAACAGTATGTGTTTCTTTAGGTTGTCTCAAATACTTTTTGAAATGAAGATGATTTATTTATATTTGTATGTGTATATAAATAAAAATATAAACATTTTATTTATATATGTATAAATATGTGTTTGTAATGTAAGTACAAGAGGACTACTAACCATAGTTTTATAGATTTCCAGAATGAAGATTGCCTTAGGAATAACTTACCTTTATGGTCTTACTTTACTGATGAAACATAAGCCCAGAGAAGTGAAATAGCTTGCCTGACTTCTTAGTGGCAGAGTTGGGTCTGGAACTCAGGGTTTCTAATTATATATTGAATATTCTCCTTGTCTTCTCAATCTCAGTCTCCTCCTCTAACATGGTCATGTATTTACTGCTGCATATTTTTCTCACTACCTTACTGTGCCTTAGAAACCTCAGGCTGACCTCAAAGATAGCTTTGGAGCAGTGGATGAAGCTTGCTACAAACCGTATTTTTGTACCTCCTGCCTTTGCACATGTGCTGTTCCTTCTGCCTCAAATGTCATTCTCACCTATTGGCCATTTCTTCATTGTTTTTAGATACACAAGCTAAACTTCACATCCTCTCTGAAACTTTAGCTGCCCTTCTTTCCTCTCACAGATTTAGTCTCTCCTTACTCTGTGTTTTCACATTTTTTAGAATATACCCTGATCTTAGTGGTACTTAGCACAAGTATATTTTTAATTCTTTTTTCACATCTCAAACCTTAACAGAATTCTTGATTTTACCCTTGTTGCCACTAAAACTTTTTATCTCTTGGTCTTCCCAGCCCTGATAGCAGCATCAATGACTCAACTGCTCCATCCAAAAATCTAGGCATCACCTTGATTTTCCTCTTGTTCTCATCTTGTTCATCTAATTAACAGCCTATTAGTTTTGTAGCCTAAATATATCCCAAAACTTTTCTCTCTCACCTCTAAACTGGTGTGTCTGCTTTTACTCTGGCTTTCTTTCAATCCATTTTCCATACAGTGGCCACAGTTCTTTCATAACGTAAAACAGGCTCTCTGCTCTTCCCCATTTGACAGACAGCCACATCTTCTGGTGCAGGGCCAACCACTTTCCCAAGATGTGATGGTGGAGGTGAGAGTAAATGGATTTGACTGTATTGGGGTACCTGGTCCTCAGGGCTGCTTTTAACTCTAGCAAGTGGCCATCAACGACTGTTTTCTTTGGCCTCAACTACATGGTCTACATGTTTTAGTGTGATTCCACCCACAGCAAATTCCATGGCATAGTCAAGGCTGAGAATGGGAAACTTATCATCATTGGAAATCCCATCTCCATCTTTCGGGGGCAAGATTCTGCCAACATCAAATGGAATGATGCTGGTGCTGAGTATGTTGTGAAGTACACTGGAGTCTTTACCACAATGAAGAAGGCTGGGGCTCACTTGAAGCATGGGGCAAAGAGGGTCATCATCTCTGCCCCTTCTCCTGATGCCCCCATGTTTGTGATGGATGTGAACCATAAGTATGACAATTCCCTTAAGATTGTCAGCAGTGCCTCCTGCACCACCAACTGCTTGACCCCTCTGGCCTAGGTCATCCATGACAGCTTTGGCCTCATGGAGGGACTCAGGACCACAGTGTCTGCCATCACGGCCTCTCAGAACACCACGAGCAGCCCCTCTGGAAAGCTGTGATATGATGGCTGAGGGGCTGCTCAGAACATTATCCTTGCTTCTACTGTGAGCGTCCAAGGCTGTGAATAAGATCTTCCCTGAGCTGAATAGGAAGCTTACTGGCATGGCCTTCCATGTCCCCACCACTGATGTGTCAGTTGTGAATCCGACCTGCCACCTGGAGAAAGCTGCCAAATATGATGACATCAAGAAGATGGTGAAGTAGGCATCAGAGGGCCCCGTCAAGGGCATCCTGGACTACACTAAGGACCAGGTTGTCTCCTGTAACTTTAACAGTGACACTCTTCTACCTTCGATGATGGGGCTGGCATTGCTGTCAATGACCACTTTGTCAATGACCACTTTCCTGATATGACAATGAATTTGACTATAGCAACAGGTGGTAGACCTTATGATCCACATGGGCTCCAAGGAGTGAGATACCCTCGACCACCAGCTCCAGCTAGATCAAGAGAAAGAGAGAGGCCCTCACCTGCTGGGGAGTTCTCTTGCTGTAACTCATCCTCCAACATACTCCACAATTTCCACCTAGTCCCCCTGAAGAAGGGGAGGGGTTTGAGGAACCTTACCTTATCATGTACCATCAATAAAGTATACTGTACCCAGCCAAAAAAAAAAAAAAAAAAAAAAAGTCAAACAGATACTGTCACTTCTAGCTGAAAATCCTCCATTAACTTTTCCTTTCAGTGAAATAAAATCCAAACTTCTTATTGTGCCAGTCAAGGACCTACATGATATAGCTGGTTCCTCTGTCATTTTGTACCAGATTCCCTCAATTCCATAGATTTCTATTTGTTTCTCAAACACACACAGTTTATTTCTTTTTCAAGGCTGCTCCAAAATGTGGCTTGCTTCTGAATTCCCCTGTATTCTCCATTAGCTTCCCCCAAAGCCACTCTGAATAAATGTAAAATCTAAGTGAAAAGAGATGGCTTGCTATACAAGTCCAGCCTCAGGATGAGAAGTAAGTTCCCTGGGTTCTCCCAACCAATCAATTGCTGCCATGATGTTTAGTTTTTTTTCACTTTAAGCCTCTGTTAAAATGTCATCTCCTCAGAGAGGCCTTCTTTGATCCATTATAGCACCCTCTTGGCTCTGTGATATCACTTCATTTTATTGAGTTTGGTTACACTCAATAAATTGCCTTGTTTAGTTAATTAATTTAAATAATAGTCTTTATTTTTTTAGAGTAGTTTCAGATTTATATGAAATTGAGATAATACAGAGAGGCCCATATACCCCTTTTCCCTCCTATCACCCAGTTTCTCTTACTGTTAGTGTTTTGCATTAGTATACAAGTTACAGTTCAACCAATATTGATACATTAGCTAAATTTCTTAGTTTACATTAGGGTTCACTGTTTGTCTTGTACAGCAATATAGGTTTTGATATATATGTAATGTCATATATCCACCAATACAGTATTATACAGAATATTTTCACTGACCTAAAAATCCTCTTTTCATCCCTCCCTTCCTTATTTTCCTCCAAACTCCTGGCAACAAGTGATTTTTAAAAAATTTCTCTATAGTTTTGTCTTTTCCAGAATATCCCATAGTTGGAGTCATAGAATATGTAACCTTTGTGTTGTTTATTTTAACTCACTTTTCTGGCTTTAGTAAAATGCACCCTCCAGGGTAGCAGGAACCTTGTCTCTTTTGTGCGTTGCTCATTTCTCAGTACTCCAATCATACTAGACACATAGAAGACCCTCAACAATTGGAAGTTGCTGAGTGAATGAATAACCACCTGTTGTCTGCAGCAGGTTCTTCATTCCCTGAAAGCAGGTACTGTGACTTATTTTCTGGTGTCCTCAGTGCTTAGCACAGAGTTGCACAGGGAGGGAAGTCAATAAAAGTTCATTGAGTAATATTAAATAAAATTTGACCTCTATCATTTATTACCTGTGCAACCTTGGCAGGTCCCTTACCAATCTCTTTGAACCTCATTTATAATGCCCATTTCTTAGGTTTGTTGTCAAGATTAAAGGAGGTTGATAGATAATCATACAAATGTATGGAATTGCTATTGCTATCATTGGTCACTGATCTGCTAAACATGCCAACAAGGTTTATATCAGTGAATTCCTCAGTAATGCCAAAGCTACTCCTTACTGGCCTTCACAGGCTTGAAATGTCTCATACGGTAAATTCTCAAGAGGCTGAAAAGATGTTATAATAACTCTTTTGCTTCTGTATTGTTTATAGTAACACAGGCCTACTTGGTAACTTGGAGCTACCTACAGATACAATGCTGTTGCCAACACACAGTTCTTATTTCTCCCATGTCCCCCTACTGTTTCCATTAGCCATGTAATATAGTTTTCACCAGCTAATGATTAGCAACCAACTGTTTCTGTGTTAATGCTTGTGTTCAGTTCATTAAAAACAAAAACAAAAACAAAACAAAACACAACTCCCAATAAGGATTCAGTTCATTTAAAACTGTTTAAAGTTCAAAGAATACTTGTTTCTTATTTTTTTTTTTTTAAGTGACTATTCAACTCAGGGACTCTATTTAAGATGGGACTAAGAATCCTTACAGATATCGATGGTTATTTGAAAAAGTTAAATTGGAGTGCAATTCACTGATGTTGTTAAGCACAACAGCTACTGGAGCTATATTTAAACATGCATTCCAAAGTGAAGGGTGAGGAAAATTGATTTTGCAGATGCTCAGATGAAAGCAGTCACTTTATATTAGGCAGAAAAAGGCAGTTTGAGATAATCTCAGTTTGAGGAAAGCCTGATTTTAGACCAGCCAAAGAATAGGAGCACAGTGGGAGGGCAGGAAGTGTGGAAGGTGTTATCACTGATCCGTAGTATAGAGGATTAGGGAGAGCGTGGGGAGATACTGTTAAACCAGGTATGTTAGGATCATTTATTTTTAGTTTTCTTCCCCACTTTAGTTCTTAGACATCCTGAGTCTTTAATCCAAGCCTCCTGCTCTCTTGCTCCACTGTGTGTATTTTAACCTTTTCCATCACTTGCCTCATCACAACACATGTATTCTCTCACCTATTCCATCAGCAGTCTGTTAATTAAGCCGAGACCCTATTTAGTGGGTACTAAATGAGCTAAGCATGAGCTCATTCAGGTAATATGTTTGCAAATTTGTTAGGAATTCTCTGGGACTATCATTTCTGACCCCAAGATGATGATAAATTCTGCTTTGGATTTTGGGCATTTTAAGATACTTATCTTTTCAAAATTTCCCTGAAATCACTTCCCATAGACATCCACCGACTCTGCCCAAATAGACAAAGTTAGCCTTGAGCGTGAACAGTGGGCAGTTAGATGTGGGTGGAGAATCAGAAAAGTGTAGAAAAAATGTGCTGGGGTGGAGTATTCAGGTTTCTTCCTTTCCTAATTTCAGCTCTTCCAAATTGCCTTTCCTGCTTGTGTCCTGAAACCAGGGATGCAAATATACTATAAAGCCCAGCTTATAACACGCAGAGATTATTACTAATGGAGTAATATTTTTAGATTTGATTGTACAAATAGTTTACCCACTTCTCCTATTTTATGATTTAACAGACTGATTTGACCAAATTGTTTATGTGTATTAAGTTCATAGAATATATCAGATCACACCACTGAATTGTTGCTTTTGCAGGTCAAAATGATGAAATATTGGTAATTTTATACACCCAACCTAATAAAAATAGCTAATAATAGCTATCATTTATTATGTGTAACATTAATTGTTGTGTTTGTTCAAATTAATATAAGCAAAACACTTACAGCAGCCCCTAGCATAATAGGGTCCCATCATGTGCTTTATTTGAAGTGCTCTACATGGACGATCCCACTTAATCCTCACACATACTTTTTGTGTATTATCTTTTATACATGAGGAAAATGAATCTCAGAGAGGTTAAGTTAAGCAAATTACCAATTTTGGTGCTAAGAGATGACCCGGGTTCTGATTCTGAAAAGTTTATCTTCCAGCCTGCTCTCTTACCCATTATGCACATAGTCCCAGGCCATGCCCATTGTATTTTCATTAAACAAATGTTTTGTTAAAGACCTACTGCCCAGAATTCTGTCCTAAGTAAGGTTTCCTGGAGGGATAAAACATGTGTGTAAAACATTTTTATTATCAGTGGTCAAGATCAATGACAATACAAGACAGCTACATTAGAATGTCACAAGGCGGTACACGTTAAGGTTCAGGTGCATGTTCAGGAAACAAAGTTAAATTAAAAAATTATTTTGGTAATATGAAGTCCAGAGGAAGTTTAAGACAAACTACCTTTAGTGTCAGAGGACACTAAATTCAAAACTAGAAGAATTTATTAATCATTGTTTCGATTTTTGTTGTCACATCATCACTTTTGTACACATGTACTATATTATCAATGATTGGTGAGTATACATAGGTGATTACTTCCATCTGCTGCAATGGAAGCAACTTTGATTTTCATTAATTAAGAATTACCCCCAAAAAAATTCTTTTTCAATTTTTAGTCCATAATTCTGTTCATTCATTCATTACATACTTACGGAACATTTATAATGTACCAGGAACTGGGAAATAAATATCAGTAAACAAGATATAGTCCCTGGCCTTAAGAAGCTCACAGTCTTTAAACAGTCTTCCAAATGAAAAAAAAAAAAAACAAAAAACAATCAAATATTTGAATAAGAACTCCAATGTCTGAATAGGAAAATCAATGTTTCAGTACAGCACTAGACTTAGAATGAACAAAGGTTTACTCAGGTACTTCCTGACATTAAAGATACATAGTCTGTGTTGCATCATAACTTAAAATTCTTCTGGCAGTTCAGAAGATACATGGTGTCTCATCCTATTGTATAGTCACAACATGTCAGGTCCCCTGGAAGGTGCTATTAACATATTAGTTTGTATCTTTTGCCTGCAGGGTGACTTTAAGTAATGTTTAATTTTGTAGTAAATCTAAATAAACTTCTACTAGCATTAGGTAAACTTAGACTAATGTAATAAAGAAAAGTAGGAAGGGCCTGGCTCACTACATCTTCGGAAACTGCTTAACCTCATGGCATCATGGGGACAGACAATTTACCTTTTCACATTTTCTTCAAGGAGGAAATTTTGGTTAATGTATAAATAGTGGATAAAGTATCTTACACAGAGTTTGCCTTCTGTAGTCAGAGCGTAAGACAAAATTTCGGCATAGTAAAAATTACTCTTGAACACTCAGTAAAATTGGCCTTAATCATAGGGGCATTCTTATTTTTTTTTGGAACAATGGAACTGGGATTGGTTGAAAATATTAGATTTATGCATTTCACTTCCCTCTGACTCTTGGCTGGATACTCATTGAGTGAAGTAATTCACTCTTCCAGTTCAGCTCTCCCCCCATTACTATAACAACCCATTTGAGTCAAGTCTTCTTGAAAGAATGGGAAGATTGAAACTCTAAACACAAAATTGATCCCTAATTTGGAGATACTGGCTTTCAAGTTCTGATCATCTTCTTGTGGGATCTTGGTATCTTTTGGCATTGCATTTGCCCATTAGCATTAGCCTCCAAGTCAATCCAGAACATCCTAATGTCTTGGTGCCAAGAATATAAACTACCCCAGGGTTCTGTAAACATAGAATTTATAATTTCTTGGGTGTCTTTAAACTTGCTCCATCACATATGATAATTGAACACACAATTGGTCATATTATAGGTACTGTTCATAAGGAAAGACAAAGGATAAAGGATCTTTTTTTTTTTTAAAGAATTTATTTATTCATGAGAGGCACACAGAGAGAGGCAGAGACACAGGCAGAAGGAGAAGCAGGTTCCCTGCGGGGAGCCTGATGTGGGACTTGATCCTGGGACCCCTGGATCACACCCTGAACTGAAGACAAATGCTCAACCAGTGAGCCATAAAGGTGTCCCAAGGATAAAGGATCTATGGTCAGGGTGGATTTGAGATATCCAGGACAAAACATTTTCTTCTGGTGTGTCAGTGTGGGTCCCTCCAGGGTAAATTTGATTTAGATTTAAATTTGATTTGGTCCTACCCACCGTAAACATTTTTCTCCTTGGAGACACATTCCTAAATAAACGAGAAAATCCTATTTAAATCGGTATAGTTGATAATTCTGGCACTTCACACATATCTATAGTTACTGATATATGTATAAACACTTTTACTTCTCTTTCTTTAATACTCTTAACATAAAGTTATGCTCTAACTTACTATTGAACCATTTATTACAATTTATCAATTTATAATCCTTATAACCATTATTGCAGTTATTAACTGTGGCATCTCGTTATTATTGTTATTCTTTCCAAATATTAACTTTTAACTGCTGCAGTGCTCATTATTATTAACTTTGGAGTGAACCTCAGTGTGCACTCTCCCAGTTCAGAGAAATGAAACATTTCTGTCTGCTAGGCCTAAGGCTTAGAACATTGAGGACTCTCAGTAGATATCTCTTGAGCACAGAAGATATGGGAGCTTTTATGGCAGTTACTGGGCTGGAATAGGATAATGTATCTTGCATTAAGTAATTCGCCAGCATCTTTAGTTGTTGTTAGGTTCAAAGAAACAATGAAAAATAAAATAAGCCTATCATCACCTCCTGCAGCTGAAAATCATTATTCACTCATTATTGGTTATTTTGAATGTACATGTGAACATTGTGAACATATAAAAGTCTGTCTTTATATTAGGATGGGGTTATATATGAGGTTCAGATGATCTCTTTGAAGCTTCAGTTGTGGGTTGTTCAGTAAGCAAGGACTATGCCTTCTGAAGTTTGCATACAATATGATTTCTCTGGGGACCCTCATAAAAGGAACATGATATGTAAAACTCCTAGCTCCTTGCTTCATGAGACTGACAGCTTCTTAGCTCTAACCATCTCTTACCAAAATTTTATCAACAAAATTTCCTTGTATGTGATACAAGATACCTTATTCTAAGTCAGAGAGTTTATAGAGTATTTCTAATATGTTTTTTTAAAGCATATGGGAAAATGTCTAGCATGTTTCAAGCCAGGTAAGACTACTTTTTTCGTAAATACCTACAGAGGTGGAATTGGATTTAATAGATTATGATCTGAGTCTGAGATCACAGAACATTAAAGTTGAAGTGACCTTCAAAACTATGTAGAGACCAAGTCTTTCCCTCAGTGTAAGAATCTGCCTTCTTGCCTTTTTTCTTTAATGCCTTTTTTGATGGGGTATTTACTACTTATAACAAAGCTCATAACATTGTGGACTAAGTCCATACTCCTTGAATTAATTAATGAGAATCCTATTTGCTTTTCACATCCTCGCATTGGTTTTGGATATTCAGAGTTATATACGCAAGCTTAAAGAGAATAGGAAAATTGTATTGATACTGATTTTCAGCGTGGACACTGATTTTCCCTTGAATCTTTTTTTGTCTTTAACACCACGAGGACTTTAGGTGCAGTTCCTGCCAAAGAAGTGAGCCTGTGACTCTTTTCCCTCTAGTTAACTCAAACTAAATTAGGCCTGAATCAGCAATCTGCAATAAACCCATTAAGATTATTAGCTGATGAGTACTATCAATTTTCCTGCTGTCCTTGAATTATTGTCTCATATTTGTTTATATTGCAAGTTCAGTAGTAGTAATTATGTAATAAGAAAGTGATACTGTCACTTTAAATAAACTGCTCAGCAACTGAAACATCAGGACTATAATTAAAAGCATCACTCACAGCTTTCATCTTAATACATAAAGGAGAAGGACATGATTAGTTTTTAATGAACTTGCTTTTGTTTTAACTATAGTATTATTATTTTTAAAATCTGGATGTGGTGATTTCACCACTATATGTTACTAAGCATCCTTAATTTCATACATTGAGGATGTAGTAAATTTAATGGTCTTTGCCTCTGACATCATGCTTTCAGTTTCTAATCTGTTCCTTAGATATAAGTACAATTCCTTCTAGTACTCAGAATGGAGCAGTTCTCCAAAGTGGTTTAGAAAAATCCCCAGGCCAGTAAACTGCCTTATTCCCAGTTGATCAATGGCAAAAAGTGTAAGGTCACACACTAAGACTTCAAGCAAATGCCCCCTTGTCCAGTGCAGCCCTTAGTCCAACATAAGCCCCTTGGTTGGGTTACCCTAAGGGGTAACTGAAGGAGTGCTTGGAGGCTTACAACTTGGGTTGAGTGTCTCCGTTGCTGAGTCATCTTCTTTAAGCCTCAGTTTTTTCTCGTGTAAAATGGAAAAAAAATATAATCTACCTGTAGGGTTGTTGTGAGTAGTGTCTTAGATTAAGAATCTGAGCCTATTTTGATAAGTATAAAGCATGGAACTGATGTTGACTAAGATTACTCTCTTCTTGTGTAATTCAAAGTGTCTGAAATGATACCTGAAGGCCGCACACAATCTTCCCATTGTTTTCTCCTGTGCTTGAAATTTGGACTACAAAAATTCCTTTGTAATAAGTTGCATTTCTCAGTGTGCCCTATGTAAATCACATCAGGTGCTTTTTAGCGCTTGAATACTCTTGGATGTGACCCCCACTGGTTTATATAATTAACATTTCTGGGGAATGCAATTCAGGGATCAGGGAACTGGGAGATAGGCCAGGAAAAATAAAAAAGAAATACTGGTGACGGGGTGGTGGACATGGTTGGGGAGAACAAGGCTGAGAGTTACTAAAGGAAAGATTCTTGAGTAGCTAGTGTGTAGAGGGCCAGCATCCGGTGTAGAGACCAATTAGCATTAAGGAGTTTCAAAGAGGAACTCTATGTAGAAAAGAGTATAAAAGCAAGAAAGAGTGTGAGAATGAGAGCGAGAGCAAGCAAGCTGGAAAGAGAACATGAACTTGAGCATTTGGTGGAGTTAGGTTGGATACGTGGCACAAAAAAGCCCACCGAATTTATTTTAGCTCCTGGAGACCCTTAAGATTCCCTGTGGTTTAATGGAAGCATATGTCTGCAGTCCCAGATTTCACCCTCTAAACTCTGTTTTCTCTTTGTCTGTGCCAAAGGAGGAAAAAGGGGAAAATTATATAACTAGACTTTCAATATTAATTAATGGTTATTAATGGTTATTGTTTTAAAGTTAGATTTATGATGTTCAAATAACTGATTTATGGTGGCCTATAAGTGCCAATACAATAATTGAGGGACCTTAAAGCATTTAAGAATAGGCCTAATCTTTTATTTTTGAGAGAAGGAAAATGGCAATTCATTTTAAACTCCAAATTAATGTACATATGTCCCATCCAAACCATTCTCAGCCATATCTTGTGTCATTATTTATACCTGTTTTAACTGAAACTTATAGAGCTTGAAGAGTTAGACTCCTGAAGGTGAATCTCTAGGGCAATCTTTAATATTTTCAGGGCACAGGACAACAGTACAAATTATATTGCACCCAGCATATATCTAAATATTTAAAAGTTGTAATCAGACTAATAAACTATTAAGTTTCATCCTCCTACATTAACTGATTAATATTATAATGACTTGGAAGGCCAGGTTGTGGACTCCTCAGAATTTGGTGCCAGCTTGTGGTAGGAGAGATAGCCAGTTAGCAGCTTGTACCCCCTCTCACCTGCCCTATATCCATCCAAGCAAGTGGATACTTCAGCTTGCATTGACAAGCTCAGATCTCAGCTTCTGCAACGGCAGCCCCTGGAAGCTGGCTCAGTGCCAACTGCACAGAGAATTCTGATGTCCTAGTTGCTTGGTACACGGCTAGGCTCATCCACTTAGTCTTAGGGACTCTCTAAAGTATGGGTGCCATGACAGGGGCTCCTTTGCCTGGACATAAGGAAGTTACTTGGAATCTTGCAAAATCATGGAGTTATAAAACTGAAAGGGAACTTGGAGATCATTTGATCCAAGGCCTTCAATTTGCAAATAAAGCAGATGCAGAGAGGTTGTGTGATTAGTCCAAGTCATACCCCTAGTTAAGGGCAGAACTAAGACTAGGGCTCAGGTCTTCTTTCACCCATTCCTCTCTGTCCAAACTTTTTATACAGAGTAAAATCCTCAACTAGGTGTAATTTCTATTGATTCTTCAGTTTGAAAATGACATTCAGGCTATCTTTTAAAAAACCATCTTCCCCAGGTAACTGTTGACTTAGGCTGGGAGCCTTGGTGGCAGTGGGTCCATCCTGGCATCATAGTAACCTGGAAGGAGAAGGGGATGTAGCTGGGTAGATGGGGTCTCCCTTGAGCAAAAGCTGTAATGGACAATAAAGCTAAGGAAAAAACTGAATGAACTAAAAACTGGTACTTTTACCAAAATAAGTCAGAGATGGGGAGGTGAGAGTCGTCATGGTGTCTGTGTGATTTGCGGAGGCTGTCGCACTAGACCTTGGTCAACGTGTGCCGCGGGAGTGTAGCAGCATAAAAGATGACAACAGCAGCTAGGCCAACTTTTGAACCTGCAAGAGGTTGGAGAGGAAAAGGAGAAGGTGATTTGAGCCAACTCTCAAAGCAGTATTCAAGTAGAGACCTATCTTCTCATACAAAGATAAAATATAGACAAACTACTCAGGATGCCCCTGAAGAGGTTCGCAACTGTGACTTCAGGAGGGAGCTGGAAGAGAGAGAGAGAGCTGCTGCAAGAGAAAAAAACAGAGACCGTCCAACAAGAGAACATACAACCTCCTCGTCGGTGTCAAAGAAGACTTGGGTAGACCAGATTCCTGCTGCCAACCTTGATGCAGATGACCCTCTAACAGATGAGGAAGATGAGGATGAAGATTTTGAAGAGGAGAGCGATGACGATGACACTGCAGCACTTCTTGCAGAACTAGAAAAAATTAAAAAAGAAAGAGCTGAAGAGCAGGCCAGGAAGGAACAAGAACAGAAAGCTGAAGAAGAAAGAATACGTATGGAAAACATTTTGAGTGGAAACCCTCTCCTTAATCTCACTGGTCCATCCCAGCCTCAGGCCAACTTCAAAGTTAAAAGAAGGTGGGATGATGATGTTGTTTTCAAGAACTGTGCAAAAGGTGTAGATGATCAGAAGAAAGACAAAAGATTTGTAAATGATACACTGCGATCTGAATTTCACAAAAAGTTCATGGGGAAATATATTAAATAGTACAGTTTTATGTGCTTAATTAAAGACTGTAAGGTGTAAACGATCATTTTCACTTTGTTATGTTTTTCTCTTTCCCCATCTAAATTGTGTATAGGCCTCCCTAATTTTAAGTTCCAAACTATCTTTTCCTTTATTGATAACTTTATTTGATGAGGACTTGGGAATTGAATTAACCTAGTTTCCATCCTCTGAATATTTTCAGTAATATGCTTTCCTTTTAATATGGGAAAGGGAATCTTCTTGTAATAAATATTTTCAAAACTCGAAATATCTAAATCTGTGCCCCCAACTTTTTTTGTTGAAATGTATACAGCTTATAAAACGTTGCACATTTTCTTTTGTGAATTGTATTTCTTTATGCATCAACTTCTTGTTTCTTTGACATTGATTTAAGGTCAGTTAATGTGTGATACCTTCTCTGTGTTTTTGCCGATGGTGTTTTTAAGAGTGTGATGGAGGATGAAAGGCATTCTATTTTGGCCTACATGTTGGTATGGAAGAGGATCATCGAGCTCTCAGCATCCTGAGTGCATGTCTGAGGGTGCATGGAGCATCTTTCCCTTCTGCAAGCTCTCCTTTTTTTTCCTATTGGCCCAAAACTGCTCCGTAAGCATGCCCAGGGAACATGTGGCTCTCCTGCGTTCTCCTGGATACTCAACGGCCATGTGCCTTGAGTGAGGTAGTTTGCCACTGGCATACTTGAGATGCAGAGCCTAGGGAAGTTTAACCTCAAACCAAAATAAAACTTTGGGAAATAGGAAAAAAAAAATAGTCAGAGGTCCACATATGGTAGCACAATGTGACACACTCTTGGTGGCACACCAGTCTTTTCTTTCCTTCTCTGTGTAAAAAGAAAGACTAATGGCATCTTCTCATATGGATATGTATAGTAGTTACATAGAATACATTTTCACTCTTTTTACTTGATTCCCTAACCTCTAAAGCTAATCAAATGTATTATTTTAATTTTTGTTGGGAATTATGAGTTTGTTTTTCACTGAATACTCAAAGGGAAGTGTATTTTAAAAGTAGAATTCTTACTAATTACATAGGGGACCTACATTTAATTTCCAGACTACCAAAATTAATTCTAGCTAATACTAGATAGTTATCTGACTTTGGATTAATCACAATTACTCACTAGAAGAGTGAAGGAGTTTGGCTAGATATCTTAGAGATTAAGAAAATGGGCTCTGAAACCCACTTTTGCTCTGTGACCTCAGGCATGTCACTTAACCTCTCTGAAACTCACTTTCTCATCTGCAAAATAGAAGTAATAATAGTGTCTTTTATAGAGTTGTTATAAGAGTAAATGAATTGTATAAGGAAAGTACTTGGAAGAATGCCTGGGATTTAATAAAGTTTACTCTTATTATTGGCCCTATTTTTGAATGTATACCGAGAAAACACACATGTAAATAGTACAGACATCATAAACTACACATGACCAAAGTCAGCCTATCATCTTTTTTCTAAAGCCCACTTCCCCACCTTGTGTTTTTATTATTGACCCTGACACTACCATTCACTTAATTTTCCCACACCAGAAATTTGAGGATCATCTTAAAAACCTCTTTGTTCCCTTGTTCCTTAAATCTAATCAATCACTTAACATTGTGGACTGAAGTTTTTCAAATAATTCAAATCAAATGAATATTTAGATTTAAGTACTTAAAAAAAGTTTTTTTTTGAGAGAGAGAGAGAAGGAGAGACAGGAGAGTCCCTGCATGTGTGGGGAGGAGGAGGGTCAGAGGAAGAGAGAGAATCTCAAGCAGGCTCCACACCCAGCATGGAGCCCAACATGGGGCTTGATCTCATGACCCTGATTGTGATCTGAGCTGAAATCAAGAGTCAGACACTTAACTGACTGAGTCACCTGGGTGCCCCCAGATTTAAGTACTTTTTATTCTTTCCCCCTTTCTTGCATTGCCACTGTCCTATCTAAAGTCTCATTTCTTACAGAAACCTTTTAACTTGTTTCCCTGCCTCCATTTTTGCCACATCAAACCTCTCATAGTGCCTTTGACATGATCTTTCTAAAACATACGTTTGATAACATCACTCCTCTAGGTAAAAGTGCCTACATGGGTGAAGTGTGCTTGCCTCAGTCTGGAACAAAAGGAGATCGTGGTCTGATCATAGTCCTGTTTCCCACCACACCCTCTGGTACCTCATGTTTCCAATACAGAAGTTGCTTCCTCTTGAAATTACCCTGTGCTTTGTCTCACCTCTGAACACGTTCTTGTCTAACATACCCTGCCCATTCCACAGCTCCATCTCCTCTCTCACAAGTGCCTCTAATAGGAATACCAGTCATTCTTTCAGTTCAAGTGTGGAGTCTTCTTTGGCAAGCAGACCTGGGTTCTCCCTCTTTGTGTTTCCTTGCTCCAGGGTTATCTATTTTACCATCTCTCTCTACTCATATTTCCCTTAGACCAGGCAAATAAAGAGTTAGTTAACTTATTTTCAGCATAATTGTCTGGTCTAATTTAGATGAAATCATGTGGCCTGGATTATTCAGGTGACTTTTGGATTTGTTTGTCCCTCATATATATAGTTGTCAAACTCAAGTCCAACTATCTTTTTTTTTTTTTTTTTAAGTCCAACTATCTTTTAACCAACACCTCAAAGCCAATTAATTAACTCTTTCCTTTTAGCTTTTTCTCCTGTTCTGGGTACATAGTTCATAGAGTCCTGTGTGCTGCCAACATTTTGACAAATGCATGATGAGGGGGATTTCTCTGTATATTAGAGAATCCTGGAATAGATTTCAGAGCATTGGCAAATACACTTTGCGGCTGATGGTGGCAAAATCCTTAGTAGTTGGCAAAATTCTACATGGTGGTGGGGCGGTGTTGGGGTGGCTGAGTCACATGGAGTAAGGTATTCATTCAGCAATACTTGAAAATAGAGTATCTTCTCTCTCTTTTTAAAGATTTTATTTATTTATTCATGAGAGAGAGAAACAGAGAGAGACAGGCAGAGGGAGAAGCAGGCTCCATGCTGGGAGCCCGATGTGGGACTCGATCCCGGGACTCCAGGACCACACCCTGGACTGAAGGCAGACGCCAAACCGATGAGCCATCCAGGGATCCCAGTATCTTCTCTCTTTAAGGATTTTGAATAGTTTCTTTTGCTAAAGTGTTAACTGAAAGTTACAATTTGTTTTCTCACCTTTAGGCTGAGTACTCTTCATGAAAGAGCCTCAGCAATTTTTTTCCTGATACTAATACAGAGTTTGAGTGGATGGCATAGAGCACTGTATTATCACATCCGTCAAATTTCTTTTTTAATGTTCTTTCTTGTATAAACATTGAGGTGTAGTTCATGCAGCAGTGTCTGACCTAATCTGCTTCTGAGTTTATCTTTCCTACAAGTCATGAAGAAAAACCTGCTGTTCTCCTTTTTGATGTAGGTGTGAAGAGTGAACTGAAGTTTATTTATTTATTTTTTGCTTACGGACATCAAAATGTTCCAACACCATTTGTTGAGAAGACAATATTTTCTTCATTGTGTTACCTTTTTATCTTTGTCAAAAATCAGTTAACTGTATATGTGATGGCTTACTTTTTGACTATGCTGTTCTGTTAATCTGGTAGTTTATCATTATGACAGTACCACACTGTCTCGATTATTTACTTTATAGTAAATTTGAAATCAGGTAGTATAAGTTGCCCAAATGTGTTCTTCTTTTTCAACTCAAACGATTTTTTAATCAACTCCTCCTCCTCTCCCCTCTCCTTAAATCACTCTTACTAGGTTCATCATTTCAATATAAACTTAAAGCATGGTTCTCAAAGTGTGGTCATTGAAACTTGTTAGAAATGCAGATGGTCAGGCCCTAGTCCAGATATTTTGAGTCAGAAAATCTAGGGGACTCAGCAATCTGAGTTTTAACAAGGCCTTCGGGTGATTCTGATACCTGCTGAAGTTTGAGAACCTTTAATATAGAACACTCCAGAGTTCAGCAAACTTTTTCTTTGAATAGCTAGGTAGTAAATATATTAGGCCTTACAGGCCATGTGATCTCTGTTGCAACCATTCAATTCTGCTGTTGTAGCATGAAAGCAGCCATACACAATATGTAGTAAGTGAGCATAGCTGTGTTCCAATAGAACTTTATGTACAAAAATGGGTGATGGACAGATTTTGTCTGGAGGCCATAGTTTGCTAACTATGTAGTCTGTTCTTACTTATCCCACATCTGACACCTCAGCATTTGTCCCATTCTTCTTGAAAATCAGTATTCTCCTTCATTTTAGACCTCTTTATTTTAAAGCCCCTCAAGAAAGACTTTCTTTTTTTTATTTTATTTTTATTTTAATTTTTATTTATTTATGATAGTCACAGAGAGAGAGAGAGAGAGAGAGAGAGAGAGAGAGAGGCAGAGACACAGGCAGAAGAAGAAGCAGGCTCCATGCACCGGGAGCCCGATGTGGGATTCGATCCCGGGTCTCCAGGATCGCGCCCTGGGCCAAAGGCAGGCGCCAAACCGCTGCGCCACCCAGGATCCCAAGAAAGACTTTCTAAGGATTACTTAACATATGAAACTATGTTAAGTATTTTTTTTTCCACAGGGCTTTCTCAGTGCTGAGGTCAGACATTTCACTTTACTCTAGCTAGCATTTAATGCTATTATGTATCTACTCTTGATGTTAAAAACAAGAAATTTGTCATTTAGCCTCACTCTTGAGCATGCCACTTGCATGAGCCCTACATGCTGGCTATATGCTTTGGAGCTTTTAATTTTCTGTAAATCACCAGCCCCCCAAAAAGGTTTTGGTAATAGTGATTGTTTTGGTTTGCTAGGGCTGCTTTAACGAAGTGCCTAAAACTGGATGGCTTAAAACAACAAAAATTTGTCTCACAGTTCTGGGCTGGAAGTCCAAAATGTCTGCAGGTCCATGTTTTCTTTGATGGCTTTAGGGGATAGTCCTTTTTCCTTCTTCTAAGCTTCTGGTGTTTGTCAGTAGACCTTGGTGTTCCTTGTATTATAGATGCATCACTTTAATCACTCTAATCTTCTTCCTATAAAGAAGGGGCCAATGTGTGTCTTCACATCGTCTTTCTCCTGAGCATGTCTGTCTTTGTGTCAAAATTTCCCCTTTTTATAAAGATACTGATTTAGACCCACCCCAATAACATCATTATAACTTGATCATATACAAACTTCTATTTCCAAATAAAGTCCCTTCACAGGTACTGAGAGGTTAGAACTTCAGGATCTTTTAGGGGGACACAATTCAACCCCTAACAGTGATAAAGGTGGGAACTGAGGTTTAATAGCAACTGTTCTAGAAAGAATCTTTGCACAAGAATTTGCAGGCTTTATCTGTTCCACTTGTTACAAAATGTAATATTTACCTTTGGGAAAGGTGCAGAGATTGCTTTGCCTTATTTTAGTAAAAGAGACAATAGTACAAAAGAGAAAAAATTTGATACCAATTTAGCAAATATGAGGAAGGCTTGAAGGTATGAACAAGAATTTGACCAACAAGTTCCTAGAACAACATCTAGCATATTTCCTGACACGCAGCATGTACTCAGTAAGTCACAGAAGTGTCCAGAGTTGAGATGGAGATTAACATTCATTCATCCATATTAACTGCAGTGGCTGCATTTGTTAAGTTCTTCCTGTGTGTTCTGCACTATGCTAAGTACTTGGCATGCATCTCAGCGAATCCTTACCATGACACTGGGTACTATAATACCTCCTTCTTAGAGATGAAGCTTAGAGAGATGAAATATGAAGTGACTTGCTCAATGTCATGACCAGAAACTGTCAAAGCAGGGACTTTAATCCATTAAGACTAGTTTGAGAGCTCATTAAAAACAAAATTAAACTAAACTTTTTCTTTGAATGTAATATCCACACAGAAGTGTACATATTGTAAGTGGAGAGAAAGCCCATGTTTTTAAGCACTGTGCTATTTTTATCTTTCTGTAACTCATTTGCATAAAACTTTTATTGAGTATCTACTATATAGCAATTTAATGATTAGATCAACCTTGCTGCTGAACAGAGCTGGTGCTTGGTGGTGGGAGGGGGGATAAGAGGGAAGGTCTTCTTGTCTGTTTGCCACCATTTTTCTTCCAGTAGGATTGCCAGGATTTCTGGGTCATTGCACTTAGGTCATCAAACAGAAGACAAACAAAAATACTCAAACCACCAATTCTCCTTGTTTTCATCGTACCCAAAAGCAATGTCAATCTTCTTTTGGACTTCTTTTAGTATTCCTTTTTTTTTTTAATTTTTATTTATTTATGATAGTCACACAGAGAGAGAGGCAGAGACATAGGCAGAGGGAGAAGCAGGCTCCATGCACCGAGAGCCCGACGTGGGATTCGATCCCGGGTCTCCAGGATCGCGCCCTGGGCCAAAGGCAGGCGCCAAACCGCTGTGCCACCCAGGGATCCCTTAGTATTCCTTTTTATGCAGATTCTCAATATCAGAAAGAAAAAATGAAATGAAGGAAAAAAGAAAGGAAATGAGAAGAAAAGAAGAGAAAATTATGGGCTAATATCCTTGATGAACAGAGATGGAAAAATCCTCAATAAATATTAGCAAACTGAATTCAACATTACATTAAAAAGATCATATACAATGATCAAGTGGGATTTGTTACTACCTAAAGCAATCTATGTATTCAGTGCAATTCCCAAGAAAATACCAAAGGCATTTTTCACAGAACTAGAACAATGGATCCTAAAATTTGTATAGAACCACAAAAGACACCAAACAGACAAAGCAATCTTGAGAGAGAAGAACAACCCTGGAAGTATCATGCTCCTGGATTTCAAACATTAGTACAAAATGATAGTCATCAAAACAGTATAGCACTGGCATTAAAATAGACACATGGATCAATAGGATAGATTAAAGAACCCAGAAATAAACCCACACTTATATGATCAATTAATCTATGACAAAGGAGATAAGAGGCACGCTGTGAATTTTTCTAGGCTGCTGCTTAGTTCAATATCTGGTGACTTTGTATAAGACATTTATACGTTTTTGATCCATCTGGGCATTCTTCCTCCTTTGGTTGGCCCATTTGGACTAACTAATAACTACATTTTTAGAGTGCCAGCAGTGGGCTCCAAAAAGATGAGTTTGTGGTAGGATGCCTGGGTGGCTCAGTGTTTGAGTATCTGCCTTTGGCTCACAGCATGATCCTGGGATCAAGTCCCATATCGAGCTTACCACAGGGAGCCTCTTCTCCCTCTGCCTATGTCTCTGTCTCTCTCTGTGTGTCTCTCATGAATAAATAAATAAAATCTTTTAAAAAATGATGAGTTTGTGGCTTTTTGAAACATTCTATGTTTTTCAGTTTTCCTCCCCTAACTCTCAAAATCTCTATTTAGTTTTCATTGTAATTTGCAACATTCTGCCTTGGTTACTTATATAAACTTACTTATATAAACATCTAGACCATGAAAGCAAAGACTGTGTTTTTGGCCTTTGGTAATTGTAAAGGATGCCTAGTGTGATGATGCCTTGGGACAGTGTAGATATTCCTTGAATTGAATCTCCCTGGGTTGTCTAGCAATGAGGGCACTAGGTTAAAATGAAATCAATGCTTTCTTGTAATCTCTTCAGCTTCCCTATCCCAGGTATTGGGAAGGGCTAACAGACCCAGACGCTGCAAATGCAGAATGCAATATGCAATGCATGACTTAAGCATAGAAATATTAGGGATCCCTGGGTGGCGCAGCGGTTTGGTGCCTGCCTTTGGCTCAAGGCTCGATCCTGGAGACCCCGGATCAAATCCCATGTCGGGCTCCCGGTGCATGGAGCCTGCTTCTCCCTCTGCCTGTGTCTCTGCCTCTCTCTCTCTGTGTGACTATCATAAAAAAAAAAGCATAGAAATATTATTCTTAGGGGCTCAGTGTCCAGAAAGATAAATAGTTTTTAGCTTGGAGACAAGGTGGAAGTGGTCAATTCCAGAGTCTAGGTCTGTACTAATAGATGCCTCTCTGTCTCACTTGTGCAGAATGGACTTAAAATCTTGATGGCTTCATTCTGGAAAAGGGTACAAATAGAGAAATGTATGGAGATAAGCAGAATGATAAGGGTAACAGAACATAAATCATCCTGGTGATTAGAGGGGAGATCAATAGGCAGAGACCATTCATGGGCCAATTATACCAGCGTGTTCCAGAAGTCAACTCATGCCCTTTGGTTCATACTTTGCCAATGATACAAGTGATTCTGAGAAAGTGACCCTGAAGGTAAAATATTATCACATAAAACAGAAATATTGATTTGAAAATATTTTGGGGACAGAGCAAATTACTTCTTCCTGTATGAAAGGTACAGAGGACGATGACTGGGTGTTGATAAATACTCCATCATAATCTCACAGATAATTAATAGCCTACTTGGAAAACAGCCTCCACTGACTGCCGTGTCAGCTGTCTTTACTAAATGGAGTTGGGGGAAAGGTACAGAAAGGCTCCTTCAATGAAGTGCTACTAACTCCAACAATATGATGACCATACCCAAGGAGTTGGCCTAGTGGTGAGCTAGAGAAGTGAGAATATGGAGTTGGAGATGTTTTTGATGCTAAAAGACCTATTATTTCTATAAATATAAATTATCTCTGTGGTAAGACCAAACACCGACAAGTAAATGGGTGGGAACACCTGAGAGTGAGGGAATTATTGATTAATTTCATAGCCAGTAGGATGAGATGTAAAAATTTGGTCTTCAGACACTGGAGGATGCTTTAGGTACCCAAAGATGCAGGTTTACTGTTCCAAGCCTTCTTTCTGGATCAACACTGAAAAATATAAAAGGTCCTGAACATGTTTTTTAGTGGTAGCATGTATTTGCATGTGGAAATACATGCATTTAATAATCAGTGGTGTCAATCACTCACATTTGCACTTAGCTAATTGGGAACTAGGAAAAACTTATTAATTTATTTAAGAAAAAAATAATTTATTTAAGAATATGTATTCGGCATCTGCTCTATGCTCCATGCTGTTCTATGCACTGAAGATGCAGTGGAGACTTAAACCTGCCCTTGTCTAGCCTCCTCCAGTAAATACTTATAGTCGAGGTACTAATTAGTCCTATGAGGTATGGTAGGGAATAGAGGGAGGGTGTCAAATGTTGATAAGTGGTGGAGAAAATTTGCATTCTGGTTTCTAAGAGCTGTATAGCCTTGTGCAACTCTCTTCCCCTCTCTGGGCCTAAAGTTCTTTATTTGTTAGATGATAGGGAACTTAAACTACCTATGACTTTTTTCTTTCATTCTGTCGGAGCCCTTGTATGAGCTGTACTGAACCAGGTTACTTTAGGCTGGTAAGAAGGCAATGGCACTTACCATTTTACATTTCACAAACTGAGTTACTCTTGCTCTCTGGTATACAAGTATTCCTTCTTAGTTTCAGATAAAAACCAAAATGCCAGGTCAAACTGTTGGACCCAGATTACATTACGTGCCTTACCTGGATGAGTTACTGTATTCAGGGGAACAGGATACATTGATTAGCGTGGTATTCAATGGTAAAGAGTATTTGTGGCAGGGAAGGATGGGGGGCCTCTGTGATGGACAAACTGATTTTTTTATTGTGTCATTATTAAAAGAAAAGGCTAAATTAGGATGCTGAGCAGACCAAATCTGCAAATGTCCACTGTATCAGAGTTCTTATCTGCAAGAGACAGAGACTGACTTTAGCTGGATTAGCATAAAAGAATTTGTTAAATGAATGTTAGGGAACACAGATTTTTTGTGAAGTCTGGGGACCAGGTTTGAAGCCATCCCCCAAATCCTGACATTGGATTGTTCTGAAGAGAAAACTGCTCTCACCACCACTAAATCTTGGAAGTCACAGTTTGTATGAGTGCTATTTCTTCACCATGAACATGGCCTTTGTGTGACTAATTGCTGCCAGGAGGGAAGGAATGGTCTCTTCTTCCCTTCCCCTTTGCTTCAAAAGCTCCTAAGTCAATGTCTAGCATGGAAAGGTCACATGGAAGGACTTTCTCTCTCTGTGAGCCTTGACATAGTGCATTACTCAGCATAGATGTCAGCTTCTAGAGAAGTAAGGAAAAAGCCAGGTTTCCATCACAAAAGCATGCTTCAGTCAGGAGTTACAGAAAGTAAGTTGAGGTCTTAACAAGGTGAAAGGGGTCTAATGTTTTCCTAGACAAACTCTGTCACCCCTTTGAATGAATGTCATCTGTGTTCTTTTCAAATAGCCTTTTGAAGTTTGCCTACATAAAACTGAAAGGTCCATCTCCCCTTCTCTGCTGAGGGTCATAGGTCTTTCACCTACCTGGGTTCACAATGATTTTCCTTCCCTGCTGACCCCAAGGTAATTTTCAGAGAGGGTCTTACTTAAGTTGTACTCATGTATAAAAGAAAGTAGTAATTTTGATGTGTTCTGGAATAGGAATATGGTGGTTGCTCAGCTATTGGTAGGTGAGTAACCTTGTCTTTGCTTTCTACAATGAAGTTCTTAGAAATTCCCTATTTTAAAATTCTGAGTCTGTGGACCTGTTTTCCATAGCAGAGAGCACATAGTAGGTAATGAGTAAATATTTTGTTGAGTAGAGGAATGAGGCAGTTGTGAAATCCTGGAAAGAGCCCAGGTTTGTGGGACAGATAGAGTGAAAGGTTGAATTCTGATTCAGTTACTTTGTAGTTGTATGACCTTCAACAATTAACTTAATGGCAATGAGCCTCATTTATTCATTGTAAAATGGAGATTTAAAAAATGGAGATAGTCCCTACCTTGTTATATACAAGATAAAATGAAATATAACAAGATAAAATGAAATAATGTGTATAAAATGACTGGCACATAGTAGATACTCAATACATCTTATCTATTTTATTATTTCTATTTTATTATTTATATTAGAGTGGTAATTCATTAAGTGTTTAATGAATGAAAGAAGAAATGAATGGATGTCATGAGAAATTCCACTGATGAGTGGAGAGCTTCCTAGTGGGTTCTTGGTGGGGTGAGTATCACAGGGATTAGGATCATTTTATGTGATGACTTGTGAAGGAGAATAGAAACATTTAAATTCAGGCCCAGAATCTGCCATCAGTCTTCACATGATGTCACTTCCCTCTAGAATATCCTTGCCCCACTTCTTCACCTTGATACCTCTATACCTTCAGTAGCATCCTAGCTCAGGAGTCACTTCTTACTTTGAGAAACCTTTTTTAACTCCTCAGATAAGGTTCAGTGCCATGCTATGTTTACTTTTGCCGTAGCACTTGTCATAGTGCTTAACTATCACTAGCATCTAATGTACTACTTGATTTTTTGAAGTTAAAGGGAGGAGTTTTATCTAATATCCAAATTGTAGAATTGGATCTAAGGCTTTAAGGAAGTCTGACCTAAGCTCCACTTTCCTTGGTAGTAAAATGAGGAAGAAACTATGACCTCAAAGCCTCCCACCAGGATTGTGAGGATCAACTATGATTATAAATATAACCTAGCAGAGGCTGAACAGCTTGCTTGGAATACTCAGAAGACCAAGATTTAGTTAAGAACCAGTTTTTGCTTAGCTTATACAATACAGCTAGCTTTTATTGTACTAGGTAGGCATTGCAAGCTAACAAGGTTTTAAGTATCTCTGGGGAAAAAATAAGTTGGAGAAACGGGCAATTGTCCGAGAGAGAGACTAGGGTTATGGAGAGAATTCTACAGTTATTTCTTCTGTCTATCCACGAATCCATTAGTAGCAGTTATGTTACTCAACAGTACTTTTGGAGTTGAGTTTCCAGAGTTTTGTTTGAGGGGGTGGGGTATGGACAGCAGATAGAATCTCTGATCATTCTTACTGCCCTCAGGATGGCCATAGGCCACAACGAAGCATTTGTCCCTCAAGGTGTAGGCAGTTTGATTTAAAGATGTAAAGGTGGTTTGTGTTGAAATTGATCTATATGTGGGTTATTAAGGGGATTCATATACTGTCACTTCTGTTTTAGAAGCTGGACTACCCTTTTAGACCAATCCAACAAATGGCCAAATGCCTTCTTGGATCTATCTTTTTCTTCCTTTTCTATGTCTCATTGCTTTGCCCCAGGCAAATTTGTTAATGAGTCTAAGTTTATTTTAAGCATTCATATTTTTCCAGTTCTGTTTTCTTCATACTGCCCTCTGCCCCGATTTAGGGCTTCAGTATTATCCTAATCTTTGCTCAGTTTTACGGCCTGCAGGCTAGTCTCAGGAATTATATCAGCTATTTATATATAAATATATATAAACTTAGATCATGAATGCTTGCATTTTAATCATGCTAATCCTTGAATTAGGGAACAAAAGGCATTATTTCCCATTAGCAGGGTTTCAGAAACCACCTACCAAGTAGAGGAAAACTTTCAAGCATGGATGATATATAATAGAAATAGTTACCATGCTTACGTGAGAAGGTCATTTATGCCTGGAGTTGTCTAATTCTAGTTGCAGTGCATCTTTTAATAGGGCATAGAGGATTTAGGTATCACTGTTGCTTCTTTTTCTTATTAAAAATAAAGTTAAGATAATTATAAGAGCACTTCTGTAGACACTTGTTCAGCAGTGGGATGCACAGGAGTCTTTTGTTTTTAAAATTATAAATCTGCAAACCAAATCTCCAGAGGCTAAATGTTAAATGTCTAAGACATCCAAATGAAATCCACTGTTATAAATATGAGCCTATTGAAGTGATGAGTTTCCCATAGGCAGAGAAGATAAATAAATGGTTCAGACACAGCATCTATTGAAGCAAGCACTTTATTGGCGTCTATCTACTACCCACTCTGTTTTACTCTTTGGCACTAAGTAGGACCGAAATTTCATAGGCAAGGGAGGAACCCCATATGTGGGAAACTTCTAAAATTCCTTACACAAAATTTCAACATTAATAAATTTTGAAAATGATAGTATATGGCTATGGATTTCAGTGGTAGCATGTGGCAGGTGGTTACTTTCTATTTTGGGATTATCCATAGTATACACAAAGCTTTGGGAAGACAGATATTTTAGCTTAATCTGAAGAAGAAATTCCTAATACAGTGGTTCAAAGAGGAAATACATCATTTCCAAAAGTCATGAGTTTCCTATTATGGTACTTATTTCATCACTGACTGTCTCAGTGAACTGTGTGGGGATGTAACAGAGAGGCCTCAAGCATTGAATAGGGCTGGCCTAGTGTACTGGCATTCTGTCCTGTCCTGAGGTAAGATTTTAAGGTCAGCAGTTACAACTACCCTTGAAAATCTGTCATACAGTTAACATTATGGAGAGTGCAAACTCTGTCACTAGGTTAAATGCTCCTCCTTTGTCTTCTCGCCTTGGAGATGATTGCTGTGTCTTTAATTGGGCACTGAATTAAGTAACTTATGAGTGCCATAGTAAGAAAGCGATATAGAGTCTTCAAACACTACAACTAGAACATCACTCTGTAGGGCAAAGCACTCATGGGATGAGAGTTCTAGAATGTTCCAGAGTTCCTGAGGCATTCCAGAGGGGCAAGAACTAGGAAAGGTTAGTGACTAAAGAAACATGAGATTTCTTGCCTCTTACCTTAGGTCTTTCTTTCATAGCTGGCATTAATTTGACTGAGTGCAATGGTAAGTTAATGTTCTACACTATTTTAAAATAATTTTTTTCTCTTCTCTCTTTTTGAAATTAAAGCATGTAGAGTTCAATTTGGGTAACTAAATGGACAGTTGATCTGATTCTTGCATAAGAGTCTTTCTAAACATGAGATTTTGTATTTTCTACTCAATGGGTTTTTAGAGATCTAGTTTAAGAAGTTGTTAACCCTTTAGCCCGGAGTTGGCAAACTATCACCCAAGGCCACAGACAAAATTCAGCTATCACTTGTTTTTGTAAAGATTTATTAGAACACAGCCATGCCCATTTTATATACATTGTGGGTGCTTTCAAGCTACAATGGAAGAATTAAGCAGTCAAAATAACAAGTGTGTGGCCCACAAAGGCTAAAATATTTACTATCTTGCCCTTTACAGGAAAGTTTGCTCACTCCTGCTCTAACCTTTTTTTTTTTTGTTCTTGTGGATAAGGAAACATGCATATACTTATGGACTTATACATAAAATGGCTTCCTGTAAGACAGACGTTTTCTACGATTCTGGGAAATAGCTCACCTGCCTAACCACTCTGACCCAGAATAGCATTAGTGCTGCTTTTTCCACTCACTAAACTGAAACAAAGAACTTCTATAAAAATAACCCATGAAACACTGCTTATCACTACATCAAAACTGTCAATAAAAATGAACCCCATCTCTTGGGTGAGAAATTCTGCAAATGATTATGGCTTAAGAGAAAGATATTTATCTCATCTCTTGTCTCAACAGCCTTTCTCTGCCTGATTAGCTTGGGTGGAATTTAATTCTGCATTTGAAGATTTCAGATCAGATTAAAAGAAATGTTTGTTCAGAGGAGTGGGTAGGAGCTATACCTGTGTGTGGAAATGCTGATATTAAACCTTGTGATTAAACTTAGCTTAAAAATGCGTTGTTTTTTTAATGGGCCAAGGGAGGCTTATATTTCATCCGACCTCAATTTCCCTGAATAGAGCTGAGTGAGATTTCCGAGCATAGTGCAGAGCTGCTTATCTTGAGGTGGAAAAAAAGTGTCATTAACTGATTTCTGCTGAGACATCATATTTAGAAGTCCTAATGGGTAGCTGGCTAACTTAAGATCAGAGAAGGGGAAATTATTGCTTATTATAGGACTATTTCCCCCTATGATTTGGGTCCTTATTTGATGTGATCATTCTGCTGGCTTTGGCACATAGTAAAAGGAGATAGTGGTGCTAGTTCTTTTCATCTCTATCCTATAGCACAACTGTTATAGGAAGCATCTGCTTCCACACAGCAATAAGTTAGTCATTATATGTGGCCATCGTTTATTTCCTAAAAAAATATATATATATTTAAAGATTTTATTTATTTATTCATGAGAGACACACACACACATAGAGAGAGAGAGAGGCAGAGACACAGGCAGAGGGAGAAGCAGGCTCCATGCAGGGAGCCCGATGCGGGATCCCTGGACTGAGGATCAGGCCCTGGACCGAAGGCGGTGCTAAATTACTGAGCCACCTGGGGCTGCCCTCCTAAAATATTTTTTTATGCAGGCTTGGCACATTGCTTTTGTTATTTTCAAAAAGGTTAGAAAAAGACTGTAAATTTTGTTAACAAACAACTTTTTAGGTAAGACATTTATTATCTTAATTCTGGTACCAATCAACTCCTAGCTGAATTAAGAAACTGCCATTCTCTAGGTCTCAGATTACTCACCTATAATATGAAAGAATAGATAGATGATTGATGTGGGTCTTGATTTCTGATCTTCCAAGAGTTGGTGCTATCCATAACTACCAACTTTGCTTTTCTGGTTTCTCATATGCTAATGGTGTTGATTACACATAGAAGATTGGAATATGGTACTGACTTCTCCATTTGCCTTTTCCCTCTCCAGTCTCCATTGGAGGCACCATCACTTTCCATCTTTCCGTAGAGTGTAACTTCCCATCTCACTGTTTTTCCTTCACCTCTTCTTAGTCTCTGAGAACTCTCTCCTTTTGCTCCTTCCTCCACCATTCCATTATCTCTTTATTTCTGCATGTTCTCACCACTGCCCTCCTCCCTGGCTTATTTCTTTCCCCTCTTTAGAGGGGATAGAATGGAGATTATTCTATCCCCC
Organism: Canis lupus dingo; assembly: GCF_003254725.2. Classification (NCBI taxonomy): domain Eukaryota; kingdom Metazoa; phylum Chordata; class Mammalia; order Carnivora; family Canidae; genus Canis; species Canis lupus. Next base: position 13,549,191 of record NC_064262.1, read on the forward strand.
CTTTTCTGCAGGTTTGTTTTGAAATCCCCCTGGAGCACACTTGTGAATCTGCTTTCTCTCACAGTGCTGAGGTCCTCAGGTGAAATGCCTTTGCTGGAGGTGTTAGGCAGAATGCTAAGCATTCTAAGGACCTGCGAAGGTCAAGTACCTGTCTGCTGGAATAAATGGAGCTTCATAGTGAGACCAAGCGGACACCATGGGAAGACCCAGTGGATTTTCCTTCTCTGTTAGCCCATGGTGAAATCAATCATAATATGCCTCTTTGAAAATTGAACTCAGGGAATTGGAATCAGTGAGGTTCTTTGTAACTGTGCCTGAAGGAGTAGGAGTGGGAAAACTGAGAGGTAAATGGGCCTTTTAAGAAAAGTATCTTAAAATATTTTTCCATTGATAATTCATGCTTGTCCTCTGTCCTCATTGTCTTGTGTACAGAACCACTAGAAATGATTCATCATGAAACCCAAAGCCTTCAAAACTCCTGAATTGGGTTTTAAATATGTATTCTATCCATTTTTTAGATAGTCCTAAAGGAGGCATAGAAAGCTGGTGATCATGAACTTGATATCTTTCATGAATTAACCTTGCATTATTATGTACAGAGTTGAGTGTAATCTAGTAGTAATATGTATGTGGATTAGAAAGACACTGTAATTGCTTATAGCTGAAGGTTGTTCATATAGAAAAGGAAGCAGATTTGTTCTGTTCTGAACTTGAGTGATTGGGTACAAATTGCAAGGAGGCAAAATTTGGCAGAGTATAACGAAAGAATTTCTAACAAGCAGATATTCTCTACTAAGAAACAGGTCTCTGTGTTTCCAATTCAAGAGAAGCTAGAAGGCAGACAGTTTGTAAGGGATTTATTCATTCACTCAGTAAATATTTATTTAGTACTTATTCAAAGTCAAGCACTTTTCTTAGTTCAGGGACTAGCAATGAACAAAGATAACTGGAGGATTGAGGTATCACATGTATGACTCTAAGATCCCTCATACCTTGAGAATAATTCTGGGTATTTTTTTCAGCTTTCAGGAATAGAGATTTTAATTGGCTAAAAATAAAAGAAACCGTCACAAATGAGCCATCATTTCCTCTAGAATTAGAATGAAGTAAAACTTACTTATAACTAAAATCATACTAAACACAATGGACAAACGAATTAGTCTCTGTAGATATTACATGTCATAGGGTCATCATTCTGAATATCAGCTACAAGTCCCAGAAGAAAGCTGGTCATTTGTGCTTGACTTGGATGATGAATAAGTAGGCATTTACTTACTAGATTTTTTTAAAGGCTAGTGCTGAAATGCATTTGTATTCCTAGTGATAAGACCTATAGAGGGAACTGAGGGAAAAAGGAAACTTATCTCTGGTCTTTCTTCCATTTTTGCTTTCCTCTCCCAGCTCCAGAATCTTCTTTTATTTGCTTCAAAGATAGTGGTACCCTCAGGGCCTGAGGCTCCCATGCTTCACTATGTCTCGCATCTTCCTTCACCCTTCTGAAAGTAGATCTTTTCAAATCATACATTTTTATCACCTCTCCTCTCATCTCTCAACTAAATATTCTTTCCTTGATCCTGTCTCCCAAACTGTTATTATGATAAGAACATGACCATATTGAGAAGGTCACATTGTCTGGTGCAATGCTTCTTAAGCATATACATTATATACGTGTTACACACCTTTGTGGCTCTTATTAGGGTGTTGATTAAGCTTCAGCAAGTCTGGCTTGGGGCTTAAAATTCTGCATTTCCAACAAGCTCCCAAATGCTGCTGCTCCTGCACTGTCAATCATAATGTGAATAACAAGAATTTCATGGATTTGGAATTAGGAACTTCTCAGTTAATTTTATGATATTGGGAAAGTTACCTACCTCCCTGGGCCTAGTTGTCTCTTATATAAGAATGGAGATTATTCTATCCCCATTTTCTCAGCATACTCTTCAATCTAAGTTCCCCTATAATTCATGCACAGAAAACTATTTCCTATTTCACAGAGGGGGCTTGTGAAAGCCATTTGGTCACATTTTATGTCAAAATAATACAGACTGTAATATTCTCATTGGGTGCATTGGAATATTAAGAGTGAACTCCCTGTTTAGACATAATTGCTACTGTTCTGGATCAAATCCCACCATCTGACCTCATCATGTTCCCTTAGGAAAAAACAAAATTTGCTTCCTGTGAGGTACACTTGACATTCTTATAGTCAGGGTCACCTGGGAAAAGTTATTGCCATGGAACCCAGCTTATCCCTGGCACACTCTCGGAACAAATTTGAGGCAACTTTTCTGCACTGGTCTGTTCTTGAATCTGGCACTTAGCAGTTCTCTAAATTTAGTGGGCATTTTCTGCTTTAATGAATATCTAACTGTGTAAATATAGATGTTGTTTGGTCAGCACTTTCCCTAGCAGTATTTTCCAGAGATAATTTGCCTGCAATAAACTCCTGAGGCAAACATGCTTCCCCTCTACCAGCCTTGCACAAACAGCTGATCTAGGTCTGGGGACATAAATAAACCTCTTTGCAGAGAGACACTTACCTCCAGAGAGTCCCACACTTTGCCAGGGCAGTTTTTGTCTTAGAAGCGACTGCCTTTCACGTTTCTATTGGTTGAGTCTCTGGGTTTCTTTTAGGACTTGATATTGGTAGGCTTGGCCCTTCTTCAGGATTATTTATCTTGATAGAGGTAGAAGTTCTATGAGATGAGCTGATCTAGTGGTTTTTAGCCTGGAGTCCATGGTGGTTTTGAGGCGACTTAATTTACAAACCCCCTCAAAATATATGTATACATTGGAGGTTTTGGAGTCTGTGAAGGGGGGAGCCTTATAGCATTCGTCAGATTCTGAAAGGAGTCTGTAATTAAAACAAATTTTAAAAACCTCTGATCTGATTAGGTCCTCTCATTTTCAAAGCACTTCTTTTTCAAACACATAAAATAATGATTACCCTTTACCTGTATTTTATAGTTCTTAAACAAGCAATAAATTAATTATATTAGGTTCTGTGGAGTATGTAAGGAGATACAATGAGCAATCACTGCTATTTTATATCTTATATTATTCATTAATTCATCCAGGAATTGAGGATTAGAAATTACATGGCATCCCTTATTTAGACTGGAGATAGAGATAAAAGACACTATTTCTACTTTTAGTAAAACTTCAGTAGATGAAGACTTGTGACCAACAGCCATATGTGGTAAACATCAGTGCAGCACATGTCCCTCCCTACCCTCGACTTCTCAGAGGAATTGTAGGACACATGTGGAACTGCCAGAGGTATATGGATTCGGCTTTGTGAAATGGAAAATCTAAGGGACAATTGGGTATTTTCTACAACAGTACAAAAACCATGTTTCTCATCAAAATAAAAATAAAAACATACTAGCAGCATCCCAGGATTGGGAGGAAACAATCACATCCTTCAAAATAGTTTCCAAATCTGTTTCTCCATTAGAATACCCTGGAGAGATTTTTGTTTTTTTAATGTATGTCAAAGTAATTCAAGTCACAGTCACAAATATTGAATAGGATGCAAGAATCATGAGAAGAAATGGTAGCCTCTACTCTACCACTTTTCATTCCCAGGTCTTCCTTAGAAGCTTTTAAAAATTTATGGGTACTTACAACTACCAGATATCCTAATTGTTTGGATGAATGCTAGAGGTCGCAAACCTTTATTTTGTGCTGGGGCAGCACAGTTTCAGTAATTTCCTATGGACTAGTCCAGGTTGGCTGAGTAGAATCAATTGGCTTGGGACCTTCCACTCACCCAAATAGTTTAAGCCTTCAATGCCTATGGTTTAAAGTGCCAGAAAAATGCTATAGATGTGTTCTAATGAAGGAAAGGTCACTTTAGCAGCCATCATTAGTGTCATTTAAGTGACACTAATGATGTAGCATTTAAATGACCCTGGATGAATAGGTTGATTTTGAGGCATATCCTACTCTTCCTGTACTAGAAGACTGTCTTAAAGGTCTTCTGAAAATTCTGGAAATTGTGATGGGTTTCAGTTTCCTCTCTCTTGGCCATTCCAAAAGACCTTTGGTTTACTCAAATGCCTAACTCTAATATAGATCATGCTCCAGATGAGGGAGAAAATGAGATGAAAGGTCAAGGGAGTATTCTCACTGTTGCATTTCCTTGAAATCAGTACACATTGCCTTGTAAAGTGCTGTGGCAAATAATATAGTGAACCAAAATGAAAATATGCTTGTGACTAACTTGACCTATTCTCATAACAATCTCTAACTAGTAATCTCATTATGTGCTTCTAATGCCATACATGAAGATGGATGCTTTTAAAGGTCATCAAGTGAATGTATTAAAACAGTCTTTTATTTGCTTGTCGGGTAAAAAAACAAGAAATGCAAGCTTTTTCTCTTTTCTGGGTACTTTATTTTTTCCTCTTCCCTATTTCTAGTCCTCTTTAATTCTTTACAGAATTACTAATAATCTCTGTTCCTTGAAAGTTTTATGATTGTCAACAAAACAAAAATGTACTTTTTCCTTATTGGTTTTTCTTTTTTAAAGTGTATTCCTCTCCTTTAGGGACAAGCTGTACTATTCTCTGCTGAAGAAACAGCTAAAGTAAATATTATATTAATGAAAATATAATCTGAAATCCTTGGGAGAAATGTACTACATAAAATAGTGTCACATTGTTTCAAAGAAGTGCAAGAGTTAGATATAGTCAAGGAATGGCATAAAAAGACACCTAGGAGTATAGAAATAGAAAAATAATAAATAGTTTATAAACTTCAAGAGAAAGAAATATGTTTCCTCTTTATTTAAGTAGGAGAGAAAGCAAAGAATGGATGATTTCAGAGTGCACTGATTTTTCATACTTGACAAAATGCTAAACTTTGCTTTGAAAACCAAAATAGACAAATGATGGCATTCTAGGTTGGGATAGCAGGGAGTTACATAAGAACAGAGTGAGAGGCAGTTTTCTGAATCCTTTTAAAAATGATCAAAGACATTGTGGCTGGGAGAAAAGAGAGAAACCCCAGGGAAAGCTGCAAATGCACCAGATGTGAAAATAGGAGCCCATTTTACTACATTCAAGTCAGTGTCTAGAATTTTGGAGAAGCAGTCAGGTATTAATTCTAGAACGGGAAAGCCATGCTCAGATAGACTATGGAGAATTGAGTCAACTGCCATGGAAATCAAGATAAATTCCATTTCAAGGCATAAGGTCAACATTAGAATTAGGCCATAGAGCCAAGAGTTTTGAGTTGGGAGGAATAGTGTTATAGTGAATGCTGAGAAAAGTGTGTTAAGAGATTTCAGAAATGCCCTAGGATATTTATGACTCACTTATCTTGGGTTTGTGCAGTGGATGTGTGGTCTTTTGGAGTGTCACATGCCAAGTGTACATCTTTAAAAAGCCCAAATAAACCCTATAGTCTGTCTGTATATGATAGGCTGGAGTCATTGCAGAACTGGTCCATATATTTTTTTGGGAAAAGATGGAGACCTTGGAGGTTTAAGGAGGGAATATTTTACTTGTCAACATAGTTTCTATGTCTAGAAATTATTAAAGCCAATTGTACAGTTAGACTGTGCAATTGTTTGTCAAATGCTGGACCTGTTTCCTTGAGTAAAATAACACTAAAACCAGTTGTGTGCTGATAAATGAATAATGACTTGGTCTCCAAAAAAAGTACATATACATATATACACAAGCTTATTATATATTTTATTGGCATAAAGATATGTAGCATCCAATTTATATTTAATAATAAGATATATAATACCCTTTATTATAAATTCCATACAGTTAATTGATTCTTGGAGAATGCTGTCATTGATTTTCTTCCAAATTCTTGTATCCGTAGCCACGCTGTGGTTGCATTTGATGAATGAGTGTTGTTCTGACATGAATGTTGGTTAATATTTTCATTTACAATAATGAGTGATAAGAAAATCAAACAGTAAAAAAAAAAAAAGAAAATCAAACAATGAGAACATGTGCTGGAATTTACTCTTTTGTCAACGATGTCAGTGATTTCTTTGCTTAATTGGCTAATTTTCAAATATTGGCAGGATATTTCCTAAACTTCTTCTATTCACAATGTAATGACCATAGACATAACAGACTTTTATACTTAATCTGTGCTATTAGTTGTTTCACTATCAAGAAAACAATAAATTAAGCCCAGATTTTTAGCATTTGCTGAGAGTATAAATACTCTCACTATGGTCAATTTCAGTGTGAATCTTTGAACATGGGAAGACTTGCTCATTATCACATCAAAATATAATAAATCCAGTATACGTATAAAATACATATAAACAGCCTCAGGAACATTAAACCAGCTGGCTACATATTTGAGGGTTCTTACAACCACCTTCAGGTTTGATAATTCATTAGAACAACTCACAGAATACAGGAAAGTGCTATAGTTAATGATTACACTTAGATTGTAGGGCAGGATGCAAATTAGAAGCACCCAAAGGAAGAGGTACATAAAGTGAAGTCCGAGAGGGATCCAAACATGAGGCTTCTGGTTGCCTTTTCCTTGTGGAGTCCTGGATAGCATTATCTCCTCCCAGCTATGATATGTGAAACCCTCAAAATTCCCAATCTGAGGCTTTGGTGTCCAGAGATTTTGTTGGGGCTCTATCACATACTGCCCACATAGCTGAACTTTCATCTTCATCCCTCCTGGAGATTTAGGATACACCTTTAGTCTTCATTTCCTATGGAGATTGGAACTGAAATGGTATATCCCAAAGCCCCAAAGCTCCTATCCTAAACCACAGTGGTAAAGCCAATGGTTAAAACCCCAGGAAACAGAAATACTCCTATCAGGCAGGGCATTTCAAGGGCCTAGACATTATCTTCTACTAGCTGAGGGCAAAGACTGGAACAGATGACTTCTTTTTGGATGAAGTTGATTTTTTACTGTATAGATTTTGATTAGGGATGATGTTAAAATTGTAGATCAGTTTGGGTAGTGTTATCATCTGAATAATATTAAGTCTTCCAAACTATGAACACAGAATATCCTTACATTCACTTAGGTCTTTCATTCTCTCTACCATGTTTTGGTGGATATATTTGCTCTTACACTTCTTTTGTTATATGTATTCATAAGCATTTCATTCTTTTTTGGATGTGAGGATGACCTGGCTGCAACCCCAATGATTGCCAGGGTTGATTTGGCTGTTCTGGCTGGCTAGATGAGTGTCCCATCCTCCCTCATTGCTCCATGTACACAAACCTCTGGAAGCTGAGTGCTGGCTCTGTCAAAGAGGAAGACCTTCCCTAATAGAGGAGGGCCTTTCTTCAGTTAAGGGTACAGGAGTAGCTGTGCTCCCCTGCTAGAACCTCCAAACAAGTTCTCAAGATCTATTTGTAAGAGAATGTAGGGTAGTCAAACTTTAAAGACTCTAGTCACATTCAAATGAGGCACTGCATGTGGCAGCTTGCCTTTCTTTTTTCTTTTTTAAAGTATTTTATTGTTTTTGATGCTGTTATATATGTGAATTTTTCTTAATTTTAGAATTATTCATTGCTTAGTGTATCCAAATCCAATTGAGTTTCACATATAACTTGTATCCTGCAATTTTGCATAACTTGTTTATTAGTTCTAAATAGTATGTGTGTTGTATGTATGTGTGCACATGCATGTGTTTTCCTTAGGACAGGAATACCATATCTTGTCATCTGCAAATGGAGATAGTTTTGCTTCCTTTTCAATTTGTGTCCTTTTATTTCTTTTTCTTGCCTAATTGCCCTAGTCAGAATTATCTAGGCAGCCATCTTTCTACAGTGTAATTATGCCTTCTGATTAGAACCAAAGCAATTGTACAATAGAATAGAGGTGGCTGGAGCAAACATCCTTGTGTTGTTTTTGATCTTGAAGGGAAAGCTTCAGTCTTTCATTATTAGGTATGATGCTAGTTGTAGAATTTTTACAGATGCCCCTTTTAAGTTAGGAAGTTCTATTCTTACTTTGTTGAATATTTACATACTTTAACTCTTACTAATGGTTGTTATTTAACAAGTAGCTTACAGAATTCCTAACAATGTAACAACTGGCACTCACAAGCCTACATAAGTCAGTTTTAGCACTATACTGTAATTGACCCTTTTTCTGTTACTTTCACATGCCATCTCTAACTATGGCAAATGTGTCAACAAAAAAACAGATGCCAACTGAATGAATGTTATATGGTATAATGCTAACAAAGGCCTTCAAAAAAGAATTAAATGAAGATTTTATTACATAATAAAAATCAGTTACTACATACCTTTTTGAAAATGCAAAATATATGTTAAATAAATATTAAATTAGTAGCTTGTTTTGAGACTGACATTTTTCAAGTGCCTATTAACTTATATGATTTAGTGAGATGATTACTGTATAGAATGAACATTTTCTTTTTTGGGGGGGAAGGGGTAGAGGGAGAGGGAGAGAGAGAATCTTCAGCAGGTTCTATGTCCAGCAGGGAGCCTGACTCGGGGCTCCACCTCACAATCCTGAGATCATGACCTGAGCTGAAATCAAGAGTTGGGTGCTTAACTGACTGAGCTACCCATGCACCTCTAAAATGAACATTTTCTAATACATTATCTAGAAGCCTGGCTGTCCTAACTCAAGTTTTAATTTGCAAAAGATACTACTAATGACCATCAGGTCTATTTTGATTAAGGAAGTTTCTGTGGTTGTAAAGTATTAGCCACAAAGCAATACCAAGTAATAACAACGAAAGCTTTAGTACTATAGCCATGGAAAGGCCTCATTAAAAAACACATTTCAAGGTGCACTGTTTTGGTTTTGCCTCATTACATGCAATTAAGGAATAAACAATAAGAAAAAAATAGTTTTCTGCTCTCTTTTACCTCGGTTACCTTTAGGAAGCTTAATTATTTTAAAAAATTTGCAAAGGAAGTAAATTTGGATATAAAACTGTCATGTAGTCTGAAAGCATAGAAGTGAAACTCCATAATGGTTTATAACTGCTATTATTTTTGTGAAAATGGGAAAAATGGCATCAATGAAGTCAGAATCTGTCATTTATGGTTTTTATTTATATTTAATCATTGTTTTCTGCTGGTAGATTTTATTAAACTATCAATTTAATTATGTGAATTGGTTAGACAAAGGCATTTGGGATTTCTGTCTTCATAATCTAGCTTTTGGAGGTTCAATTATTGAGACATTTGCTGATTTTTCTGTTCTTATTTAAACTAAGTTGCCCTTTTAGGCACATAGCAAGGCTGTTGGAAATTTATTAACATTTCTTAGAGTTTGCAATAGGGATGAGAAGTTTGGTCAGAGTCAGACATGATCTCTAGAATTAAAGAAGTCAGATATCAAAAATCCTCAAAGGATTTTGAGGGAAAAGATGGCTCAAGAGGGTTGACAGTTCTCAAAAATTTTCTATTTTTTTTCTTTTTTTTTAAGTTTTTATTTATTTATTTTATTCTTTCTCTCAGACACTAATTAGTGAGAAAATAAATTTCTCTAGGGCCCCTCGGTGGCTCAGTCAGTTACCCATCTGCCTTCAGCTCAGATCATGATCCCAGGTTTCTAGGAAAGAACCTCTGCCATTCCCTCACTTGTGCTCTTTGGTTCTATTTCTCTGTTTAATAAATAATAAAATCTTAAAAAGAGAGAGAGAGAATGAGTTTCTCTATGTTCTGGAACTCTAGCATAGGAGCATGGGTTCTGGAGAGCCATCTTTTATTGCTTCTCGGCCTTTTGGCTAAGATCAAGTGGAGAGCCATCTTTTCTCTACCTTATTTACTGAAAGGCAGAGAAAGCCAGTTTGAAGGAATGAAACAGATACAAACGTGTAGAGATTAGGGAGATAGAAGAATACAAGGGATTTTTGAGCACGAGAAGGAACTACCATTATTCTTTATATTTTGTTTAATGCTTAGTTATTATTCTCTTAGTTATATAGGAAACTATTTTTGTTGAATGAATTTAGATACTGATTACACATTTTGATTAAAGCCCTTCAAACAACTTAAACTGCAGTTATAAATTTACTGTAGTTGATTCTTTACTTCAAATTCCTGAAACAGCAGTTAGAAACATACATGATATAATGATTACAGATCTTCTTAATGCCTCTTTATCAAGAACAATTAGAAAAAATACTAATAACTTCTAATTAATTTTGTTTTTATTTTTTGGTTTCTCTTTTTACTGTTTCCGACAATTACAATTTTTTAGGTTTCAAATGTTCAATCAAGATAAATTTTTATATCTTCTTCAAGTTGTTTTTTGTAATCTTACCAGTATAAACATTAAAACGTGTTATCTCAGATAAGCTGAAGCGCAGGTTTGTGTTTTAAATGAATTGGATCTTATCTTTGTTTTTCCTGCAGATTTTGATTTTTTGAGACTTGCTTCATTTTTTCAATTCTTTCTTTTTTTAATTTAAATTTAAGTTACATACAGTGTAATATTAGTTTTGGTGTACAATATAGTGATTCAACACTTCCATACAACACCTGGTGCTCATCGCAACAAGTGTACTTTTTAACCCCCATCACCTATTTTTTTTTTTTTTTAAAGATGTTCTTTTTGTTTTTAATTTTATTTATTTATTTATTTATGATAGTCACAGAGAGAGAGAGAGAGAGGCAGAGACACAGGCAGAGGGAGAAGCAGGCTCCATGCACCGGGAGCCCGACGTGGGATTCGATCCCGGGTCTCCAGGATCGCGCCCTGGACCAAAGGCAGGCGCCAAACCGCTGCACCACCCAGGGATCCCCCCCATCACCTATTTAACCCATCCTCGCACACACCTCCCTTCTGGTAACCATCAGTTTGTTCTCTATAGTTAAGAGATTGTTTCTTGGTTTACCTCTCTCTCTTTCCCCGCTTTTTCTCATTTGTTCTGTTTCTTATATTCCAAAGATGAGTGAAATAATATGGTATTTGTCTTCTCTGATGACTTATTTCATTTAATACTCTCTAGCTGCATCCATGTCATTGCATAGGCAAGATTTCATTATTTTTTATAGCTGAGTAATATTCCATTGTATGGAACACATCTTCTTTATCTACTCATCAGTCAATGGACATGGGCTGTTTCCATAATTTGGCTATTGTTGATAATGCTGCTATAAATGTTAGTATGCATTTATCCCTTTTAATTAGTATTTTTGTATTTTTTAGGTGAATACCTAGTAGAGCAATTGCTGGATTAAAGGGTAGTTCTATTTTTAACTTTTTGAGGAAACTCTCTATACAGTTTCCATAGTGACTGCACTAGTTTGCATTCCCACCAATAGTGCAAGAGGGTTCCCCTTTCTCTGCATCCTTGCCAACACCTGTTGTTTCCTGTGTTGTTAATTTTAGCTGTTCTGGCAGGTATTGGTGATATCTCATTGTAGTTTTGATTTGTATTTCCCTGATGATAAGTGATGCTGACCATTTTTTCATGTGTCTGTTTGCCATCTGTATGTCTTCTTTGGAAAAATATTTACTCATGTCTTCTGTTTTTAAATTGGATTATTCATTTTTTGGGTTGTTGAGTTTTATAAGTTCTTTATATATTTTGGGTACCAATCCTTTATCAGATGTCATTTGCAAATATTTTCTCCTATTCCATGGTTGCCCTTCAGTTTTGTTAACTTTTTCCTTCGCTCTGCAGAAGCATTTAATTTTGATGAAGTCCCAATAGTTTATTTTTGCTTTTGTTTCCTTTGCCTCAGAAGACATATCTAGAAAGAAGTTGCTACAGCCAGTGTTAAGAGGTTACTACTGGTAGGATTTCTTTGATTTCAAGTCTCACATTTAGGTCTTTAGGCCAATTTGAATTTACTTTTGTAGTTAGTTTTAGAAAGTGATCCAGTTTCATTCTTTTCCATGTTGCTTTCTAGTTTTCCCAACACCATTTCTTGAGGAGACTGTTTTTCTTTTCCCCCTATTGGATGTTCTTTCCTGCTTTGTCAAAGGTTAATTGACCATATAGTTGTGGGTTTATTTATGGGTTTTTTTATTCGGTTCTATTGATCTGTGTGTTTGTTTTTGTGCAAGTACCACACTGTTTTGATCACTATAGCTTTATTATATAACTTGAAGTCTGAATTGTGATACTTCCAGCTTTGCTTTTCTTTTTCAAGGTTGTTCTGGCTATTCAGGGTCTTTGGTGGTTCCAAACAAATTTTAGGATTGTTTGTTCTAGTTCTGTGAAAAATGCTGTTGTTATTTTGATAGGAATTGCATTAAATGTGTAGATTGCTTTGGGTAATATAGATATTTTAACAATATTTGTTCTTCTACTCCATGAGTATGGAATGTCTTTTCATTTCTTTGTGTCACCTTTAGTTTCTTTTTCTTTCACCAGTGTTCTATAATTATCATAATACTGATCTTTAATCTCGTTGATTAGGTTTATTACTGGATATCTTACTGTTTTTGGTGAAATTGTAAATAAGATTGATTCCTTAATTTCTCTTTCTGTTGCTTCATTATTGGTGTATATAAATGCAATAGATTTCTTTCTAGGTTTATTTTGTATCCTGTAACTCTACTGAATTCTTTTCTTTTTTTAAAAAAAAATTTTTTTTTAAATTTATTTATGATAGTCACAAACACAGAGAGAGAGGCAGAGACACAGGCAGAGGGAGAAGCAGGCTCCATGCACCAGGAGCCCAATGTGGGACTCGATCCCGGGTCTCCAGGATCGCGCCCTGGGCCAAAGGCAGGGGCTAAACTGCTGCGCCACCCAGGGATCCCCTCTACTGAATTCTTATATCAATTCTAGCAGTTCTTTTTTGGTGGAATCCTTCAGGTTTTCTGTATAGACTATCATGTCATCTTCAAATAGTGAAAGTTTTACTTCTTCCTTGTCAATATGGTTGCCTTACACCACAGAAATACAAACAGTTACAAGAGAATATTACCAAAAATTATCTGCCAACAAATTGGACAACCTGGAAGAAAGGGAAAAATTCCCAGAAGCATATAAACTACCAAAACTGAAGCAGGAAGAAGTAGACAACTTGAACAGACTGATAACCAGCAAAGAAATTGAGTCACTACTAAAAAAACTTCCAACAAACAAAAGTCCAGGGTGAGATAGTGTCACAGACAGGCAAATTCTAATTTAAAGACATGTTAATATGTACTCTTTTCAAACTATAGAAATAGAAAAGGAAGTAAAACTTCTAAACTCCTTTTATGAATCATACAAAACCAGAGAAAGACTCCATCAAAAAAGAGAACCACCAGCCAATATCCCTGATGCACATAGATGCAAAAATTCTCAATAAAATGCTAGTAAACAGAATCCAACAAATCATTAAAATCATTCACCCTAATCAAGTGGGATTTATTCCTGAGTTGCAGGTGGTTCAGTATTCACAAATAATCAACCTGATATACCACACTGATAAAAGAAAGGATAAGAAATGGGATGCCTGGGTGGCTCATTGGTTGAGCATCTGCCTTCAGCTCAGGGCATGATCCCGGGGTCCTGAGATTGAGTCCTGCAGCAGGCTCCCTCTGGCAGAAGAAGCAGGCTTCTTCTTCTTCCTGTGTCTCTGCCTCTCTCTCTGTGTCTCTCAAGAATAAAGAAATAAAATTTAAAAAAAAGGGTAAGAACCCTATGCTTGTTTTAGTAGGTACAGAAAAAGCATTTGACAAAGTGCAACATCTATTCATGATAAAAACTCTCAACAAAGTAGGTTTAGAGGGAACATAACTCAACATAATAAAGGCCATATATGAAAAATATACACAGCTAATATCATTCCCAATGGGGAAAGGCTGAGAGCTTTTCATCTGCCATCAGGAACAAGACAGGAATTTCCACTCTTATCCTTATTATTTAACATAGTACTGGAACTTCTAGCCACAGCCCATCAGACCACAAAAGGAAGTAAAAGGCATCCAAATCAGTAAGGAAGAAATAAAACTTTGATTCCTTTTTGACCTGTTCTTTATTTTATATAGCATGAAGTTTATAACTTGCCATATTGCCATGATTATTTGATTTAAAATATGTATTTCTTGTTATAATTTATTATAATTAGTATACTTAGGTTTTACAGGTTTTATTCCCTGGGAGGTAAAGTTGTGATTATGTGTCATTTTTTTGTTTCTTTAGAGCACTGGGCTAATTGATCATCTTGGAACGTATACTGTTGTCAGAGCTAATCAACTTCAGGACTTTTATTCTACTTGGTCATCATAGTGAACCATGTGGATTTGTTCTTCCCATTTGTGCATAGATATTACTTTTTCTAATGCTCTTTGGCTCATATTTGTTAGTTTGCTCTTTCCTGCTGACATGAAAAGAAGCTGGTACCTATGTATGATTTGTAGACACATATGCTTACCAGAAGAAAAATATCTCTATGTATTATTTCTTTCCTACTTGTTAAAATCAGTGGACGTTCAGCTCTCTATTTTATTCACTCTAGATTTGTATCACCAAATTTAGGTACTCTTTACATTAATTTTTCTCTTCTGCATATCATTATGGGCTTATGGCCTTTCATACATTCAGCTTGTTTCAATTTATTATTACTTGCTCAAAGAGATACAACTTGATTAGTGAAAGCCCTCTAAATTGGCTCTTTTGTCCTCTGGAATTCTTGGAAGCAATCCTTACTTTTTGGAAACAATGGATTTCTAAACCCATTGTAAGTTTGCTCTTCCTTAAGCCATAGAAATCAATTACTTTGGTAGGCCTTGGTAATATAGTAGGGAAGAGTACTAGAGATAGAAGTCTGAGTACACATGAAACCAAAGAGGGTAAAAGCGCTGCTACTTTCATTGAGTCACTCAATACTGACAGGTCTGAGAAAAATATTTATTTTTATGATTATGAGTTCAAACATACCTTTCAACTTAACTTTTTGCTTTTTCCTACTTTCCTTATATAATCAATTTTATCAGCCACAAATACTTTTGGCTTCTTTGAAATCTAACAATTTTCTACTTGTCATTTAGAATCCTTCCTGATTAAGGGAAGTGGCTATATTTGTATCTTTGTTTAGGTGGGCATATCCATTTATTCTTAAATATCTGTTGCTAGAGTTAGCTCAAGTGAGCTTCTGCTTCTTGCAGCCAAAGGTCTTAATAAACACAAGTTTATAATAACTAAGGAAACATTTCTTTTAGGGTTCCAAAAAGGTAATACAACCCAGTGCTTTTTCTGTCTCTTCCTACTAGCACTGTCCAATAGGACTTACTGTGATGATGAAAATATTCTTTAATTTTTGCTGTCTTTTATAATAACCCCTGGACACTTATAGGTTTTTGAGTATTTGAAATGTGGCTCCTGTACCTGAGGCACTGAATTTGTTTTATTTTATTTTTAATTATTTAAATTTAAGATAGCCATTATCTGGCTGGTGTGGCTAATGTGTTGTACAGCACAGCTTTATATGACCTCCACATTTTAAATAAAAACATGCAAAGTATATATTTTTTATTAAAAGGTATTTAAAGATTTATAGGATCATAAAATGGTTTTACTGAGAGGATCCTCAACTATTTTACAACTATTTACAGATGAAAAAAATGAGACCCAAAGGAACTAAATAATATATTCAGAATCACGTTATCAGCTGAATAGGAAATCAAGTTAAGATTCTTTGAATCTCAGGCAATGCATTTTTTCATATGTACCACATCCTTTATAGTTATATAAACATATATTAGTTATTGACTTTCAGTGGCCAAGAAGTAAAAATTTTTCTTTTAATTCTTTTGATTTTAGGTATAAATTGTTGTCTTAAATCAATACATTGATTGTAGATAAGGATTCTTAAAAATGGAATCTTGAAAAAAAAATGGAATCTTGAGATTTTGTTTCTTAGTTGTGAAGGCAAAGCTAATTAGCATTAGCTTCCAAGGAGTAAATGTGTATCCTTTCAGGGAAGACTATTTTTAGGTCCCTGAACTTCAGAGTTGATTTCCTCTTTTTTTTCTCACTCAATTAAAAAATATATTATTTAGGACTATGGCACTGTGCTAATGTATTTCTAGAAAGGGAAGAGGTGACCTGCTGCTGTGTAAAATTGTAGCAAGAAATCAACAGGGAACAGATTAGAACAATTAAAATCTTACATTCACAAAAGGAGGAAATGAAGTCTGATTAATAAGATTTATAATCTGTATTTATAGGAAGGAGAACAACACTGTTTCAAACATTATTTGTACCAAGCTAGACTTATTATATTCTCCTACTCCTTAATATATAGGAAAATTCTTCCTTCTATTATCAAATTGAATGGACAAATGCATGCTTGTGTCATTTTTTAGGAGTAGAATTGGATTATCTTGGTGCCATTAAAAAAAAAAAGTCCATTTATTCTATCTTCCCAAATGCAGGGAGGTAATGTTTAAAGCTAATTTGCTCATAAGTGGGATTTATTTTCCAGAGAGAGAGAAAAAAGAAATTGATGTAGTTTTTCCCCCTATTTCTTATTTTATTTATCAAATCCTATTTTATTTATCACATAGGGGTCAAAAATATTCTGGTAAGTAAAGGGAGAGAGGGAAAGATATCAGAAAAGGAGGTAAATCTGAAAAGCACCAGAATGGAGAAAGTCACCCCCATGTATGAATCCCCATATCTGACCCACGTCTGCACTGTATCTTTGCCTTTGATTCCTACTCTTCTCTGCCCCTATATATACCACATACCAGAAAAAGACCTCAGAGATTATATAGTCCAAACTTCCCCCTATATAGAGGACACTGAAGTGCAAATGTCCAATATGGAGGACATTGAAGTGCAAATATAGAGGACATTAAAGTGACTTTCCTGTGTTTGTATAGAATGTTAGGACAAATTTGGGAGCAGATCAAAGGTCTCATAATTCCTGGTTCAGGTTTTTTTTTTTTTTTTCCTCCCTATTGTGCTTCTGTTTACCATAGAAGTTTAAAAATGACTGAATTTTTGCTCCCAACTATTTGGTCAATACAACAAGTATAATACATTTGTTTAATTCTGAGTCTTGTCAGAAATTATATCTGAGTAGTAGAAGACTATTTGCTTCCTATAGACAAAATTGAAAACAAAACACCCCCCCCCACTCTCCTATACCCCTGTAGTAAGACTTTTGATTGCCATTTAACTTTTCCCTCTCATTGGGATTTTTTTTTAAAGATTTTATTTATTCATTCATGAAAGACACACAGAGAGAGGCAGAGACATAGGTGGAGGGAGAAGTAGGCTCCCTGTGGGGAGCCCAATGCAAGACTTGCTCCCAGGACCCTGGGATCATAACCTAGCCAAAGACAGAGGCTCAGCCACTGACCCATCCAGGTGCCCCCTCATTGTGGTCTTTAACAATATTTGTCAAGTGCCCACTGTATGCAGGTATAGAAGTTAGCTTTGTAAGGAGTTAGTTTGTGAGCTAAAGTATTCATATTGGTGAAGCTAATTTCTGCTGTGCTGTGGTATGAACTCCCCTACCCAGCCCTCACTTTGAAGATCTAGGTCTCTCTCATCCCGGATATCGCCTCTTCAGAAATGCTTTCTTGCCTACCTTTTCTTCTGCTGCACCTCTCCTCCAATGTACTCACCTCTGTATTACTTTGCCTTCTTTTCTTCTAGTTGTGATCTTGTCTGAATTTCTATTCTTGTCTTTCATGTATCTCATTCTGTATTCTTTAAGTTCTGTGAAAATAAGGATCATTTCTCTGTCATACTCAAATTATAGAATGATACCTGGTACTGATGAGCTGTTTAGTACATAATTATAGAATGAATGAAATTGTGGTTGAGTGGGTACACATCCACCTTCCCCCTGGTGCCCAGGTGGTGGATGCAGAGACATTGGGTATCAGCCACACTGAAGCCCTATCACCACCAATAGTAACTGAGATCCTTCTGTGGAGCCAGGGCAATAGCCCTGAGGCCCTACTCTCTGTTAAAGGCAATTTTTCCTTTAGCCCTTGGGGTTCTTTCCTGATAGTTAACCACAATCAGAGCCACATCAGTGGCTTTTAGCAGTAACATTAAACTTTGGAGTTGAAGGTTGGGTTGAGGTCTTTATAAGGATGTTAGATTCCTAATAGCAGGTTTCTTTGATCCTCCTGTCCATTCTCCTAATCTCAGGGGGCCTGTATTATTTTTTAGTAATAAGGTGTAATTCATATAACATAAAACCATTCAAAAATCATCAAATCAGGTGGCGTTTAATACATTCACAGCTTTGTAAAACACCACCTCTATTTAGTGCTAAAACATTTTCAGCACCCCCAAATAAAACTGTGTATTCATTGAGCACTTTCTATTCCCTACATAATGCTGCCCCAGGCCCCTGGCAACCACCAATCTGCTTTCTGTTTATATAGATTTGCTTATTCTCAATATTTCATATAAATGAAATCATATAGTATGTGACCTTTTGTGCCTGGCTTGTTTTACTTAGCATAGTATTTTTGAGGCTCATCTATATTTTAGCCTGTACCAGTACTTACTTCCTTTTTGTGGCAAAATAATACTCTATTGTATGGATATACCACATTTATTCATTTATCTTTTTTGTAAAGCTTTGAGTTATTTCTACTATTTGGCTATTTTGACTAATGATGCTATGAACATATATGAATAAGCATCTTTTTGAGTCCCTGCTTTCATTTCTTTTGTGTATATACCTACAAATGGAATTGCTGGGTCATAGAGTAGCTCTCTATTTAACTTTTTGAGGACCGTGGTATTTACATTTAAAATTATGTCTGTAGGCTACAGGTGGCCTCATGGGTGATTCTTGGCAGAAAGAAGGGTCTACCTTAAGGTGACGTCCGTAACTCTATTAATTAAAAACAACTGTCATTTTTAGAAGGTGGTTATCCTTGCAGAAAAACCTACTTCCCCCTACCCATACAGCCACAATGCTTATTATGAGAAGATTGAGATCTAAGAATTATGCATGAAATCTTGTATGCAGTAATTTATAATTTATTAGCCATTTGACCTTGGAGAGATCATTTAATCATTCTGGCCTCAGTTGTTTCATTGTTTAAAAATAACATTATTCGTGAAATGGGAGCCTTAAAATAAAACTAGGTATATGGAATCTTGAACCTTAGTGATGACTAGAAAAAAAATCTCAATAGTCAAGTCTAGTTCCCTAAAAATACAGTTAAAGAAGCTATATACTTGAATGGTTATGTGACTTGCCCAGGGTCAGTGTTGTTGCTAAATTTATTACCCTGGTCTGAAGTCTGATCCAGTGTTTCCCATCCCAAACAGTAAGTTTTGCTAGTTCAGTTATTTCCTATTTGCTACTAGTGATAGGTTGCTCAATATAAACTGAGAATTGGGATCAGTTATATACTTTACCTCATGTCTTCACAATAATCCTTTTTACCAATGAGGAATACGAAATTCATGGAGTTTTGGCAGTTTGCCCATGGTTATACAATTAGTAAGTGGTAGTATCCAAATTGGAAATCAGGTAATCAGATGTGTCTGACAAAGAGCTCTGAAGTTTTTCTGACACTACAAATTTTGGATGTTGTGAAGGGAGGGTAGAGTGTAGAACCGGCAGCCTGGTCAGCCTAATTATTCACCTGGCCCAAACATCCTCCTCTTAGCATTTTGGAAATCCCCTTCTCCAGACATCTTCATCTGACATCTGCAGTGGGAAAGGGGCCCTTTCTTTCTTTTGGCTTGCCATTTGGTCTTGAATTTCCCACAGGTATAATTGTGACTCCAGGTGTCCAGGCAGTATTATGATTATTTTCCCCACAGGGTAGACACCAAAGCTGGTATTCCAGGTCAGATTTGTGCAAAGATATCACGAGTATCCTATAATTTTAGCTTCTCAAGATTACTTCTTTGAAATACCTTTTTCTACTTCCTTTGCCAAATTATAGAAGCCTAAAATCACAGATTGTGAGACCTGACAGAAGTTACAGAGAACCTGATTTTGAAGGGAGTATTAGGTTGGCTTAGTCAACAAAATATATTGAATGTTGTATTAGATGCCCAATGCTGGACTTGTCACTGAGTGTATAAATGTGAATAATATATGACCTTTGATTTCAGAAATTTCACAGCCCAGTGACAGAGGTAGAAATGTAAATATATAAATTATAATACAAAGCTGGCAACTTTTATGTTAGTGGTATAGGAAGAGAGACATTCTGTGTCTGTAAAACTATAGGCAAAGACATTATTCATGGACATTGTGCCCTGTCTTAGTTTTCTCCTATCTGTGAGGATATGCATATGCTGGTCCTGAGTTTGGTTTAATAACCAGAATGACTTGTTGTTTGCTAACATTTCCTAAAATGGAAGATCATAGCTTGTTGGTATAAATTCCGCTGGAATGGAAAAGTAAGCCCAAGTATCAAAGGGTAGTGGTATAGCAAGATTTCAGCTTCTTTTTCAAATATGGGTATACTCTACTTAAAGAGAGAGGTCAGCGGCAGCTGGACAGCTTATGATGAACAAGGAATAAGCTGCTCAAGGGTAAGTGGCATGTGCTCCTTCTCTGTGGAGCCACTTCTGTTAAGTTCTGTATTTAGCTAAATAAGCCTATTTAGAATAGCTGTGTGTGTGTGTGTCCTCTACTTACTAATTCAGAGCCTAACCTGCAATGCAGAAGAAGATAAGAACAGAGGGTTATGGGAGCAGTGAGGAAGAAGAACTTAATTTGCATGGCTTCACAGAAAAAAGTCACATTACAGCAAAGTCTTTTAAATTTTTTTTTTTAATTTTATTTATTTATGATAGTCACAGAGAGAGAGAGAGAGAGGCAGAGGGAGAAGCAGGCTCCATGCACCGGGAGCCCGACGTGGGATTCGATCCCGGGTCTCCAGGATCGCGCCCTGGGCCAAAGGCAGGCGCCAAACCGCTGCACCACCCAGGGATCCCTACAGCAAAGTCTTAAACAATTGTTATGAGTTTTCCAGTTGAAGAAGTTGAGGAAGGAATTATAGGCAGTATGAAGAGAATGAAGTGATGAAAGAGCCTGAGGCATTTAGAGACCAGTGAGGAGTCCTGGTCCACAAAGGTTGTGTATATGAGTTAAGGTAATATTGACTGGAGCGTGGGTTGTAATCAGGCTGTGAAAAGGACTCTAAGGCCAGGAAAAGACAACTGTACTGATAATGAGCCAGTGAAATGTTTTAGTTAGGAGCAGGATGTGAACAGACTTAGTTTTAAGGAAAATAACTGGCAGTAATGCAGAGAGTGGATGGATTGTCATGGGAAGAGAACGGCATCTGAAAAGAAACATTAGGGCTAAATTAAGGCAGTGGTATGGATGAAGAGGCTTAATGTGAAAGCTCTTTCTCATCTGAAGGTTGAAGGAATTTTTGAGAATGATTGCATGGTTTTTAATTGGGTCAGACTGTTATGTTGTATGAAAAATGTAACAGACTGAATGGCTTTGTGTTTTGGAGTTGAGGGAAAATGATGAGGTCAGTTTTGTACATGCTAAGTTTGAGGTATTTTTAGGACATCAGGTAAAGATATAGATAGCTGGGTTAGAGATTTGGCAGTCACTGGCTTCTAGATTGGCAATTTAAACTTGGCAGTAAAGTTATCCAATAAGAGTACATGGATTAAGAGGATGATAACTACAAGATGGAATCAGGGGCATCAAAGTTTGATGTAATGTAACGAAAAATCAACAATGGTAAGAGTAGGAGGGCTAGGGTAGAGTGCCATCCTAGAAATTAAAAAAGGATGGGAAAGTGGTCAAATGCAAATCTTGCACTGTTCTCCAGTATTATAGTATTGAAGATAGCCCATTAGATTAGACATTTAGAAGATCAGTATTGACTAAGTATAGTCACTATGGGGCATTAAAGAATAAATTAGGAGTGAAAAAATGGATATAATGAGTACAAATAATATTTTCAAAATTCATTTCTGTTTTCATCAAGGTTAATAATATAATGAGTTAGGTGTTATTACTATCCACATTCTTGATAAAGAAACTAAAGCCTGTTGAGGTAGTGAATCTTATCCAATTAAGAGAGTCTAAAGGATAATCAAGGCCTTTTGGCTCCAAGTCCAAACCTCTCTACTAAACCACCTATTTTTTACTAAAGCTAAAAAGGAGAGAACCAAGAAAATAAGTTGCAGAGGAGATGGGGAAGAAGCGCTTATTAACTCCCTGCTCACTTATTTATAATTTCCTTGAGTATTAATTAGCATGTATCATAATTTTAATTCCTCCCCAGGAATAATTTATTATTTGGTCCCATGTGATGTTTTCTTTTACATTAATTTTACTCTGTAACTCTTCCCATGTTTGAAGGATTGAAAAGGAAGGACCATGGCTTTGTTAACCTTTCCTTTAGTTAATTTACAGATAGGCTTTGACTTTTCCACTATTATAAGGAAAGAAAAATAAATTCATTGTAAAAGAACTAGGAAGTATAAATAAATTTAAAAAAATGAAAATAGCCCATAAGTCCTCTGCTGGTAAGAATGGAACTATATACAGTTCAATAAAATGTCATGAGCATCTCATGTCAGGAAATATAGATCTGTATCATTGCTTTTAATGACTGAAGAATTTTCCATTATATGATTATAACTAAAGCTTTGTTTTGTTCACTCAACATTCATTAGTTGTTCACAAGCTTTGTTTTATACAAAATAGTTTTCCCAAATAGTTTTCCTTTGTCTTTTTTGCAATCCCACATCCCTGACTTTATTTGTTTTCCAAGTAGTGGCAGATTTGGGCTCAGGATTTTATAACTGCCAATCTCAGTAGGCATCAAGCTGACTTGGTAGAAATAGCTGGAATTGTCCAGCAAGAAGTAAATAGTTGTGTAGCACTTATTTTCAGCATGATAACCTAAGTGAAGACACCAGATAAGAAGTGATTAAAGTACAGACCAAAGAGGCTCTGAGTGAAGAGCAAGGGTCACTCCTTTATTGCTTTTCATATAAAAAAGGGAATAAAAAGGGAAGAAACTCAGGGACAAAGTGTAAATGAATTTGACTTGCTGACCCTTGAGAAATTTGGGATTTGAGCACTGAATCTTAAACACCTTCAGGGAATCACAGAGTTCAAAATTTAATAGATCAAGCTGGGATATGGGAAAACAAAACCAGAAGCTTCCTCACACCTCCATGTAGCAATAGATATCTCTTTTGAAAATTTTAGGTCATCTATGGGAAAACTTTGCTGGAAAACTACCACATATGCTAGTGGTTGGAAATTGCTTATTCTGAGCAAAGGAGAAAGGCAAATCTAGGGGAATAATAATCAGTGTTCTTGTGTTTCTTGAAGACATTTAGATATAGAAAATATGGGCCCTGATGATGGGGAAGTGAAGTGATGTAGCAAATCATTTAGTGATGTAACAAATTAAATTAGCAACCAGGAGATTTGGGTTGATTCCTGTTTTACATTAACTTTCTGTGTTACTTAATACAGGCCAGTTAACTTTTTTGTGTTTCCTGATCTCCATTTACAAACTGGAGATGATGTTAATCCTGAACTGATCCACCTCGTAGACATTGTGGAAATCAAATGACATAATGATATAGTGATTTTAGAGATACTTTGAGAGGGACCAACTTCTACAGATTAGAGGTTCATGAAAAATAACAATAACTTTCATTTGCTTGTTTTTAGCCAAGTGCCTGGATTTGTTATTGCTGTTCTCAGAATACTATTGTTAAATCTCAGAGCTATTTCCCTTGGTAGAGATCCCCACTAGAAGACCTCCCACTCAAATAGTAGATTGCCCAGAGTTAGTAATTATTTGTTAATAAGACAGATGTCTTTAATGATGTATTCCTTAGGTATAGTTTCATGTCTAGAAAATCAGCATTTAAGCATTTAGACTAAAATCATTTCATTCAAAAGTAGACTCAAGCATGGAAAGAATGTAGTTAGCTAAAATAAAAATCAGGGAGGAAATAACCTGTTGACCTAGTCCAAGGACAAGATTATTTCTCCCCACACACAAAAAAAAGGCTACATATTTTAAGTAAGTGGAAAGAATTTTAAAGAGGCAGTTGTTCTTGTTTGTGAACTGAACTCTATCTTTCATTCCCGGTGTGTGTGTGTGTCTAATCCACATGGACAAATAGTTCAATGATGGTTTCATCTTTTGAAATTCTTAAAAGCTGTAGTATATCTTAGACCAAAATCTTATTACTAAATTGCTTTCCCAAATATTGCTATGTCTTACAATTTTAACTAGGAAGTTAAACCTCCCCAGCTTAGCCTCTTCTTCCCCAAAGTAACTCCAGACCAGCTGAGCTACCTTCAGGAAGTGGTTTTAACTTGTTATAGGTATCATTAATCTTTATGTCGGCCACTTAAGGTATCTATGGAAAGAAGGACATTATGTGATCTGAACAATAGAACAATAGTTGACATTTACTAGTGCCATTCACTTGCCTGGTAAATGAGGACAGTACATTAAGGACTTTGAAATCATGTCAGTATGTATACTTAACACTTGATAAAACTGGGCTTTTCTAGCATCCTTCCTTAATTGGGGAAATTACACTTATAATTTAGAGATACTTTCATTACATGGGAGTCTAGACTCATTTACCCTTTCTTTTGTCCTAGAAGTTTTTAACTGTAGATTACACAGGCATTTGATAGATAGAGAACATAAAAGCCTTGATTCTACCATTGAGAGCTCTGCATGGCACCTAGCTCCCCCAAACGACTTGATGTCCTTCTCCAATGTGAGTAATTTTCTCTTTATTCATTGGTAGTTAATCGTCCTAGATCAAAAAGCTCAGTGGTGTAATAGGAAAGCTTGATCTTGATTTTAGGCTTTTGGTCCCTCAATTCAAGTGCAGAATGTCTCCCAGCTCCACCTAAGAAATTAGCTAATAAAATTTCCCCTAAAAATCAACAGATTAAGTTGAATCTAGGAAAAGTTTGTTCAACGTCTTTTGATATTAGCTTTCAGTGAAGGAATAACTTTTAATCTGTTTGCACTCTGCTATAAGGACATTTTGTAAATGTCTAGAAAAATTTAGAGACGGCAAATATACTTTGTCCATTCCTTCACCTTTTGGGGAAGCATTTGGATCTGCAGGATAACTTTCAGTGTTTTGCTCCCACCCTCCTTCAATTTTTTTTCCTAACCCTGATCTGGGAGCAGTGGTAGGTCTTAATTTTTCAACATGAAGAGAAAATGGGGGGTTTTATTTTAATTTTTTTAAGAGTAGTACTTCTTTTATTTTAATATTATTTTAAAATTAAATTTAAAATTTTAATTTCAGTATAGTTAACATAGTGTTATAATAGTTTCAAGCGTACAATATAATGATTGAACAATTCTGTACATTATTTGGTGCTCATCATGATAAATGTACTCTTTGCCAATATTAATATGTTAATATTTTGGTTATTATGTGAATACTTTTAATCTAGTTTATATCATCTGTAATATTTTTTGATTATATAACTATATTACTCTGTTATGTTGTGTTTTCCATTGCCATTATAATTCTTCAAAAGCATTGATTTTTGTGTAACTTTTATTTAAATGGATGTAACATTTACTTCACCTCTTTTGTTGGATATTTGAGTTATTTCCAATTTTTGCTATAATTTAAAATTTTACTATTGAAATCCTTGCATATTATTCTTTGCGCATAGTTCCCCAATGCTTCATTAAGATATGTTTCTTAAAGTGGAATCACTAGAATGAGAAGTAGTAACATTTTTAAGACTCTTCATGATTGCTGCAAAATTAATGTTTAGAAAGTCTATACCAAACTACACTGTCAGTGAATTCAAGTAACTAACTCGCTTGATTCCTGCTAATACTAACCGTTACCAAATTTTAAATTTTGTTTATTTTATGAGCAGAATACATTTTATTTACCTTAATACCCATCTCTTCTTAATTTAGAAGGCAATTGTATTTTCTCTTGTCAGTGTCCTCTGCACAGGTTTTATTGATATATCATTTTGATTTATTTGAACTTTAAAAATTTTTAACTATGGGACACCTTCCTTCATAGTTATTTCCTTTTAGTCTTCTTTTTTTAAAAGATTTTAAAAATTTATTCATTTATAAGAGACACAGAAAGAGAGGTAGAGTCACAGGCAGAGGGAGGAGAAGCAGGCTCCATGTAAGGAGCCTGATGTGGGGACTGGATCCCGGGAATCCGGGATCACGCCCTGAGCCAAAGGCAAACACTCAATCGCTGAGCCACCCAGGCATCACTTCCCAATGTGGGACTCCATCCTGGGACTCCAGGATCACGTCCTGGGTGGAAGGCAGGTGCTTAACTGCTGAGCCATCTAGGTGTCCCCTTTTAGTCTTATTTCTAATGTGACTTGCTATATAGACATTTTTAATTCCTATGAAAACATTATCAGTCTTTCCCTTTCTGACTTCTTACACAGTTTTATGCTTGGAAAATTTTCTACATTAAAAAATCAAATGACCATTTAGCTGTATTTACTTTAGCATCTTTCTCTTAGTAGCAGTCACCTACTTTAGCATTAATATTTAAGAAATCCTCTCTTTAAAAAAATCCTCTCTTTTTACCAATCACATCTTCTCAATCAGTGATGAAAACCAGAAGGAAGTAACTAGGTGTGGGGTCAGAAGACCCTCATGCTGCGCCAGGCGTGAGAAATTATAACTTTTTATACAGATCGGTGGTAAATTAATATTCGATGGATTGGCAAGGAAGATCAATCCAGATCCTATGGCGTAGCAGTCACCTTAATGGCCATGAAAATTACTTGGGTATTTTGGTAAACATCTGCACCTTTTAATATGTGAAAGCATAGATTATTCTCACTGTGTTGAATGGTAGTAGAGGGGATAATAAGAAATTTGGAGTTCATTGTTCTACTTTCTCTTAACTGTTTGTACTCATGCTGGTTACAGCCCTGTCACCCCCTATTTCTTTCTCCTTTGCCTTTTCTTTCCCTATTCAGCCCCTGAGTTTAGCCTCTTTATCCAAAGTGATTCTGGATTCACTGAGGTGGCTTTATGAAGTAGCTTAACTGGATACAGTTTCCATTGATCTTTATGTTGATCACTTAAGGTATTTCTCTACAAAGGACAGCCAATGTTAAGCAAAATCAAGGAAGAAAAAATGTAAATTGAAAAGAGGTACTAGAAGATGCTAAAGATAAACAACTCAGCACCTTCTCATGCCTCTGACAATTTGTTTTCACTTTTTTAGTAACCCTTAGCAGTTTCATCTATTCTTGATACAGACTAATTCTTTTATTGGAAGGGACCAGGTACACACTAATGCTAAGATGTAAATGAACAGATAGCTTAATCTGTTATCCCTCTCACCGTTTGCATGTGAACATAGATGTATATATGAACAGAAACAAGTTCTTGGTCTGAAAAATGTTTTGTTCTATCTACTAGTCACATTTTTTTGTAGCTGGTCTTCTAGTTTCATTTGTAAGTTTCCTTACTAGGTTGGTTCCTTGCTTGCTTGGTGTGCATTTTGATTTATTTATTAGAATTACTGACAGAGTCCAAGGCAAATTTGAACTAGAATTAATTATAGAATAGGTCTGTTTGTCTCAAATTATAAATGAAAGATAAAATGAGAGATAATAATCACAGAAATATCCCTAGGACATCTGTTTTCTTTTTTGCTCATTTCTTCTGTGATTTATCTCTATATATTCAGATTTTCTATAATTGCCACCATAATATATGTACTACTTTGTGACCTATGTTCTCCTTAATGTTATTGTAAACATTCTCCAGGATTTCTTGCAAGTAAATTTTAATTAATGGATAATAACCTAGGCCAGTACACTTAAAATTTTTCTATGCTCCACACTAAGAAATAAATTTTACATTGTACTTGGTAAATATACATAGGTGCACAAACACACATATACACATACATATTTACGTAGAAATAAGGTTTCATGTGACATTCTTACCCTCGCAAAAGGTGATGCACTCTGGTATTTTCCATTCCCTTTTATTCCATTTCATTCTATTTTCTTTTTTACCTTTTTCATTAAAAAATGCTGGTTTTGATCAACTACAATATTTTCATCACTCCCTGTGGATTGCAATCTATGGTTTGAAAACCACTGTTCTAGACTTTGATATACTGAAGTTTACTCCCCTCTTGCTGGGCATTTGGATTATTTCCAGAATTTGTTTTCTCTTTCTTTTTGTTATCACAGAACATTCTGTACCACGTGGCTCATGTATTTAGCAGTTTGCTTCAGTTAAATCATTCTCAAGAATTGAATTACTGGGTCAAGGATTTGAAAAAAAAAAAGTATAGTTCTCTACAATTGCACTTTAATAGAGAATAATCTCTTCTAACAGAAGGCTGAAGACCTAATCATAGAAGGTAGGGCATTTCTGACATGTTTAGGAGACAGATGGTATAAACAACATAGGTCTTTATTGACATATAGCCATTAAACACTAAGAACTAGGTAGGATTGTATTGTAGGGAAAAGATCAGAATCAGAAGACTTGCATATCCATCCCATCATTGTCATTTGCCTGCTTTATGTCAATTCTGGTATCCTCAGTGATCACTACCTTTCTGGGCTGTTGTGAGGAGTAAATGAAATAGTACACCACCATAAAATGATAGTGCTTTATTATTACTGCCTCTATTCTTAAGGCTAACTCTGTACATAGCTCTCCTAAAGAAAACTGTATTCTTCATTTAATCATTTGGGGCATTAACGATACTTGATTGTTGGCCTCACTAGAAACTGGGTGGCCTTATACAGAGAGGGGCAGAAATTCTGGCAAATCATAGTTCCTAGAAAGCATATTTCATGTCTATAGAATGAAGGTAACCTCAAATTGGATTTCAGTGATACTAAAGGCACTAGCTTCTGCAGCTTGTCCCTGTAGCTTTTTTTTTTTGTTTTTTTTTTTTTTAATGCATTGGGGTATTGATTTGAAGAGCTGACAGAAGGATGAATTTGAAAAGGTAACAGAATGGAAAGCGAAAGGAAACCCACAAAGCTCTCTGGATGATTTTGTCCTTTTCCAAATGGGTTGGAGGGAAATTGAAATTTTTTCTTTATCATATTTTGCTTTCATCTAAAATCATCATGGAAAAATATAATTTATTTGCCTGATAGTATAACTTTATTGTTAAGATTCTAATAAATACAGCTCATATTTACCTAGGGTGGATCATAATTTATTTCACCTTTTGGAGTTATTGAGGTCTTCTGAGGCAAGTTTAACATCCACAGTTAATTGAAGAATGGATCTTTTTGCCTCAAATCAGGGAACCATCATTGGGAGGACAAATTAATTTTGTAAGTTCAAGTAGAGTCAATTCCTAGTTTCTCCTGGGGCTGACTAGCTTGTAGATTATCTAGCTTCTACTTTTCCCACCTCCTGCAAGTTACTTGTTATTTGTTAGTGACATTACTCTTTGCACTGGAAAAAATGATTTAAAAGAAGGATACACTTAAAACAGTTGGAATTTCCTATTTGTTAAATTGTTCTGATACAAAAATGTAGGGCAGCTTTGGGGCAGTGAGAATACTCTATGTAGTATGATGGAGGCATGTATATTTGTCCAAACCCATAAAATGTATAATACTAGCAGTGAACCATAATGTAAATTAAGGACTTTTGGGTGATTATGATGTGTCAATGTAGGTTTACCACTTGTACCAAATGTACCACTCTGGTGGGCATGTTGATAGCGAAGGAACTTTGCATCTGTGGAGGCAGAGGGTATGTGGGAAATCTGTATCTTCCTCTCAGTTTTGCTGTGAATCTAAAAATACTCTTTAAAGAAGTCTTTAAAAATGTCATTGTAGCAGAGATTGGAAGTATTACCTAAAATGAGGCATTTGTGAATTTCAGTTATCACTTGAAGGGTAAGTGTGAAGATTAAATGAGATAATGATTGCAAGATGCCTGGTTTAGGGCCTGGCAAGTACTGCCATTTTTACATCCTAGTTGGGAAAAAATAGAAATATAGCTGCTGCAAACAGGAATACCTTTCTCTTCATTTCTTCTTTGTTATTTTCTTTATGGCTGCTGTTAAAATTTCACTTTGACAGCATAGTACCTAAAAGTCAAAGTGAAAATTTTCTTTTTTTCTTTTGGTCCAGCAATGACACAAGAGTCCTAGAGAAATTTTCCTAAGGAGATTTATACTGGGAGATTCACTGTAGTATTGTTTGTTTTAGTGAAAAATACTAAGTAGAGACTAGCTTAGAGAAACAAAGAAAATGTGACATATTCATATGATGGATTATTGTATAACTATTAGCTGAATGATCAACATATGTTGACATGGATAGAGTTCCAAAGCATAATTTTGAGTGACAATCTTAAGTTACCAAATTATGGAAATAGTAAATATAACACATGAATATTTACATTTGTATCATTATGAATAATAATATTCATGAAGTAGAATACAAATATATGTATATAGAGTCTAAAATTTTTTGTAAGAATATATACTAAATTCATGATAGAAATTTCTCTGGGCAAGGGAACTAGTAGAACAAAACTAGAGCATGGAATATAGGGTACTTCAATTTTATCTGTGTTGTTTTATTCTTTTTAACAAAAAAGGACTCGTAGTCTCCCAAACAGACATTCAAATGAAGAGACAAATAG
Source organism: Canis lupus dingo (assembly GCF_003254725.2). Lineage (NCBI taxonomy): Eukaryota > Metazoa > Chordata > Mammalia > Carnivora > Canidae > Canis > Canis lupus. The sequence goes on from NC_064262.1 coordinate 13,579,707, forward strand.
ATAGCCACAATAACGTGAAAAGTCCTAACTTCCTTTACTGGTGTCTGTATTTCTATCAGCATTGTCATTTTCCAGATTACCTGGGCTCAAAAACCTAAGAATTTTTTTTTTTTATATTCTCCTGTTTTATTACCTACATCAGTCTTTCATTGAGTTATGTTACTTCTTTTAGGAAACCTCAGATCTAGACCTTTTCTTACGTCTTTACTATCATTATTCTGATTCACAAATTTACCACCTATGTAAGGCTCCCTGCATAAAACTTATGGCACACTGAAGTTGTGTGATGAGAGAAGTTTAATAAAGGGAAACTTTATAAAGTGTGAGCATAATGCAACAAGGGTTGTTATAGATTGGTAACAAAACAATAATACATTGAATCACCCTTAGACCTGAAAGGTTAAGGGGAAAAAACTATTATGATGAGGGTGAAAGAGAAAGAGACAGGGGAGTGAAGGAGAGAGAGGAGAAAAGAGAGGGAGGGGTGGAGGGAGCAGGAGAGAGAGAGAAAGAGTGAAAGATTGAGAATAACCAAGAATCTTCTATGTTTAGTTGATGCTACAACCACCTCAAGGAGTACAGCAGTGACTGGGGAATACGTGTCCTGACTTCTCTCCTTTCTGATGCTGAGTGGATGCATTCCTCTAGATAACCTCAGTGAAAGGCCAAAGAGCAAGAACATTGTTGCAGGTCCTACAGGTCAGCAGCTGGGGCACAGAGCAGGGTGGAGATCAGTGGGATGTGGATGTGGAGGTCTACATGGAAATGCTGCTTGCTATCTCATCTTCTAATGTTCGGACTTCTGAAAACATAGGTGTAGGATGTATAGACAAAAACTTACTTTAATCAAAGTAAATTTTACTGTCACATACTGTTATCACTAAAATGAAAAGTGAGAAGGGAATAGAAGGTTCAGATTGGGCTTTTCCAGATTCTTACATTAGTTGCCTTCTGTGTGATCCTGAGCAAGATGCTTGGCTTCTCTGTTTCAATTTTCTTATTCATAGAGTATACATGATTGTAGTGGTTTTAATAAGAATTAGAGTAAATAATTTATGTTCAGCTCCTAGAACAGGGCCTGATGAATAGTTAAGTATATTCATTAAATGATAGTGTTTATTCTCTGTTGTGATGAAAATTATTCTCCAAGCCTAAAAAAAGTCAAGCTATAATCACTGTGCTGTAATCACTGTGCTATTCAAATGAGAATTCAGGGATCCCTGGGTGGCGCAGCAGTTTGGCGCCTGCCTTTGGTCCAGGGCGCGATCCTGGAGACCCGGGATCGAATCCCACATCGGCCTCCCGGTGCATGGAGCCTGCTTCTCCCTCTGCCTATGTCTCTGCCTCTCTCTCTCTCTCTCTGTGTGACTGTCATAGATAAATAAAAATAAAATAAAATAAAATGAGAATTCATTAATTACTAGTGAAAAATACAAGATGTGAGATAGAATATCAAGGAGCATTCTAGGACCAGCCATTTTCTTTCTTTTTTGTTTTTCTAATTCTCTACTTTCTTCAAGTTCTAGCCAAAAACAAAACAAAACAAAACAAACAAACAAAAACAACAAAAAACACCTTTTTGGGGCACCTAGGTGGCTCAATCAGTTAAGTGTCTGCTTTCAGCTCAGGTCATGACCCTGGGGTCCTGGGATCAAGCTCTGAGCCCTGCATTGGGTGCTCCTCATTCAGAGGAGAGTCTGCTTTTCCCTCTCCTCCCGCCCCTCCCCCCACCTCATGCCCATGTGCATGCGCATGGTCTCTCCTTTCTCTCTCTCACTTATGCTCCCTCTCTTAAGTAAATATTTTTTTAAAGCACCTTTCTAAAAAGCCTTCTCCAATTCTGCAGCCACCAGAACTTCTTTGAGTCTCTATCACATTTTAGAAGCCAAATACTAGATTGTGTGGTTATATAACCACCTTATTTCAGCCTCCTGTTATATAAAAATATGTATCTCTGTTTACCCAGCTAGATCAGAAGCTTCTTGAGGACAGACATAATCTTTTTTTAATTCTTAGTACGTATTTTCATTGTTTCCTCTGTCTCTTATTGCCTCCCTCTCTCCTTGCCCTCCTTCTTTCCTTCCTTCCTTTCTTCCTTCCTTTTCTTCTTCCCCACTCCTTTTTTCACCCCATTATTTAAGCTGCAATACTTTATTGAGGAGATACTAGGTACTGTGCTACTGATGGAAGGGTGCACATGGATAGAAAAGAGAGGAATTCTGCCTTTGTAGAGTTTAAGGTATAGTTGGGGAGATAGGGCATATGAATAAATTAACTATAGTCATAATTATTCCATTTATAATGCTAGTCAATGTAGAAAACAGTAAGTACTGTTAGAAAATCACACTTGAAGTCTCTGGATATTTGCACTGTAGAAAGATAACCTTCGAGGAATAGGCAAGACCTCAACAAGAAAAGAGCTGGTGAATGGCCAGAAATTAATATGAGAGGATACCCTCATTGCTGACTAACTGGGCAGTGTGCCATAGTAAAGGCAGGAGGAGGATAGACTCTGCCATAGTGTTCTGGAGTTTCCGGGATATTTGCTACCATAAGGTTAGCTTAATGGAGCTTATATTCCCATTGAAGGTTTCTTGAAGCCCTCTTTGGCATTAACCTGTTTATCAAAGGTTTCAAGATAAACATCTGATATTAAGCTGTTTTTAACAATGCTTACTCTGACAAACTCCTGATTTTTCAGAACCAATTTTGGAGTGATATGTTGGCACCAGTGGAAGTCTTTGTATGAATTTAATGACATTAAGAAGCATAGCCCATAAATTGTTATATGCAAGTTTCCATTTTAAGTAAAATTCACATTCTCTGCCTCTCTGAAAATTACCTATATTAGAGTCTATGTAGCTAAAACGACGGGGGGGGGGGGGGTTGTCACATGGTTATGTGCTGCAAATTAATGATATGATAATTATAGCTAGAAAATAATTAACCAGATCTCTACTATCTAATAAAAACAGAGAACAGAGGAAGAAACAACAGATAATTGAGTCTTGCCAGATAAACATCCTGAGACTTCTCTAATTATAGCATGTAATATATAGCATAAAATATGTATGCAACTATGAAGAAAGAGAAGATATTCTGTGCTGTTGCTGGTCTTTTATCAAGCAGTTTATTAGATAATGTTTACTAATGATATGAATAGTTGACATTTCTGTAGTATCTCATATGTATTGCCCACTGTTGGGTGCTTTACACATATGATAGCATTTAATTAATTATTGAAACAATGCAACTTTAGGTCGAAGTTTGTTGAGGAATGAGAGGGAAGTGAAAATCATGAGCTCCCCTTTTGAGAAATTTGGCTGTGAAAAAAAGAGGACAGAGGTAAAAGGAGGAAATTGCACATGAAATTGTGTGAAATACTATTTTTTCCACTTTTCACCCATGCAAACAGAGGCACAGAGATTGCATGGGACCCAACCAACATTTTACAGAGCCAGTAAAGGAATTTCATGCCATTTTATTGGCTTCTACGGCAGTATATCATCTTTAACCAGCTGACTATACCAGTACTTCAAGTCAGGAAAGCATAGGATCTGGATAATCCATGTTGGATTTCTGAGAGAAGGCTGTGGGACAACGCTAAGTTGTTTCTCAAAGTTCTGAATCAGCATGAGGTCAGAGAGAAGTCATCTTCATTCTTATTTTTATGCTGCACCATCACTGGAAGAGTATTCTAACCTCAGTAGGCCCTCAATAGCTAACAACAATAACAAAAACTTCAATAGGTCACTTACCTTGTGTCAGATGCTAAGTGAAAGCTTTATACACATCATTCTTCACAACAATGATATAAAGCATATAATCCTATTATTCCATTTTAAAGATGAAAAGATTTAAGCCCAGAGATGTAAAATAACTTCTCCAAGGTTATGTTCCTACTGAAATTGAGTTTAGTCGTTCGGATCCAAAGCCCAGTTTATCAACCACATTCTTAACATATCTTACTGAGGAAGGGAGTGGACAATCATACAGAGTAAGGGGATAGTTTATACTCCACAACTATGTGTTTTCATCTAGCTCTTGATTTGGAAGCAGCATTGATTTTCCTGAAGTCACTATTAACTGGGCACTTCTGATCTTATGCCATTTCAGGACTTAGGGAGGCTAGGCTTGATATTATTTTTGTTAAGGGCTGCAGTAGCCAGTCTGCTTCAGTGTCACTGATAGGTTAAAAAAATCCATTTTCTCGGGATCTAGTACATCAGATGTGAAGTGAATGCTACAGATCTGCTTAATGAGTCTTGAACATGAGCAGTGCATTGGCATATTTAAGACAAATTGCAATTGTCAGATATTCCTTTGTGGCTTCCTCTGAAGTCTGTGAATGGAGGTTATGGTTCTCTGGCAGTTTTAATCTTTACAATTTTTTCCCTTTTGTTTTGAAACCATAAAGGGTAAATTATCTTCAGAGTCTTTCTTAGTGGATGGAAAAAAATATTCTGAATGCTTCCAAGTAAAATCCTGTACCAACATTTAGCTAACATGATCATACGATTGCCAGAGAAAAAGATACTATGCATAAAAATATGGAGATATTTAGTACAGAAAAAAAAAATTGTGTGCATTTAGAGTCCCAGAAAGCTTTCAGAGGAAACAGCTTCTTTTGCCTCTCACAGCCATTAATCATTCCCTCACAAAAGGTATTTCTGGTATCTTGAAGAATACAAAGACAATACATTTGGGAATCCACTTAAAATGAAATAAAGAATTAAAAAACAACTCTTAGCTGGAGCAAACAAATAATTTTTCAGGCCCTGCCACATATTAATATATAATGATGTGTGTCCATGTATATCTATACCTTTGAAATGTGTATGTATGTTGGTTCTTAATCTAGCTTATTAGAAGTATCAACTACTTAGAAGCAATGGTGCTTCTAGGTATTAAGTACATTTTGTAATTTTGTTGCCCCTCAGAAGAGATATCTCCAAGAATGGTCTGAGGAAATGAAAAAACTCAGCATTTGCAATAAGTGATATAGGATCCTCAGTTTCCACTTGACTCTCTCCCACTCAGCTATTCTGAGGTTCATGTCTGTGTGAACTGTAGTATTAAAGATGAAAGTGGTGTGAAACAACTCTGGAGAAAGGAAGTTTTGTAGTCTCAACCCCAAGGGTCAGATAAATTATTCTTTTAGGTGCTTTGGCAGAGGCACTGTTTTGAAAGGCAAAAGGCCAGAGAAGGCCTGAGAAATCATGTCCATTGTTTTTGACAGCAGTTGGGGGTGATGATCAGATTAAGCAAGACCAGCAGGCTGTATTTTGAGTGAGCCCTGAGAATTCCTGGGAGTGTGTCTCTCTTTATGTATGCCACACCAGCGCTGGCCCTTGGCTGTTGTCAGTCTGATGGATAGCTAGAGCTAAGGCTTTAGGTGCAAGGACAGCTGGAGGTAGGAAAGGGTGATACTCCTGAGAGAACTCTGGTTAATCTAGGGCTATACTACTTGAAGATTTTGGAAGCCAGAGAATAAATGTTTTCCTGGAGGTTCAATTTTACTAGAAGATTTGAGATGAAAATCATCTTTCTGATAAACATGAAAAAAATAAATATATAAAAGGAAAAACATGGAGGTATTGTGAATTAGAAGGCAAAATCACATGCATTTTTAAGATACAGAGATTTTAAGGAAATAATAAACTGTTAGTGGGTTAGATTCAGGTCACCTCTCCGTATGCCCCAAGCCAGTGAGAATGTGAAAACTAGTCTATTTTTAAGGGCCCTGTATTGTCATTTTTGAACAATTAAATACAATTTGTGTTCAACTGGGAAGGGATAAAAGACTTCTTGTTGATTTAACTAGAAATTTTAAACTGAAATTTGAGGTCTGAAAATTGTTACTTTAGAGGCTCAATCTGACACACAGGTCGGATTTAATCAATAGACGTGTTCAGTTTGATCCATATTATTCATTTTGTTGATTAGTTCTAGCATTTATAAATCATATTTCTCATAATAATCCAATTTTTCTTTTTTAAAAAAGTTAGAGGAGGGGGGGGATTTAGCAACACCAAGCATGATCTCTTGCATGGCAGTACTCAACTAGAGCTAAATAATGCCTCTCCCATCAAATGTCTACTTCTACTTCTAGCTCACCACAGCTCCCACCAACCCCGCTTCTCTCACTAGATCTGTGAGATCTCTATTGACTTCTATTTGTGACTCATTCTTTCAGGCAAGATGCCACTGGGGTTGTCCTTGTGGCCTTATTTTTGTAAGATTCATCCCTCCTCCTCAATTCAGTCATGTACCCTCATGAAGATGATGGCTATCATAGTAATCTATAAAGGGAGTTAGATTTCTTTGCATTAAGTGCTTGCTGAAGTATTGATTTTAAGTGTGTGTGGACAAGCTGCTCTGTGCAATGTCTGTATGAAGACTGAGCCTTTAGGATGGTGTTTGTTACCTTGGTAGGGACCTACAAAAATTGCCCATCCCAATGTTTTGCCCATTTTTTGACTCAGTGAATGTAACTCTTTAAGTTAATATGAAAACTTAATGTGAGAGAGGCATGTGTGAAGTTTGGTATGGAGGGGAAGGTGTGCTACTTAGCTGTAGCTTTAGAGAAAGACTCTCAGATTAGGAATTAGGGTCCTTGGGTTGCAATCCCAACTCCACGCTCACTGTATGTTCTCAGGCATGATGACAGTGCTGATGCTTGATTTCCTCCTCTGATTTGGATTGCATTACCTGCCTTTTCAATCTTCCAAGCTTGTTGAGAAGCTCAAATGCACCCTTTAACCAGGGTTGAAGGTTATAAAAACGTTACAAATTTAGACATCATGTTCATATGACTTCCTAAATACCTATAACTAGGTATTTCTCTTTGCATTGTGACCATTATAATCCATAGTATAGTTAGCTGTATTTTCTTTTCTTTTCAGTTAGTTGTATTTTCTGATGGTGATGTAGTTTCCATTTTTAGAGACTGAAGAGAAAATTCATTACAACAAGATATGGCCAAGTAGGCCCTTAAAATGATAAAACAATATCTTGCTATTCCCTTATTCAATGAATACCAGAGTTATCTACCACTAGCTCTAAATAAGAAATAATAAAGTTATATAAAAATGTTTTTGATTTTTATAGGCTTGGAGGTCACTGAGACCCAGCTTTATATTCATTATTTGCTAACACCATTTTTCTTTCATGCACTATGGATTTGTGAGGGTCTTTCTCCTTTCAGGCAGTCAGGAATATGAATTTTATATTGATCTGCTTACGGTAGTTGATGTAACAGCATCTTGTAGCAGACATGCTGCTGGATATATCTCTTTTTACCTTTTATAACTTTTATTTTTACTTTTTTGTATTTTATAGCTTTACCTTTTATATTTTAGTGTTCTCGTTGGTGGCAAAAACATCAATGTTTCTCCTTGAACAATTCTGAACATGTTGTTTGATGTTTTCTGGCTTAGCTCTTAAATCTTGTGTGGTGTGGATTACAAAGAAAAGAGACATTAGGGATTCTATCATCAATCTCATTCTTCAGAGCTTTCAAAATAAAACTTTGAAAGGCACTAGATTTTCTGCAGCCAAGGAGGTTTCTGGCATTTGCATTCATAGGGATGGCTTGCACAATAATCCTTCTGAACAAGAAAGCAGAACACCATTTGTTCTGTTACTTATGGTGTCCCATGGTCAGAATTTTAAAAAACATTCTAAAGCTTGAAACCTAGTTTAGGACCAATAAATATACTATAGCCTATATGCAATTATGTTTTATTAAATTCAATAATTATGTCTTTGAAGAAGCCAAGAAATTGTTAGAGACTTGTATTTTTTATAGATTTGTGCTGTATAAGAATTTTCAGATTACATTGTCAGTGACACAGAATTATCCTAGGCTCTCATATTTAGAAATACCTTACTTATGATCAATATCTCATTCAATATTTGCTTTTCTCCTTATAATGTCATTGCCAATTTGTCATAAGGTCCTGTGTTTCTTGTAATGTATTCTGTAGAACACTGGTTCCATGAAATGCTCCCGCAAAGTAGAGTTTAGTGGTGAAAATCATTGTTGATATGGTTACATCTTAGTTCCTCTCCTTTGAACATAGTTCTCCATTAACTAAGAGGAGAGTTGGAGCCTAGAAGTGAGTAGATGACTTTAGGACCAAGAAGAATGCTGTTATTATCTCCTTAGCTATAGATGTTATATTATTAACAGCCTTTTGACTTCACTGTTCAAGTATCTTATTCACATTGATTATGAGTACTCATTTACCATGACTAGGGTTATCACATACTTTATCATCTAAACTGAGATGCTTGAGAGAAAGAAGGGAGTGCTACTAATAATACTTCTTCATAAAAGGCATAATTGGGTCTATTGGGTAAATTGGGATGTATGGTCACCCCATGTTTGATGAACTTACCTTGCTTTCAAAGCCTGGCTCACATTCTAACTTCTCCATAATGACGTTTTTGTTTTCCTTAGTTAGAAGTAATTCGCTGCACTGAAATCTCTTTCATTAAATTTATCACTTTATACCTTGTCTTAATAATTCTTTAGGTGTATACCCATTAGGCTGTAAGCACATGAGAACATGATTTATATTTACAACATCTTTCTATGTCCAGTACCTATACATATTACTCTGTCATAATAAGTACTGATAAATAGTTTTAAATGAGTGAGTGAATCCATGGATGGATAAATGATCCCAACACCAAAAGTCTGATAGCCTTATCAACTGTTACCTTTTTTCTCCTCTTAAAATAAATGGTCTAAACTTCATCCATTTCACCATCACATGTTTTCCATAAGCTTACTTCCTTCAGGCAATTTTGACTCTCTCTTTTATTTATTTTCTATGTTGGGATCTGTTTAGATAACCCTTGGATTTCTTTTTTCCTATTTTGGCTGTATATTGGCCTAGCCCACCTAAAATAGAATTTTGTTATTTCCAGCAGCCGATAGGCTAAAATACAAACTCAAACTGACATCCCAAGCCCTCCAATAATTGGGTATAATTTACCAATTCAACCTTATTTTTTAGACTTTTTATTCCTTAATTGGTTCCTTTGCCTAAAAAATGGGTTAAAATCTGGTTCTTTATCAGCTTTCCAGCCTTGTCCCTTGCTGTTTTCTGCTCTCTACCATGTCCATCCATCATCAAACTATTTTCAATTCTCAGATCATTTGAACATCTATACTTTTGCGTGTAATTATTTATTGTTTAGAAAAACTTTTTTTTGTGACTTATCTATTCCTACTCATTCTTTTAGACTTACCATAATCATTACCTTCTCTGTAATCTTTTTTTTTCATCCTTCTCTACTCCCCAGCCACTATTGGGTACTCATTCTCTGTGCTTCTATTTGTATAGCTCCAGTACAATATGTATCACAGTGAATTATTGACTAGTCTATTTCTACTTCAGGCTAAGTTTCTTGAGGCCAGGGATATAGTTTTACTTTATTTGTATCTTTTGGGCCTAAGAATGAGTAAAAAGTTCCCAGAAAATATTAATTAGTATTAAAATAACTAATGTTTATTGAGTACTTACTGTGTGCTAGGCATTGCCTTGTTGAATTTAACCAAAACACCATCTGAGATAGGCATTTTTAGTATTGCCATCTTACATATAAGGAAAAGTAGAGGCTCAAGTAGGTTAAGTAACTTACCCAACAACAGACAGCTATATTACAGCATCAGGATCAGAAATCAGGCCACCGAACTGCAAAACTCATACTTTTAAGCACTGTACATATTCATTCATTTATATCTCTAAGCATTGGCATGTTTGTGGAAGAACTTCTCAATTTTTTTCTTTTCTATTAAATGTTTTTTTTTAATGTTTTATGACACAGGCCAAAATTTATTTCCTATTCATTTGTTCCATGACTGTATCAGCCTTACCTTCTAGTATTCACTCACTTGGCCGTATGCTTCACAGAGTTCAGTATTTTAACATAAATGACTTGACATGTATCATTTTTCAAATCAATTTCTTAATTTTCTTTGGACTTTCATTGTGTTCTCCATTTAAATGACACTCCAGCCCTTCCCCAATAGTAAATACTTATTGCAGTTTTGGATACTTTTTAAAAAAGATTTTTTATTATTTATTGGAGAGAGAGAGAGAGAGAGAAAGAGAGAGAGAACAGCTAGTGAGAGAGAACATGGGTGTGTTTGGGAGGTCCAGAGGGAGAGGGAGAAGCAGACTCCCTGATGTACGGGGAGCCCGACAACGTGGGGCTTGATCCCAGGACCAAGATCATGACCTGAGCTGAAGGCAGATGCTTAACCCACTGAACCACCCAGGTGTTCCTACAGTTTTGGATACTTAATAGAACTTTGATAGGTATTTTTGGTTTAATACCATATATAGTTGGTTGCTTTTGTTGGTTTTCTGTATATGAATCTCTACAAGATTGGAGGTAGGCTAGGAATCTGACAAAGTTAACCAATTTTAAGACTGATCATTGTCAAATTCTCTTCACTAAGGAAAGGGTTAACTATTTTTAACAAGGAGAAAACAAAAAATAGGCCTGGCACATCAAAACAGTGATCTCACCAATTGCATAGACTCCGTACTTGAAAGAATCCTTTGAAGTCATGTAATTCACCTCCCTCTGAAAACAGAGGAGGAAACTGAGGGACATCCTATGTTGTTATTCAAAATTCCCCAGCCTGTACAGCAAACCCTGGACAGAGAACTTAGGTCGTGGCTATTTCAGGTCCTGTGCTATTTCTATTATGGAAAATAGACATCTGTGAGTGAACATGTGAAGGGTCAAATGCAAATACTTCACACTTAAAAGTGTTCCAGAATGGAACCCTGGCTCTGTGTGGAATTGCTTTTTAGATGCCACAGGGTTTTAAAGGATACTATGACAGTGAGCTATGAAGCAGGACCAGCAGCCAAGCAGCCCCAACAGAGGATTAAAGAATTGATTGTTGATAGTTGGTCTGTACAATACATCAGGCCAAGTGGATGCCACTAGCCAGGATGCCAGGCAAAGAATTTCTAATCTCTTCCTTTACTCTGCTGACTTGGCCTTTTGGGGTAAGAGGTGAAAACTGCATGGCTAAGTGTCTAAATATATTTTGTCTATCCTTTGAGAGGCTCAAGAATTACTTAATGGTTTCCTGAAGATGTTTTCTTCTATCAAAAAAATTACATGCTCAAAAAATAACAGTTGAAATGAAATTGGAGCATCCAGAATAATGAATATGTTCTAAAGTATGCTGTGAAGTTTTGTCCTTGTGAATAAATGATGGTCCCAAGGGGCCTTGTACATAACCATTATTACCAGTGAATGTGGTGCACAAACTGGTCCAACCAAGCTGCCAAGTCTGGCAGAATTACTTCTTTTAGCTTCCAGTGCATGCTGTTTAATTTCAATAAAAATGAATTTTTGTTCCAATTACAGAGGGCTATTATCCTATTTGAGGTTGTTTTAAAAGCTGCAACAGGTTCCTTTGTCAACAGCGTAATATCTTGTAATGACTTAAATTAGTGTTCAGTTTGAACATAAAAAAAGAAAAATCTTCTGAAGGATGATGGAGGCCAAAGACAGAAAGCTGTGATGAATTTTTAAAGGTGCATTCAGTTTCCTATGTAACTCCTGTCTTTTCCCTGCCACACAGATGTACATTTACTTTCATGCACAGATATACAACTTTTAGGCAAATATATTCAATCTAATATTTACTGAGTCATTATCATGTTCAAGGCATTAAACCACATGTTATAAGAGGTAAAAGAAGCTAATAGTTTTTAGGGAAGATGCTACTTATGCATGAGTTACATATTAATTAATTAGATATTAATGTAGTGTCTATGGCCAGTACTGTGCTCATGATTAGAAGGCACAGTGAACAAAATTATACATGGTCACTAGGCCTCATGGAGCTTATAGTTTTGTGAGGGAGACAGTTCAAGTCAAATTCCCAAATGGATAAATGTATAACTATAGCTGAGATAACTGCTCTGAAAGAAAAGAATATGGTTCTATGTATACATGTAACAAAGGAACTAACCCAAGATTGCTGTGGTGGTCATGGAATTAAAGGGCTCTAGAGCTGATATTGAAGGACTACCACAAAGTGAAATGTGGTGGTGAGTATATTAAGGAAGGAAGTAACAAAATATGTGATCAAGGGGTAGGAAAAATGAGATTTGGGTTGGGAAAGTCAGAGAGACTTGGTAGGAGGTGGTGGCTGTATTCTGAAGAATGAGTTATGAGTTACATAGGTTCGGGAGCCTTTAGAATCTCTGGCATATTGTTAATGACTCATTCATTATTCTTCCTTTGTTCTGTGTTTCAGTTTTTTATCCAATGTTTGATTGATTGATTTGTAAAACCCTAGAGTTCAGGTATATAAGGGTTCTGGATTACAGAGGCATTGGGGATCTACCAAGAATAAAAGTTCACATTTTTGAGAATAAAGCAGACTCAAGAACAATATCCTGTATTTTTCTATACCATCCAAGTGTTTTCCAGGTGGTTATTGCATATTATTTTAATAGACCAAGTAGCTTTCCTTATTTGTCAAGTGACATTCTTTATCCTGTCTTCTAGTCAAGCAGTTTTGCAAAATGAATTAGACATTCTGAAATGTTGCCAGTGGTCATGATTTATGGTTTAAGTAATTGATTACTAATCACAGTGAAAGTATTACGTTTTAGGAAAAATTACCTTAAAAATAGATTTAAGATTACTTCTGTGGGAATACCATTTTCAGTCTCTTGAAATCCTTGATCCTAATGCTTTCTTGAACAAGAGCAAAAGGATGGAATTTCAGGAAACAGAAGGGAGAATTGCACAATCTCTTGTTCAGCATGGCTGTGGAACTGACAGATGTGAATGTCATCTGTCACATGTTCCTGGTTTAGAGTCATTGGTGGACCATGAGCTCCATGAAAGCATAGTCTATGACTTAATTATTTCTTTTTCTCTTCACAGAGACAAAATGCTACATCCATTTGTTCATTCACTCACTCATCAAATGTATTTTGTGGTTTTCTTTCCTCATATCTATCTGTTTAGCATTAAGTGTTTGTGACTGTTAAGGTAGGTAAGGAATCTGACTAGGACAGGCAATTTGGAGACTTGGGCTTGTCTTCAGTAAGGAAGGAGCTTAGGAAGGAAGACAGAAATAAAGTTCTATGTATCAGCCCCCATTCTAGGTGCTGGGGAATTAACTGTAGGGAAGCATACACAACAATACTTGTCTTTATGGAATCTACATTTTTGTTGGAAAGGTAAATAAGATAAATGAATGAAATTTTCAATGTGCTAGGGATAAGAATTATAGAAAAAATAAAGGAAAAAGAGAGGGGAGGGATATAACAGCCTAATGATAGTAATGGTGATCATGCTTACAATTTTAGATGAATGGCTGCTGACAGCCTCACAGAGAAGGTGATATTTACATTAAGACTTGAAGGAAACAATGGCACATAATTATTGTTTGTAAAGCATTTGTTGAGTGAATAAAAATTATTTCAGTGAATTGAGTAAATCAAGGTTGTTTACCAGGTGGACCAAACAGGGAAAGGAATTCAGAATATTATTTTTGCCTGTTCCCTAAGATCAAATGTCAATTTTATGGCATCGTTAAAAGCAGACTGGCCCTACCCGAAGATGAGGAGTGGAAGGAAGAAGAGTGAAGGAAGGAATGGCCTGACCAGGGATTGAGGAAGGAAATGGTGGAAGTAAATCACAGGTGTTCAGACAGAATGGTCACCTAATACTAGTTCAGAGGTTACCTGGAACTTCATCTTCTTGTAAGTTCCTATGTTTCCCTGCCTTATCGGTCTACACCTGTCATCATTTTTCTCCCTTAGATTATGCCTCTGTTTAGGAGGGTTTGTATTAGACCTTCTTAGAACCAAATAGGCATGTGCATTTTTTCCTAATCAATCTATCATTAATTTTCCTTCAAAAACTTTTTCAGGCTGGTAACAAAAATAAATCATCAGTAATTGCTAGTAACGGCTGATTTGTCTGGGATTATCACTGAAGTATAAAATGCAATTTAGAATCTCATTATGATTATTATTCCATTTCATTCACTAAATATGGTGACCTTCTAATTTAGAAATTTAAGATGCTTATTAGATAAATGTTAAAATGGTGCTGGTATAATTGTGATGATCTTTTTCTAGTTTCTTTTCCATTTATAATGTTTTGTTTTATTGCCATTGGGGGATGGGGTTGGGAGGTAATGGCCATTTCTCTTACTATCTTCTCTGAAGCCAGACATTAAAGAGACTTGCAAACTTTAAAACACTGCCACTCTTCTCATTATTTTAGTTTTTGGAAAAATAAAATTTTTCACAAAATATTTATATTTTATTTATATACTTATATATATCTAATGGGTTCAGGCTTCTTATTTTTATTTTAATTTTTTAAAAAAGATGTATTTATTCATGAGAGAGAGAGAGAGACAGAGACACAGGCAGAGGGAGAAGCAGGCTCCATGCAGGGAGCCTGACGTGGGACTCGATCCAGGGTCTCCAGGATCAGGCCCTGGGCTGAAGGCAGCGCTAAACCGCTGAGCCACCCAGGCTGCCCCAGGCTTCTTATTTTTAAATGAAATCACAAAGTTTAAAATTTTTCTTAATTTCTAATACAGTAAGTATCAATAGTTGTAATTCTGAACAAAAGCTCTTTGGGGTCTTCTGTAACTTTTAAGAGTCCTCAAACCAAAACGCTGGAGACTGTTGGTTATAGGTCAAGAGTGTGGACACTGAAATCAGACTGATCACGTGTTATCCAAGCAATAGGTGACCTGAAGCTTTCATACCCACCAGTGCCAGTTACTTTATCTGTAAAATGAAAATGATCATACTACCTATCTCATGCGACTGTTTTGAGGTATAACTGACAGAGGGTATGGGAGGAGCAGTACATAACAGGTAATAAGCATTTAGTAAATGTTAGGTATTATAATTTGCTCCAGTTCTGTGTCTGTGAGATCCAGAAGCTAAGGGAGACCAGTCAGATTAAATGCCTTGTTCAGGGTCACATAGAATCTGTATTGGGACCTGTCTTCTGATTCTCACTATCTTATATTGGATCTTTAATAGCTTCATCAGCCATTGGCGCTAAAGTTGCTCCGAGCAATAGAATCATCACATTTTGTTTTTCCTTTGAAACTAAGAAAAAAAAAACTTTTCTATTAGATGTTTTGGAAGTTAAAATGATCATAATCCTTCTACTTCATTATAATTGTATGACATTTGCAGTTCTCTAACCACTTTCAATCCAATTCTCTTCAGCTGCATAGGTAGTCAAGCAGGTGATTTTGTCTCCATTTAATAGATGAGGAATTTGGGGGCTCAGGAAAGGTTAAATGACTTGGCTAACGTTTAACGACAGATCAGGCATTGGATAGCAAGCTTTCTAACTCCCTTGTGTTATATTATGCAGCCGTTCAGCATTGTAAATATCATCTAATCTAACTTCTTAATTTTATAGAGGAAAATGAGTCCCAGAGAGATGAAGTGACTTTCCAAGGGTACAAAGTTCCCAAATAAAGTGGAGAAGAAGCTAAAATAGTAAATGTGGTTTTGGGATTCTTGTGTTTCTTGTTTTGGGTTTGAGTTTACTAGAACTTAATGATGATAATTCCATTTTCTTCTGATTCTGGATTGTATAAATACTATGGGACTGTTGTCTTAGTGTTTTAAATATTATAGTTTGGGTAATGGGTATTTGCCGCATCAGCTAGGTTGTTTAATGGCCTTTGTTCCTGTGTTCTCTGTGTTTAAAATCTCAGACTCATTGTATTGTGGATCTCTTTGGAAGTAATTGGCATTAACTTGCACCAAGGGATACATCCATTGCTTCCCAGGTCTAGCTTTACTTCAGACATTTGCAGATTTCAATTTTTACACTTTTTTCTGTTTAGGTGGTCTGTGTGTTTGTTAGTTTTCCAGAAGAAGGAGAAGGAAAGAAGGAATTATTGATTTTAATATTAAATCATTGGGGAATTATCTATTTTTGTAAAAAGATGTACAACTGTAACAGAAAAATGATGTATCTATACCTTTTTGGGCTTTATATCAAAACAGCTGCATGTCTCATATTTGTATTCTTTAGTTAAAAAATTAAAACATAAGGGAGAACAAAGAACCCCAAGTATCCTTAGCATTATTGTTTTTTCCATATGTTGCCGTATGATGTCAGCCTTGTCGAGGGTGATTTTGATAAAGTATAAGCAACATGGAAATGATTGAAAGACTAAGGAATGAAGTTTGTTCATTTAGAAGTGAGTTTGAGCAGTGTATGGGTGGAGAAAGATGAGTACGGTAGCAGCGTTCAACTTCATCTCTATTGTCTAACCTGACTCTCAAATTTATATTTTTTCCACTTGGCCAACCCAAAGCCCTGAGCTTTTCATATCCACTCTCCTTAGAAAGCAATCATTTTGAGTGTGCTTTTGTAGAGACTCACAGAGCACTCAAAGCAGTTTATAAAGTAACTGTTCCCAGCCACATATATTTTTTTCTCTACATGAGTTTTCATAAGCATCTCATGTTCTTCATCTCATTAGATCTATAATAATTTAGTGCCTCAAAGACCATGTTTCAGTTTCCTCTATTTGGTGATGGTGATGCCTTTATTCCCTGAGTGGCTTACCCCTAAGCTGTGTCTAAGTTTGCAAAAAAAGGATGCATTTTCTATATTAAGATAGAAGATGGGCAATGTCCATTTCTTGAATGAATGGATCAAGACACATATTGTAAAACTTAAATTTCATTGACTTACAGTCACTTGAAAATTCAAGATGGTCTGTTTGACACCTTACCTGTTAGGTTGAAAACCAGGAAAGTTGTGGGATTGGCATTTCTGGAGGAAAAATTCCTCTCTTCATCTTTAAACAAAATAACCACACAGTATGTTTTTCTAAACTCTTAGTGATCATAAGTGAGATTCCTCATTTTTACAAGGTACCAAAAGCATTAACAAAAATTACATAACAATCTCTAAAATAACTTTATAAAGTAGTAATGGCAGGATGATCATATTCCTAATTTACAGACTAGTGTTGCTAATTGAACTCAAGAGAGGCTCTATGGATCAATGAGCATACATTGTATTAAGTGCATAGTTGAAAAGAAACTTACATCTTCTGTTTCTTAGTCCTATACTATGTCTACTTTATCACCTTGCCTTGTTTCTGAAATAGCTTTAGTTCTTACCAGTCAAGCAATTTAAGTATATACTGTTATAGGTTCCTGTATCTGGAAGAGTTTATTATGCAGATTCTATGCAGCAGAGGTGAGTTATTTCCTCGAGAAGATATCATTCCATTGGTGCTATGACCACTGACTGGATGATTGCTCCCAGGCAGATCAGAACTATAAGTTGGTCCTTGTTAGCTGAGGTTTTCTCTTTGGCAAATTATGTTTCATGAAAATACTTGCTACTTTGTAGCCTCCTCCATAATGATTCTGTTGGACCTGCTGGCTTGAAAAGAGTCTTGCCTTTTATGCCACTTACATTTTCCTGAATTTCACTAGCACAGTAATTAGGAGCAAGTAGTAGGAAGTTGTGAATTTGCTGAGGCTCATGGAGGTGCCTCTCTTCCTTTGATTCCTAATTTCCAAAGAAGGTAGAATGGGGGCCAGTTACCTAACAAATTGACTATTATTCTCCCAGATTATAGCCATTTAAAAAGTTCCATTTCCTCCACGAAGCCCTTCTCTTTTTGAAATACCAATATTGTTTTTGTAAAAACTATTCATAATTACTATAAAAATTGAAACAAAATATAAAGTACTAAGAAGGCAAAAATCAACCCAAATCCCACCACTCAAATAAGTTAACGTCATGGTAGACATACCACAAAGTCTATGTCTAACCTCTTTTTGGAATGCCTGTATGCCAAAGATGATGTCATAGTTGTTTCTGGTTTATAGGTCTTATCTCTCCTATATTATATAATCTCTTTTAATATAAAGATAAAGATGCTGTCTCTTAAATCTTTGTATAATAACTAACAAAGCCTTGTGTATTTGGTGGGCTTGCAAAGAATACTTTGTAAAATATAGAAGTCAGAATGTAAGTTCTACTTTAAGATCCTAATTTTGGATGGTGTGTGCTCTCCTTGGAACAGAGTGCAAATAGAATATAGCTGATAGCAGAAGATGGGGGAAATTAGATGAAATCACAAAGCATGTAGATTTTTCTTTGTTTTTTTTGGGGGGGGATTTTTCGCAGTCATTTCGGGGTACAGCCTCCAAGTGCCCTGGTGATGAGCTCTGGTCTGCTAATGCATCCTCATAAGCCTAAATGAAACTTCTTACCATGAGCACTGAGCAGTGGCAATCAGCATTTGGGGTTTGATTGCTGAACTTTTGGTGCCTTTAGATTCCAGTGATTTTTAGTAATGTGTGTCTTGGCAAAAGGACAGCGTATTAGCTCAAATGTCATGTTTAAAGGGTAGGCGGCCTGTCTGTGAGGTTCCAATTGTGTAGCTGCCAAGAAAGTTTGAATTACAATTTTAATAATAAGGCAGTGTGCGATCTCTTAATCAAAAGTGAGGTGTTAGAACAAAGCCAAGTCCTAGCAGATAGCCCAGGATTTTAGCCTTTTCATTCTGGGTACATTTGTCCACAGGGTGCACTTTGATCCAGCAGAAAGGCCTAGACCCAGGAAACTTCTAGGTATTTTCTAAATAAACTTCTTAGCACTCGGCCTCCAAGAGGAACTTTGAAATATATGGACCCCTACCAGGCAGTGAGCCAGGCTGGTCATTTATCTGCTGGGCACTTATTACAAAGAAAAAGAGTTTAAATAGACATAGATTTTATCATCTAAAATAGACTGACTTAGCCTGTTTCACTTGTCTAAAAAGTCCTTCTTTACCATCTTTCATTTTTCTGTAGTGAAATCATACCCATTCTCCCTGTATTCTACCCAAGCATAATGTAATCTCTTTTTCTTTCCTTTGAACCTTTATTTATTAAGAGTACATAAAGATAATATTGCACAATTAAATTAGGAGCAATTGAGTTGGTTATTAAGTAGCATTGGTAACTTTAAAATAGGCATTTTATAGTTATTTCTCACTTCATATCAGCAATCTTTGCCTCAGATCTTTAGATTCTAACAGTAAATCTATTGAAAAATTTAAAATTTAATTTAAATTAATTCTATTAATTTTCATTATTTAAATTTTCTACCTTTTTATTTTAAAATTATTTCAGACATAAAAAGTCGCAAAAATAGTGCAAAGAATTCCCTTATATCCTTTACCAGGTTCTCCAAATGTTAATATTTTCCCTACATTTGCTTTCTTATTATCTATCTATATGCAATTTTTCTACTTAGTTGTTCAAACATTATGGGCATGATCCCTTTCAGGAGAATTATAGACAAAGAAAAAAATATTTTTACAGTCATTGTGCTGAAAGCTTTTTCTACATGTTCAATAAATAATAAAAGAGCAAAACACTACTAACACTATTAGCATTTAACATTGATGGAGTAAGTGCTGTATGCCAGGTATGTGCTTATGTATCAGTCAGGGGCCCAGTGGAAAAACAGAGCCATTAGGAGATATATATATATATATATATATATATATATATATATATATATATGATATCTAGGATATATATGTAAATACACATATATATGTGTGTATATATATGTCATATATAAATATATATGTGTGTATATGCACACAAAGAATTATTTTATGTGACTATGGATAGGTCAGTTCAAAATCTGTAGGTCAACCTTTAGGAAGGCTCCAAGTTTTCAAGTGGTAGATGACACTGCAGTTCACATGTGGAATTTTTTCTTCCTCAGGGAAACCTTAGTTCTGCTTTTACTCTATTCAAATGACTGGATCAGGTCCATTCATATTATACTAATCTCTTTTGCTTCAGGTCAACTGACTGTAAATATGAACCACCTCTACAAAATACCTTTGCACAACATCTAGGTTAGTATTTGATTGATTAATTGGATATTAGATGCCAATAGATACAAAAAAACTGGCCACCAATTTATTACTCATAACTCTGCAACAGGGGCATTATTATCTCCATTTTATAACTGGAGAAACTGAGGTTAAGTAATTTGCCCACAGTTAAATAATAAGTAGCAGAAGTATAATTTGAGTCCATACATTCTAGCTTCTGAACCCTTTTTCTTGACTACTACAGTAGACTCTCCATAAGAACTAAATAACTGGCTATCAGCTTCTTTACAATATCTAAAAAGAACTGAGATGTATAAAGTAAAGGACCAACCAGTTTATTTCAACAATTGACATTAATTAATTTTACTCTGTGCTAGAAACTATTCTAGGCAATAAAAATACAATGACACAAAACCTCCTCTCAAGAAACCCATCTAACTAGAACCAGGTAGTGAAGCATTATTGCCTCAAATGAAGCAGAAAGAGCACTGACCTGGGGAAAGCAGTGGTCTGAAGTTTAGGAAATTTGGATTCTGGTCCTGGCTGCTACTAAGTAGTATCTTACCTTGGCCTGCTCAATGAAGGTTACTTTAGGCAAGTAACTTAACTCTTTTCTGAACTTCAATTTCTTTATCTGCAAAATAAGAGGAAACAAAGAAGTTAATAACTGAGGTAATTATTCCAAGAGGCTTGAACTCACCATTATCAAAATATATGCAGTTGTTAGAATAAGCACTTGATGTGTGTTACCTCACTGAATCCTCACAGCTCTTATTAGGTAGTCATTATCATTTCCATTTTATAGATGAGCCAACCGAGGTAAGACAATTTAATAACTTGCTAAAGGTCACCAGCTAAAAAGTGGAGGAATCTGGATTTGAACCTAGGTAATATGGCTTTTTTTAAAAAAATTATTTATTTATTGAAAGACACACAGGGAGAGGCAGAGACACAGGTAGAGGGAGAAGCAGGCTCCATGCAGGGAGCCTGACGTGGGACTTGATCCCAGGACTCCAGGATCACGCCCTGGGCGGAAGGCAGGCGCTAAACTGCTGGGCCACCCAGGGAGTCCCAATAATATGGCTTTGAGTTCAAATTCTTAACATCTATGTTATACTTCTTTGAAATACATTGGAAAGGCCTTAGCAAAATTTGAATATGTGACTCCTGATTTACAAAACCACTGCTTTAATAATCCTTGAGCATAGGTAGCCTTTACATATGTATACAAAATCATCAGGTACAAACGTGTGTTTTATGTTTCTTTCTGTTATAAACATAAAGTATATTATATATGTGTGTGCTTGACGTTAAATCTGTATTTTTTCCTTTTCATATATTGTTTGGGTGCTTAAATTAGACTTTGACGCCTATCAGAATATTAATGAAAATCTGGATTTTGTCCACTGTTTTAGATTCTGCCTTGGGATTTTGAAGCAGGGCTTCCATTTATGCTGGAATCAATTTTTTAAAAAGTTGGTGAAAGTATTATCATAAGTCTAGTTATTTGTCAATTTTACCTCAATAAAAAAATTTTTTTAATAAAAAAATTTTTAAAGTATAATCATAGTTCCAGAAAGTCTGAATTTAGGGAAGTTGCTGGAGAGAGATAAGCTGGGAAATGCCCCTCAACACTACCTTGGCCAAGACAGAAGAGGAAATGAAAAGCTGTACTGTGACCATTGAAGGTCATAGCCTAATAGATGCTTTGAAGTCTGCTGAAAAAAAAATTTTGTGATTTTTTAGTGTCTAGCTGTGGAATTCATTACTAAAAATCTGAATTTTGAGAATAAAGCAAATAGAACATGCATTCTGTGAAAGGAACACCCAAGTGGTTAGTTTACACTAAAGCTGTCAAAACTGGAAGAGGGACGCTAAGTAAAGAGGGTGGTTCAGTTGGTTAAGCATCTGGTTTGGCTCAGGTCATGATCCCAGGGTCCTAGGATAGAGCCTGGCATCTGGTTCCCTGCTCAGTGGGGAGACTGCTTCTCCCTCTCCTGCCCCTCTCTGCTGCTCATGCTCTCTCTCAAATAAATAAATAAAAATCTAAAAAAAAAAAAAAAAAAACCCAACCAAAACTGGGAGGAAAGAATTGCTGTGTGACATCCATTGAAGTGTGAGTAAAAGTGGTCCTCATCCTCTGGAAACACAGAACTCTCTAGGAATGACTGCTCTGTGGAGATCAGTTGGATTTTAATTCCTTTATTTTATGAATGAGGAAGCTGAAATCTAGAGAGCAGTGACACATTCAGGTTTGCATGCAGATCATAAGCAGAGTAAGGGCTGCAACAGGGTGTTCAATTTTGAAGGAGACAGCAAATGTGATTTAGGGATTGTCTGCAAGTTTCCAAGCTTCAGTTTCTCCACCTGTATGTTTAAAGAGATGAAATGAGATCAGAAATGTTGTATGCATAAACTATTGGGACTTCATCAAGATAAAGACTTTCTGCACAGAGAAGGAAACAATCAACAAAACTAAAATGCAGCCTATCGAAGATATTTGCAAATGACATATCTTATAAAGGGTTAGTATCTAAAATATATAAACTTATAAAACTCAACACCCAAAAAACAAATAATCCAGTTAAAAAATGGGCAGAAGACATGAATCGACATTTTTCCAAAGAAGACATCCCGATGACTAAAAGACACATGAAAAGATGCTCAACATCACTCATCATCAGGGAAATAGAAATCAAAACTATGATGAGATACCACCTCACACCTGTCAGAATGGATAAAATTAACAACACAGGAAATAACAGGTGTTGATGAGGATGTGGAGAACCGGGAACCCTCTTGCACTATGGGTAGAGATGTAAACTGGTGCAGCCACTCTGTAGAATAGTATGGAAGTTCCTCAAAAAGTTAAAAATAGAACTACCTTTTAATCCAGCAATTGTGCTAATAGGTCTTTACCCAAAGGATACAAAAATACTGATTCAAAGGGGTACATGTACCCTGACATTTATAGCAGCATTATTAACAATAACTAAATTATAGAAAGAGCCTAAATGCCCACCAATGGATAAATGAATAAGGAAGATATGAGATACACACACTCACATCACACACACACAATGGAGCATTAGGCATCAAAAAAGAATGACTTCATTCATATGTGAAATTTAAGAAACAAAATAGATGAACATGGGCCAGGGACAGGGGGGAAGGGAGAGACAAACCAGAAGATAGACCCTCAACTATAGAGAACAAACTGAGGGTTATTAGAGGGGAGGTGGGTGGTGGGATGGGTTAAATGGGTGATGAGTGTTAAGGAGGGTGTTTATATGATAAGCACTGGGTGTTGAATGTAAGTGTGAATTACTAAATTCTACACCTGAACAAAATATTACCTCTGTATGTTAACTAACTGGAATTTAAACAAAAACTTGAGAAAAGAAAGAAATACTGTATCCATGGCATTATTTACCTACTACTAATCAGATACATACTCTGTCCTAGTGGCCTTAAAATGCTTCTCAGCTGATTGTTCCTTGCATCAACCATCATTTGATCAGATCAGAGTGGGCATGTAAGATAAACTTTTAAAATTATCCTTGAATTAGATAATCTCTAAGGACTCTTGGTTCTAAGATACCCGTAAGTAATTTTAAGGACCAAAAGAAGGCAGTAGATAATAATATTTACCCAAGCAGGAATATAGAATATTTTGGCTGGCTGAGCTGGTGTCCTGGATGTTTGTTTCTTGGGCTGAGATTGAACTGCTATGGTTAGAATGGGAAGGACTGGAAAGGGTGAAATTGCTCATCAGACACTTTTTGAAATAGCTCAAGTAGAACTGCTCTAAAGTCCAGATGACAAAGAATGTCACTTGGGAAGATGCCGTTCCTTCTGAGCCTGTAAGAAACCGATGCTACCAAGGGCATCAAATTCAATGTCTTTGGCAAAACATTGCCATGTTTGTGATAGACACCAGCAGTCACCTTTAGGTGACTGTAGTAGTACAAACTCTAGATCCATACTCCCTGGTTCAACTGGTGGCTCTGCTTTGATTAGCTGATGGCTATGGGCTAGTTATTTAACACCTCTGTGGACTTGTTTCCTCACATACAAAAATGGGATAATCATAATAACTAACTCACAGGTTTGTTGTATGGATTGGGTTGATATACACAAATCACTTAAAACAGTGTCTGGTATGTAATAATCACCATAATCATCATAAAAGTATTGATCAGTTTATTGTGTTATACATTTTTTAAAGGTTTCTGCAGTTTTAATACAGTTTTAAAAAGCTCATAGATTGCGGATCATTTCTGTAACTAGTGAAATAATCTAATTACCTCATTCATCAAGCTGACTGCTGTTATATTTTTATTACTTGGTGTTGGAATGGTTAACAGGGAGTTGATAGTTTACAGATAGGTGAGTAAGTTTGACCTATACATTGACCTAGTGCACACTACTCAGTATTTTCTTTGCCTAGAATGTCACCCACCTTCTATCTGTCTGGTTTGGTTCTGGAGGATGTCCATAAATTTAACTTATGTGCCTGCTTAGATTACTCTTTGGAGCCCTGCTTTGAGAAGGATTCTGGTGTCATATTTGGGCTCAGTGGGAAACAGTGCCATCTGCAGTCAGTAATGTCTGCCATAAGGTAGGAAAGGGGGAAGCTGCAGGCTTTCCATCAGGATTGGCTACATAATTTGTAAGAAGCAGTACAAAATAAAAATGTAGGCACCTTTGTTCAAAACCAGGAAAAAAGGATCGTTGTATGTATGAAATTATAAAGCTTTTTCCTTTTCTCCATGGTCTCTATGTTTTGATTTGTCATGGTATTTTTATTTGCTATTTAATATTATTCCAAATTTTAAGAAGTAAAAATTTGAATTAGTTGCATGAATTTTACCATTCATCTTATATTGTTCAATGCCAGCTTTAAACACAAACATAAAGATATTTAACTTGTATGCAAAATTACCAAAATTATTCAATTTGTTTTTCATAGCTTGTACCTATATATTCTTATCAGAACAGTAAAAATGCTTCACAGAACTAAATCAGCTATTATTGTTTCACTTCTTGGTATGCAAACTTTCTACCAATACTCTCTACCTCAGGCTTACTGATGGGTAAGAAAGGACAGAAAAAAAAAAAAAAAACTATGGTTAGCCCTCTTACTCTTTTCTTGTGTGTCCTCATTTTAAGCATGGTTGTTTGGCTAATACAGGGAAGTAACTAAATAAGGAAGAATATGATAGGGTTCATTGGTTGTTCATGTTTCTTAGAATGCTCCTGTTCTCTTTCTGTGTTCAAAGCAAGTCCTGGCTCAAATGAAAATTGTGGCCTCTTGGAGTTGTTCACTTACTCAGTTGTAGTCATATCATACTTACCTTGTACTCACTTTGAGTCTTACTGAACTCCCACATTTTGTGGGTCTATTAGAATTCTGTACTCATAGGGTATAATAAGTACAAAATGCACATGGAGTGGGAAGAAATGGAGATGGACACTAATATTGCATATTACATGCATTTCTTTTGCTCATGCACATTCTCCATTGTCCCAGCACACGTAAAAAACACAAATTCAAAGATAAAATTACTAAGGATTTCAAGTCAGCATTAAAACAAGTATGGTGGGCACCTGGGTGGCTTAGTCGTTAAGCGTCTGCCTTCAGCTAGGGTCATGATCCCAGAGTCCTGGGAATGAGTCCCGTGTCTGGCTCCCTGCTCAGCGGGAGTCTGCTTCTCTCTTTGCCCCTCCCTTCACTCATTCTCTCTCTCCCAAATAAATAAATAAAATCTTAAAAAAAAAAAATAAAGCAAGTATAGGGCCCTTTTGATCACAGGGTTCTGTATGACTGCACAGGTCACATGTCTGACTCTGCTTGCATTTGCTGGTTATATATTATCTTTTCCTTATAGGATTCTAAGACCCAGCTCCTTCTTAGAAGACTTTCTTGGTTATGATAGCCCATATTGATTACTAATGCTGGATCACTACCTTGGATTTTTGTAGAGCTCATCTTTATTTGCCTGTTACATTCTATAAACTGCCTTTTATGATTAGTTATTTCTTGCCATGTTCTTTCTCCCCATAACATAACTTCTTGGGACAAAGTCATAATAATGGCTCCATATATCATGCAAGATTAGCTTTGCTGAGGTCTGAATCACTGTTCTATTAACTTATTGGGTATTAAAATATAATATTTGGTAGCTATTATTATTATTCTCAAAGAGTTCAGATACTGAAATCATATTGCCAGGGCTCAAACTGTTAGTTCCTAGCTATGACCTAAGGCAAGATACTTAATCATTTTTTGTCTTGATCTTTCTGTTCTTTTATTTTTTTTAATGCTTTATTTATTTGAGAGAGAGAGTGGGAGGTAATGTACACATGCACACAAGTAGGGAAGGGGCAGAGGGAGAGAGTCTTCAAGCAGACTCCCCACTGAGTGCAGAGCCTGACTTGATCTCACGATCCATGAGATTGTGACATGAGTTGAAACCAAGAGTTGGTTGCTTAACTGACTGAGCCACTCAGGATCCCTTGTCTTGATTTTACTTATATTTTGTTATAAGAATTAAATGCCATAAGTTTTCTAAGAATATGGAGGGTCTGTCACATGACAAATCTTAGTTATTTTTATTACTGTTATTATTATAATTCACTTTCTTCCCAAGAGTGCTATTCTGCTCATTTTCAAGATGAAGAACATGAGAGACATTGAGAAGACACAGCCAGCCAGTTGAACACCTTTTTATCTTTAGAGTGGTGTAATCCAATATGGATTAGCCATGTGCAGCTATTGAATACTTGAAATGTGGCTGGTCTGAACTGAGATGTGCTATAAGTATGAAATGCACACTGGGTTTTGAAGACTTGGTTTGAAATAAAGAATGTAAAAATCCCATGAATATTTTTATATTGATTACATGTTGAAATGATAATATTTTGGACATATTAGGTTAAATAAAGTACATCATTAAAATTAAATTCATCTGTGTTCCTTTTGCTTTCTAATATGTGACTACTAGAAAGTTTAAAATTACTAATGTTGCTCCATTATATTCCATAATATAGGAACTGTGAAGACTGACAATTGGAGGTGAAGCCATCTCTAAGTACATATTCCACTGAGTGAGCTAATAAAGCTCTTTAAATTCCTTGCTCATCATGATCTTTAAGATTTAATTTTAATGACCACAGGAGGGAATTTTGGATTTTACTTATCAACATAAAAAATTTTTAAAGCTCGTAATTGGTTTGCTTCTCAAATGAACCTAATTCTCCTCGACAGGAATCTGAGAGGCTTTCTATTCCTCTATGTGGCGTTAATGGCCTAAGGAAGATCACAAGCTTTAAAATGGAAGTTTTGAATCTCAGCTTCCTTGTTTAGTTGTGTGACTTCAGGCAAACTATTTAGCCTTTTGTGTCTCAGTTTTTTAATCTGAAAAAAGGGACAGTAGTATCTACTGAGTGGGATATCTTTGCCTTCTGGATACAGTCTTATCTTTCTCTAGCTTGTTCTGTATTCTGGGATGGTGACTTATGAACTGTGTCAAATGCAATCCTTGTCCACTGGTTCCAAGTTCAGTTTGAGTGGGTGCCCTATTGGCATCAGAATTTTGGGAGAGAAGTATGTGGATAAATTTTTCTGGAGTGAACATAGATAGACATTTGTATTCCATATTAATGCAGACAGCATCCTGTGAATGAGCCTCTAGGTAACCAGATGGGCAAGATACCCACTCTGTGAATGCCCCAGTATTTGCCCAATGGGGTCATGTACAAATGGCTAAAGGGCAAGGAGGGATTATTATTCATGAGCTCAACAACATAGACTTCCCCTCAAAAAACTTGGTGTCCAATGTGCCCACAACAGAGGCTAAGGCTAAACTCCCAGCTACATGTGACCATTGTTAAAAGGGAACAGATTGGTGACAGATTGATTTTGTTGGACCTCTTATTTCATGGAGGGGACTTTGATTTGTCTTCAAAGGACAAAGACATATTTCAGGTGCTTTCCCTGCTCTCTGCTCTTCTGCTATCACAGTAGTATCCCATATCACCTCTGACCCAGGGTCATATTTTCCAACAAAAAATGTGCCATAATCAGCTCATATCTATGGAATTCATTGGCTTTTATCATATTCTACGTCACTTAGAAGCAGCTACTTAACGGAATAGTGGACTGACGTGGTGAAGCTCAGCTATGAAGCTAGTAGGAAGATAATACTCTGCAATTTTTGGAGTGCTGTCTTTCATGATGTAATATATAGACCTTAAAACCGATGAATACGGTGTCATCCTTTTTAGCTAGAATGCTAAGGTCTGGAAACTGTCTAAGAAAAAAAAATTATTTATAATACTTGTTAAAGATGGTAAAGAATACTTTATTTAAAAGAGACTACTACATGGTGCCTGGGTGGCTCAGTCAAGCATTGCTTTGGCTTAGAAAATGATCCCTGAGTCCTGGGATCTAGCCCTGCATTGGGCTCTCTGCTCTACAGGGAGCCTGCTTTTCCCTCTCTCTCTGCTTCTCCCCCTGCTTGTATGTTCTCTCTCTCTTTCTTTCTCTCCCTCAAATAAATAAATAAAATCTTCAAAAAAAAAATAGAATACTACCATGGGGCTTTGTTGTAGGGGAGAGAAATTAGAAGTCTGAGAGACTTGAAAAGGAAAGCAGCATGAATCTTTGTTTGGGCCTGGGTTTTTTTTTATTGAGGACAGTGGTCTGGTGTACATGTCCCCTCAGGCATACAGGAACCAGTTAGAGCAAAGATGAGGGCCCACCTGTTATTCTTGGAGCATTCTAGCTAACACCAGAGGTCTGGAACACGCATATAATAGCTTCCTTTCATCGTCATTCTCACCTGGTTCTTCCTTAGATGTTATCTATTCTAAAGAAGTCATTAATTCCTTGTCCTTTACAAGGAGGGCATAATGAAGATCCCAGCAAGAATAGAAGCAGGAAAAGGAGCAAAAGCAGATTTTTATGGAGTCCTTCAGTTTCCCTGTCTCAAGTGGACAACTAACTGTGGCAACGGAATAAGGACAAATCTCCAAGAATGCAGATCCTTCAAGGATAAAGATTTGGGTCACTGTATCAGTGAAGAAGATCATCCAGTTGGGTTGTAGACTGTGGGTAAGGGGAGCATGTGTAATAGTGGTGGAGGAACCCTTGCTGCGGTGCTTAACAACTTAGGCTTTATGCTCAAATACAGAAGCTACAGGAACTGTAACAGTTACATTTTATGTTAAATCGTTATTTCCTCTCTTTCTTTATTCTGATATCTTTTATGAAAAGCACTGATGGCTCCATGTTTTTGATGACTCAGTTGACATCATCCCATCCTGATTTGCCATCTTTTCAATTGCATTAAATTTAGAGTAAGTGATGAACAGACAAAAAGGGAGTGGATTGTACTAGACAACTTCTGTTCCCTCACCTAAATCTACCTTTCACCCTTTCCTAGCCTCCTCTATTTTGGGCACTCAAATGGATTGCCCCAGTGGGATCCTTTGCCCTCGGTTCCAATTTTGTTCATTCAGTGGAAGGTGGAGGTGTGACCAAGTCCTAGCAGGTGTGGGTAGAGTTTAGAGTTTCCATCCCCTTGGCTATTTCCCTGCTGCATTACAAAGGTTGGCTGCTTAACTTCCAGGAGAGCCTAGGCTTCTGTAGCCATTTGCATCTTCTCTGAATTCCCGAAAGCTGTCAATAGCCTCAAGTTACTGTAGCATTCCTTGCTAGATGACTTTAAACTCTGCTGGGACCCCGACTGATGTGCCTGCCTCACTGGGTAGTTTTAGGGATTGGAGATAATGAATTCAAATCATGCAGTGCAATAACTAACACTTGGTAGGCACTCAAAATGATAATCCACCTCCTATCCCTTTAAATTCTAAATTCAGATGATTGCTTAAAAATGAGCAGTTTTAGGAAATAAATGAGATAATGTATGTGAAAGTTCTTTGTAAAGTGTAAATCATTGTATAAGCAAGGTATACTTCTATTAGACTTCCAGAATCTTAAAATTATTATTAAAAAAAATACAGCCATGCCTGTCTTGCCTTAATCAGATGCAATTAGGTTTTTCTCAGAAATGGAGTAGGATAGAAACTTTAACTGCAGATATCCATGCAAATCTCATTGAGTTAAAAACTTTGTTCATTTTCTTCTGGCTCTAGGTCTTTGGTTTTAGATTTCCTATTCCCATTTCCTCTTCTTTCTAGCTCAGTGAAGCATGAGTATCAAGATGAGCAGACGGAGTGGTAATTGCTTTTTGGTTTCATTGTAGAAAAAAAAGCGAAAAAGCAATGGAAAAAAGCATTTTGAAATATGGAAGAACCTATTAAGTCTGCATTGTGGCTTTCCACAGTACCTTCTGACACAGGAAAGGAAATGGTGCAGCAAGGGAGACAGACATTGAATTTCCTTCTGCTCTAGAACTTTACATACCATAAGTCAGAGTTATTAGGAGGACCTTGAAAGAGAGGGTGGAGAACTCCATCTTGGCCTAAGCCTTGCCTTTTCATTTTCACTGTGGCAAGTGACCATTAGGGTATATCTTTCTCTGCACTTGCATTTGCTATACTGGTTTAATGAAACCACTTTTGTTGTGTCCCACGCTGTTTTATTGTTCTTCCAAATGAAATAGTTTGTAGAAACGGTCTGAGCAAAGAAATTTAGCATTTGTTCATTAAAAATCGTGCTGCAGCACAGTCCTTCCCAGGACTGCAGAGATTATGTAGAGATCAGTGGTTGAGAGCATGCATCCCAGAGACACTTAGCCCTGGGTTTGATTCCTGGGTTCCTTCCTTATCAGGCTCTTAGCTGAGCCTCAGTTTCCTTCTCTGTCACATGGGGCTAATAATTGTATTTTGTTGGGGCAATCAAGTGTAACTGTGACTGAACAAGCCCTTTATAAAATGTCAAGTGCTCTATTGATTTAAGGGGCTATTATTTCTAAGCTAACAATCTCTCATAAATGAGTTTGACTTTCATCAAACTGTGTTCTCTTTGAAATAAAGACCAAGAAACACTTAGTAACTGAATAAGGCATGTGATGATACTGTCTGTGAAATCAAATCTTCTGATTAAATAACACATGTAAAATATCTAGAATAGTGCCTGGCATATGGTAAGCAAATATTTGTTCTTCTTTAGTAAAATATTCAAAATGCAGATTTTAAGTTTTCTGAGGAGACTATCCATTACTAGGATATCTTTCCCATGCAGAAATTATTTCAGTTATAAGGCAACAGATGGTATTACCAATATGCTATAACCCTGTAAGGTAGCTTTTACAGGGATCACCTTGTTTGACCCTCACAGCACCTGTAAGAAGAAAGTAGAGTAGGTTCTATTCTAATTATCCTAATACTGCACAAAAGAGAAACAAGGTTTGAGCAGTTAAGTTTCTGACTCTTCTAAAATAGTATGGCTAAACTCCTTGATGCTAATTTTGACCGTTTCCCAAAAACACTTGAGGGAAGCAGAGTGAGGATAGTTGTTGGCTTCCATTTTCTAAGTAAGGATTGTGTTTGGCAAAGGATACAGTCAACAAAACTAAAAGACAACCTACAGAATGGGAGAAGATATTTGCAAATGATGTATCAGATAGGGCTAGTTTCCAAGATCTAAAAGGACTTCTTAAACTCAACAGCAAAGAAATAAACAATCCAATCATGAAATGGGCAAAAGACATGAAGAGAAATCTCACAGAGGAAGACATAAACATGGCCAACAAGCACATGAGAAAATGCTCTGCATCACTTGCCATCAGGGAAATACAAATCAAAACCACAATGAGATACCACCTCACACTAGTGAGAATGGGGAAAATTACCAAGGCAGGAAACCACAAATGTTGGAGAGGATGCAGAGAAAAGGGAACCCTCTTGCACTGTTGGTGAGAATGTGATCTGGTGCAGCCACTCTGGAAAACTGTGTGGAGGTTCCTCAAAGAGTTAAAAATAGATTTGCCCTATGACCCAGCAATTGCACTGCTGGGGATTTACCCCAAAGATACAGATGCAATGAAATGCCGGGACCCCTGCACCCCGATGTTTATAGCAGCAATGTCTGCAATAGCCAAACTGTGGAAGGAGCCTCGGTGTCCATCGCAAGATGAATGGATAAAGAAGCTGTGGTTTATGTATACAATGGAATATTACTCAGCTATTAGAAACGACAAATACCCACCATTTGCTTCGACGTGGATGGAACTGGAGGGTATTATGCAGAGTGAAATAAGTCAATCGGAGAAGGACAAACATTATATGGTCTCATTCATTTGGGGAATATAAAAAATAGTGAAAGGGAATAAAGGGGAAAGGAGAAAAAATAAGTGGGAAATATCAGAGAGGGAGACAGAACATGAAAGTCTCCTAACTCTGGGAAACAAACTAGGGGTGGTGGAAGGGGAGGTGGGCGGGGAGTGGGGGTGACTGGGTAGTGGGCACTGAGGTGGGCACTTGACGGGATGAGCACTGGGTGTTATTCTGTACATTGACAAATTGAACACCAATAAAAAATAAATTTATTAAAATAAAAAAAAAGGATTGTGCTTGGCTGAGCAGTTATTTCTTTCTAGATCTTGATGATTCATATCGGTGATTATGGAGCTTAGGTTCATGACTGAACCTGTGGTAATAGTCCATTGATGATGGGGTGTGGAGTGGGTGTCCAGGTTGGTATCTTGGAGGATGGGGATGCGATAGTATTGGAGAAGAGGTAAATACAAAATGAGGTCTGAGCATAACTGAACTGCCCATGGGTATAGAAGAAGCAGGAAAGCAGGGTGTAAAATTGCTATAGGATCATCTGTATCTGGTCAGGAGTGGATTTGAGGTCTACCCCTGCCTTTCCCATAAAGCATTCAAAACAGACACTCCTCAAGACATTTTTGGAGTCTTATGGAACTTGAAAACTAGAGGTCATCTTTCATGTTCCCTATATTTTATGGATTAGGAATTCCTAAATTAATATAGCTTGCTAGTTTTGTACACTGGAGCTTTATTTATTTCATAAATAAATTTCACATTTGCTATGTGCCAAGCACTGTGCCAGATGCTTAAAAATAATAATTCATTTATTCCTTATAATGAATCTGGCAGAAAGTTACTACAGATCAGCAGTCCCTTATTTGCAATTCCAAATTTCAAGAAAATCTGAGAAAAAACCATAACATTTTTTTGGAACACAGGTACAAACTCACTGGTGGCAAAACCTGATCTGAACTGACATAAATCTGCTTATTGTTTTTATACTATGTAGTATAAATAATCATATATTTTGCTTCAAAACATATCAATGGTTTGTTTATAGGGTACTGCCCAAGACTTCGTTGCAAGTGTCGCACAATACTTAGTAAAATCTCATACCTTTCCAACATCCAAGAAGTTGTGAATTTCAGAAAACTTCTAACTCTGATGATTTTGGATAAGGAATTCTGAAATCTGTATTATTATTCTCTCCCCCACTGAGGCAGATAGATTGCATAACTTGTAAAGGTACACCATGGTATTTGTGGGACTCTATGCTACGATCTGGCTTGAAAGTCTGTTCTTGGGGCACCTGGGTGTCTCAGTGGCTGAACATCTGCCTTTGGCTCAGGTCGTGGTCCTGGGATCCTGGGATGGAGTCCCACATCGGGCTTCCCATGGGGAGCCTGCCTCTCCCTCTGCCTATGTCTCTGCTTCTCTCTCTCTTTCTCTCTCATGAATAAATTAAAAAAAAAAAAAAAAGAAAGTCTGTTCTTGTGACCAGCATAGATGCTCTGATCCTCACCATGCAGTCCTCTTCCAACAAGGCCAACTCTATAGATTAAGAGACTGCCATTTATTGCTTTGCCCAGGTATTCTGTTTGCATATCATGTAAATTCAGAAACCCCATAGTCTCCATTGTCACTCCTTTAGTTCTGTCCTTATTTCTTGTCTCCACCCATTTGTTTACCAAAGATCAGCCAGGATGATCTTTCAAAATGCAAATCTAATTTGTATTACGCCTTCTCTATCAACCTGTTTCCATGCCTTCCAACTGTGTTTTTAAGAACCCAGATCTTCTACTTTGCATGGATTAATTTTGCCTGTCTCTCCTGACTCAACTCTTGCCACAGCCAGCCCTCAGGTATTTTGTGCTACATGCACTTCTACCTTCTTTCAGTATTCTGACTACGTTGTGGTCCCTCTTGCTAGAGGGCCTTTCTATATGCTCTATCCTCTTTCAGGAAGATTCTCCTTATCTAGCACTCCCACCTCTGCCATGCCCTAGTGACCTCCAAACTTACTTTTCAGGCCCCAGCTAAAAGTTACTTTTATAGGGGTATTTTTTAAAAGTCATAACAGTTTACATTTTACATTTACTTGTGTAATTATTTCATGAACGTCTGTTTTCACTCTATGTAGTGAACTCCATGAAGGCAAGAATTATTTCCATTTTTGTTCAGTGCTGTGACTTTATCTTAAGTCTCAGTCATCTGGTAAGAGGTGAATACAAAAAATTTGCTGAATAAAGTGAAATAATGACTTTTGGGCAAAATGTGATATTTGTTTTTTAATTTTGTTGAGACAACTGTAGACATTTCAGAGATTTGTGTATTTGTTCATGGACAAAACTATCCCACCATCTTTTTGGGTGTCATAGAGTTGGAATTTCAGATGTTCTTTAAAAGTTAATGTCTGGTCTGGAGGATTTAAGCTTTCACTTCCAGAACTGCATTTTCTAAGGGCCTTCCTTTCCTGCTCCTACTGACATAGAGGGAACATTTGAAATGGGAAGCAGAAGAGAGAAAATACACTCCTCTCCTGAAAGTTCAGCTGGCTGCAGCCCTCATATTAAGTATTATTAGAACAGCAAGAGCATCTAACTATCTATAAATCTTATGCTGAAGCTGGGGTTATCTGCAGGGAGTAGTGCTACCTTTTGATTATTTTAATGTAAGTATATTTGGGGCATCTGGTTGGCTCAGTCAGTTAAGTATCAAACTCTTGGTTTTGGTTCAGGTCATGATCTCAGGGTCTTGAGATCAAGACTCTAGTTGGGGAGTCTGCTTGAGGATTCTCTCCCTCTGCTCCTTCACCCACTGACACCTATGCTCTTTCTTTAAAATAAACAAATATCTTTTTAAAAATGTAAGTGTATTTGTGGGATTATTATAAAGGTCTCTAGAAATCTGTCACATAAAAGCTTATAATATATTTATAATGATCAGCTTTTCTAATGTGTTGTCCCCAAATCGTTCTTTTCTCTATAGTTCATTCCTTCTAATGAAAAGAAAGGCATATTTTATTTACAGGTTTGTTGAATGCACTAATCCATTATTTGGGGGTAATTGCTGGAATAATCTCACTTTGTTGGTCTCCAACAAAGCCTCCCAGATTGACATCTCACAAGTCGAAAATTAAATGCAATATAAAAGCTGTTAACTAAACCTATCTGGTAAAGGGGCATTGGATTAAGAGTTGTTATTGACTTTTTTTGCTTGATTTTCTTGAATATGTCTTGAAAACTTTTCTTTTCCCAGACTCTCTTCAAGGAATTGTACTTTCCTTATTTTATTTCTAATAATGTTAACTTTTCCCTTTAGCTTTTTGGTTTTTTTTTTTTTTTTACATAATTAGAGGTACTAATTAACATATTATCTTGAGGAACTTATCACCTATGTGTCCATCAACTGGCTTCCCCAACCCCACATTTCTCTTAACCGATTTCCCTCTTACCTTTCCAGACTTCTTTCAACAGAATTTCTTCTCCATTATAGGAGGATCTAATCAATTCCCTGGTCCCTTAACATGGGTGCCTTCTTGACCCATGTCTTTCCTAGGTTTGCCATATCCATTCACCCAGAATGTCTGTTGCTTCTTCCTCATTCCTAATCACGACCCTGAATAGTATTGCATCCCAAGGCCTTTTCTAAACTTAATAAATATATAAAAAGCATTTGTTATGTGCATGACCCTTTATAATGTGTTTAGGGATGCAGGCAGTGCTTAAGAAGATGGTGGGATAGTCTGATAGAATATACATGCACACCTGCTTCATAGCAGTGTATCCTGGTCATTATAGACACAGATTCTGGTGCCATACTACCTAGATTCAAATCTTGGTTTGTATATTTATTCTTAGTGTAATCTTATGTTACATCTAACCTCCTGATTCCTCAGTTTCTTCATTTATAAAAATGGGGACAATTATGTTACATGGAAATTAGGGAGATTTAATAAATTATTATACACAAGTGCTTAGTGTCCAACACAGATAAAATACTCAGTTATAATTATTGATTTGTACATTAAGACTCCTGATCCCTGCTCTGTGACTCTCTCAAATCCTTGACTCTTTGGTTTCATAAGACAATGCAGACAGAAAAAAGAACACAGAGTTTGAGGCTAAAGGGTTGAAACTCCACCATTTATTGCAGATGAGTTAATTAAATTCTTAAGCTTCAGTGTTGACTTCTTTAAAAATCATCTATTCTCTGAAGCTACTCAAATGCCAGCCTACTTTCCAACTACTTGCAACTTCTGCCTTCCCCTGGTTGGGCCATTTCAGCTACTGTTTTACTGATAAATTCCTCCTTCCTTCTCCATGATGAGTTTTTATAATTTGCAAAGTACATTTCACAAAAACCATGTAATTAAGTCCTCATAACAGCTGTCTGAAGCACGCAGGCATCATTCTCATTTCTATTTTATAGATATGGAAACTGAGGGCCACAGAGTTGATTAGTCCATCCCAAGCGTATATAGCTGTAATCTTGCAAATGGGATTTGAACTTGCTTTTCTGTGCTCTTTCAATTCCACACAAACCTGTGAATTCAGTTTTTTATTTACTCATATCATTTACTTTTCTTAGATACCCCCTATCACTTTCATCAAATCTGTGTTCCTCATGATAGGTCAACTGCCCTCTCTTGAATCATGCTTCATGCAGTGAGTGATGAGGAGGAGGCAAGGATGTATAGGAAGTGGCCTCCAGGCCTTGTATTTATTTTCTCAACTCCATTTTTTGCACTCTAGGAATCTCTTTGGCTCCTGAGTTTTGATAGAATTCCAACACAGAAAATCACAGAGTGAGAGTTACTTGTGTAATGGCTTGTCATGGATATGAATCTTTGGGGGTGAAAAGATCAACTATGGTAGGCAAAATTATAACTCCCAAAAATGTCTACATCTTAATCCCCAGAACTGTAGATGTATTAGATTATAGGCACAGGGGAATTAAGTTTGCTAATCCTCTGATAATAAATTAGAGTATCCTAGATTATCTGGGTATGCCCAATATAATCACAAGAATCCTTAAAAGTGAAAGAGAAAATTGGCCAGAGGAATGGCAGTGTGAGGAAGACATGACCGGACATTGCTGATTTTAAAGATGGAGGAAGAGGTTCAAGACCTAAGGGATGTGAGCAGCCTCTTGCAGCTGGGAAGATCAAAGAAACAGAGTCCTCCCTTAGAGCCTTCAGAAAGAAATGAAGCCTGGCCAGCACCTGGATTTTCCTTATTGAGACCTGCTTCAAATTTCTGAACTATAGAACTATGAGATAGTACATTTCTGTTGAAGCTAATATAACACTGTAAACTATACTGGAATTAAAGAAATAAAAATAAATAAGTAAAACCATTTATAGCAATAAAAATTTTTTTTTGTTTTTTTAAGCTGCTTAGTTTGTGGAAATTTGCTATAGAGCCATAGAAAACAAGAGAGTCAATGAATTAATACAGAAAAGTAATTCAGAAAATACCTAGAATATAGTAAACAAGAAGGGTAACATTATTTTTCAGATTTGTAATGTTTATAATCTGCTTTTTTTCCATTTCACATTTTTCCACTTCATTATATATCTGCTATTTTATCATTTGTCCCATAGCACTTTTCAGCCATTCCCTAAGTCTTTTTGCTGTGTGTAGTGACTCAGTTCAGTAGGTGAGTGTGCTTAACATGCTGGATAAAGAATGGATGGGTTCACTCTAGTGATGAATATCTGTTTCATCAGCACGCGTGGATGAGAGGTGAATGGGGAAGTCATGCAATGTATTGGTCAAGCGCTGTCTATAAGGTGTTAGAGTTGGAAAGACCTTGGTTTATATTAACTGCGCAGTCTTGGGGATGTTCCTAACCTTTGTGAGTGTCCGTTTTCCTCTGTGTGAAATGGGGATCATTATTATACCTCTATTGCACATTTGTTGTGCAGATTAAAAAGATTGTGCTCATGAGCCCTTAGTACCTGTAGTACCTGTGGCTTAAAGCTGAAGCTCAGTACCTATTAAGATGTTTTATTGTTGTTGCTGGTGTTTACTGACTGATTTCTCTGGGATTCGGGGTCAAGAAGGTGGAGTATGGAGATGTCAGACCTTTAGCATGTTATCCACAATTAACGCACTGTGAGTGTCTCATATATATTATGTAATATTGGGAACAGGCATGTTCTTGATTCTAAAAGGTTGTGACAGATAAATGGAGGATGGAGGGTAAAGAAGCCTTTGAAAACAGGCAAATAAACACACACTTGAATAAAATATTTTAACTATTTGCTATAACATTTGGACACATTTCAGAGAATGAGATACTGATGCCAGAGAGAGAAATATAATTTGACAAGATAGTGGATAATCATGATATTTTTGCGCAGTCATCAAGTTTTTCAGTTTCTACTGATCTAAATTTTCCTTTGATGATTTCTGGACCCAGCACTGATATTTCAAAATATTTTATCATTTATATGATAAATTCTTTAAATTGAAGCTGTGTTGCTTCAGGTGAAGGTAAGATTGCTTTCAAAGCCATGTTAAGGATCCGTATTGAAATTATGTTCATATACTGTTCTTTTTATCACTTTTGGCCTGCATTCATTTATTTAAAAGTTATTTATCATACAAAATGTCGGCTAAACAAATGGTATTGCTCAAAAGGTCATGCTTGAGTTTTCTCTGATGTGATTAGTTTTATCAGTCTTTATTATTTCTCAGACATTCTTTTTTAAAAATATATTGCTATTGATCTGGAAATGGATTTGATAGAGACTACTTTTGTGGAAGATGGCAGTTTTTAACCCACAGAAAAGATTATTGTAGGGTTTCCAAATTATTTCGGAGCCAGTGATTATGGTAAATCTTCAGTTTTCATTTGAAGGATTTTATAGGTGTTATATTATTTCATGAGCTTCTGCATATTTTATATTTCTCTTACATGGGAAGGGTGAAATTATTAACTCACTCAGATCACATGGAGGAGTGCCAGTTATTTGATGTTTTAGTGTACATCTTGGGAATTGTTTGTCCTCCCCTCTCCCTTCTTTGCTACTTAATAAGATTAATTTCCTTCTAGCTCTGAGATCTTATGACTATTCCTTTCCCCAGTTTCAAAGGCCATATCACAGTGGATAGGAGAGGGCAATGGGGACTCTGTAGGTTGGGAGATTCTAGGATTGTAGTCCACCTACTAAATTGTGCTACAAATTTGTACTTTCCTCCTAGCCTCATTGATCTTTATTTTTTCCCATTTTTCAAATAACAATTGTTCTGCCTATTCTTAGAGATATAGTCAAAACCAGATTACATGTGCAAAAAGAGTGGACAAAAAATGCAAAGAAAATGATGGCTTAGGGCAACCTCGTTGGCTCAGCAGTTTAGTGCTGCCTTCAGCCCAGGTGTAATCCTGGAGACCCAGGAAGAAGTTCCACGTCAGGCTCCCTGCATGGAGCTTGCTTCTCCCTCTGCCTGTGTCTCTGCCTCTCTCTCTCCGTGTGTGTGTGTGTGTGTGTGTGTGTGTGTGTGTGTCGTGAATAATTAAATAAAATCTTAAAAAAAAAAAAGAAAAGAAAATGATGGCTTATTAAGTAGCAGTTCAAGTTAGTACCTAGGTCAGTAATACTGCATTTGAGAGGAAAGCATATCTGATCCCAGGTAGTTTTTTCGTATGATAGTACTGGCACTAGAAAGCAGTCATGTGCTGCAAGGTCCCTAGGAAATACATGATGGGAGGAAGAAGTATATATGTTCAGAGCTATGGACTGGCCCTGAGACTAGTCTTGGATCAGTTCCGGGAAGGGGAGAATAACTATGAAACCCTCATCTGACCACCTGCTTTCTTCTATCTAGGGTGCTCATCTTCTGCCACCAAGCATGACATTTGGAAAGAATATGTTTGAAGGCTACAAATCTGCTGAATCAGCAAAGGGGGATCACTGAGGTGACCCTCACTAAAGCGGATAACCCTGCCACTTACCATTTGTTGTCTTTACATCTGTCACTGCCATGTGACATTGAGGAGGTAATTTCATTTCTTTGAACCAGTTTTCTTATGCACAGAATGAGGAGGTTGGACCATAAACCAAGAAGTTTCATATAAACTCTTTTTTATAGTGATATCTACTAAAAATCTTACCCATAAGGTTGTTTTATGGATCGGATTGTGTCTGTGCCTTACAAAGATTATGCTGAAATTCTAGCCCCAGGACCCCAGAATGTGACCTTATTCGGAAATAAAGTCCATTAAGATGAGATCATAGTGGAGTAGCATGGGCCCCTAATCTAATATAACTGGTGTCCTTATAAGAAGGTGGCTATATGAAGATACAGACAGGAGGACTGCCATGTGACCATGAGGGCTGAGATTGGAGTGATGCCACTATAAATCAAAGAATTCTAAAGCTTTCTAGTGAACCACCACAAGTTACAAAGAGGCAAGGAAAGATTCTATTACAGG
Organism: Canis lupus dingo; assembly: GCF_003254725.2. Taxonomy (NCBI): domain Eukaryota; kingdom Metazoa; phylum Chordata; class Mammalia; order Carnivora; family Canidae; genus Canis; species Canis lupus. Next base: position 13,620,316 of record NC_064262.1, read on the forward strand.
TTTCAGAGGGAACGTAACCCTGCTGACACCTTGATTTCAGACTTCAGAACTTCAGAACTGAGAGACAGTAAATTTCCATTATTTTAAGCCACCTAATTTGTGAGTACTTTGATGTGGCAACCTTAGGAGGATCATATAGATTACTACACAGAGACAGAAAATGAAAAATAATTTGAAAATTAAAATGCCATTGGTGATTTCTTGATACTTTCTTGTTTCGTGTCACTCACAAGTGTAGTATTGACCTTACTCTAGACCAGTTTATCACTTATGCTACAAGGATAGAAAAGAAGGAAGAAAAACTAAGACATAAGAATGTCATCTGGAAATGGGTCCATATCCTATTATTAGCATGAAAGGGAGAGAATACTGAAGGGAGCACATAAATGGTGGTATTTCATTGCTTAATAGCTCCTCTCCACTTGCAAACATGGCCCAGTGCCTTGGAATCAGGCCTCATCCTTGAGGAGTATCACTGAGGGTAAAAGAGAGGGAAAAAGTAGAGAACTTCCTCACTCTTAGGTATTTATTTACACGGTGCATCTATTAAGAAATAATACAACATTGATATGTTCTTTTCCCCTCAGTTTGAGAACATTTGTATGGAAGTGTGAATAGGAATGGGAATATAGTAATATAATTTGGGGTATTTGCCTTTTAAAGCTCTGACAATCACACACTTGGATGAGTGTGTAAAATAAGAGGATGGAAATGCTGCTTATCATGAGAAATACCACTTGCTTGTTAGTTCTGGTCCTGAGTCTTATCTATAAGGAAGAGAGCTGGGGAATGTGCAACACTGGACTTACCTGAGCTCTGTGCAAGGGAGGAGTGTGAAGACAAGAAATGAAGCAGAAGGACAGAGGAATCATGGCAACTGTACAGCCCACTAGACTGAGGTGATTTGGTTCTGCCTGGGACAGGTAGTTTCTAGTTATTTTAATAGTTGTCTTTCACTGCCTTTTTCCCTCCAACCTTCTTTTGCCATAGAATATGGTACATTTAGTCCTTTTATAATTATTTGAGTACTGGTTGTAGAGGGATATATGGGTGATTGTATGCAGTAAATCATTTTAGTGGGTAGACTACCACTATCAGCCAAATGCAATTGTCAAGCCTAAAGGAAAGTAAGTCATTTTATATCTATCTGGAGGAATTAATTTTTCCTATATTTCAAAGGCAATACTTGTATTTGAAAATTGTGTTTCCATAAAGACCAATGTTTAGTGATATTAAATCAACTGTGCCTGGCCTTTGACAGGTGCTTTCACATACATCATTACCATTTACAAAGCAGCTCTGAAATTCTATTTTTATTCCATGTTACAGATAAGGACACTGAGGCACATCTGCTCAAGAGCTGATATAAAAATTATCAATTTCATCATAGTATTAACAATGTATTGCTTTTAGAATAGTGATTGAGATACCTTTTCCTGGGTGGTATGTTAGGTTCTAAGTAAGTTATTTCTTAATATTTCCTCCTAAGCAGTCTCTTATTATAGCAGTCAGTAGTGCCATTCACTGAATGTTTTTGCTTCTTCTTCCTGCTATGGAACATTCCCACACTTTGCAGGTAGCCAGCAAAATATGAATAGAAGTGATACGGCGTAACTTCGAGGTAGAAGTTTTAAAAACTGCTATGTGATTGGCTGTGCTCTCGCTTTCTCTCTGTCATGGTAACCAGTTTTGTTTTGTTTGCTTGAGCCCTGGAATTAGGTAGGTGTGGAGCAATGCCCTAGCCAGCCTGAAACATCTATATAGTGAGAATGAAAAATAAAAATAAAACTTTGCTTTAAGCCATTAAGATGGTCAGGTATTTATCATAGCAGCATGGCTTAACATATCCTTACTGATAAAATTGTGTGGCTTGGTTTTCATACTACCATTATATTTTTCCTTGGCTTTCAAACCTATACCTGTTAGATTATAAACTTCTCTTATAAAGGAACTGTATTGCCTTCCTACTCTGTGATTTTATTTAGTGCCTGCTTAGGAGCTTTTAATTATGTAAAATTTGAAATGGTACAGACTGATAAGTAAAATTCATTTTGCAAATGTTCATTGAGTTCCTACTATGTACAGAGCATTATGTGGGATCCAGAGGTAAATTAGGTAGGTAACCTTCCTCAGGGAGCTTACAGTCCAGCAGAAATGGAATATATATATATATATATATATATATATATATATATATACATACATACTCAGTTTATTCATTTAGTCAAACGTATTTGTTGGGTGCTGGGGATTTAGTAGAGCAAAAAGAGATATATTCATTGCCTCATGGAGTTAGGAGCTCCATGAGGGAGTTAAAATTAGTCATACAATTATATATAAATTATTATAACTATGGAAAATACTACAGAAAGGGTTCATGGCACTTTGAGGGTTTATGAAAGGGATTTATTTAGTCTAGGGGTATATAATGGAGAATTCAGAATAAGTTTGTGGACATGCCTTGGGCTCAGGCAAGCATCAAGCCAACCTGGGGTTTGAATTCTGATTCTGCCACTTTGATCCATAAGACCCTGTTCGAGCCATTTCACATTTCAGAACAGATTTAATGCCTACTTTTAGTATAGTTGTGAGAATAAGATAAGCTTTTGTTGTGACAGCACGTGTAGTATATGCTTAATGAATGTTAGTTACTGATCTTACTTCCTGTATGTGATTGATTCCAGATGACTAATGCAGGAAAAGGTAAGGTAATAATTATAAGAAACAGGCAATATTAGTAGCTAAGATCATGGGGTTCAGAATAAGACAGATCCCATTTAAAATCTAGGCTCCATCACTTATTAGGTCCATGATATTTGGCAAGGGGTTTCTTCTCTCTGTATGAAAGTTTTCCCATCCATAACTTGAGGATAATATAAGTACCTATTCTATAGGCTTATTGTGAAGATGGAATGATAAAGAAATGTAAAATATTTAATATAGATCCTAGTAAATGCTCAGAATACATAGCAGCCAGTATTTACTCTTATAAGCAGGGAAGGAATAATCCCTGGGTTCTTTTTTGTAGTGTTTTAGTTTCAAACTCCTAATGCTTTGTCTGACTGCAAGGGGCTGATGTCATTGAGTCCAGTGTGAGATTTACTGTCTCCTTAGAGTATTAATACCCACCAATTAATAGTGACAGTCACTAAACATTTAGTACCTAATGAGCTGCATCTCCTCAGTATGGGTGGAGTGGCATGGCAAAAGAACTGTGTAATTCAGCTCACCAGACTTCCTTCTTGCTGGCTCTCTATGACCTCCCCACTGGGCTGCCTGAGGGGGTTGACTTCATTTGAAAAATGCATTTAGAAATGTCAGTGTCTGGAAAGCCCTGAGCTCTAAAGCCTCCTTGGAATCATGGATGCAAAGAATGTCAGAGTCTGTCTGTAGTGAGTTCCTAATCCCAGACTCTCATCGTAAAAATGGAGAAAATAAAGGTTATAAAGGGGAATGAGATTATCAAGGTCACACTGCTGGGGACATAACAATGATGAAGTTAGGCAAGATGCCTGCTTTTATGGAACTAATGATCCAGTGAGGGAGATAGAAAAACATGCAGGAAAACAAATAATTCCAGAAGTGAATAGAGTACAATGATAAAGAATGATGAACTTGGAGAATATTCCATACTAGCCAGGGAGGTCTCACCGAAGAGTTAGCATTTATGTTAAGATTTGAAATATATAAAAGCACCAGCAATGCAAAGATCTGAGGCAGGAGAATTCCAGACAGAAGGAATAGCAGGTTTAAAATCTGTAAGGCAGGGATAAATTTGATGTGTTTGAAGCTGAGTGTAGCAGAAGCCAAGTGACCTAGGATAATACTGGTCAAAGAGGTGGGTAAGGCAAATTTGTAGGTTTTAGACCATTAAAAGGAGTCAAGTTTGATTTTAAGTACAAAGGGAAGGAAGCCTATTGGAAAGTTTCAAGCAGTGGAGTGATAATATATGATTAATGATTTAAAAAATCATTCTGCTGTTGTGTTGAGAATGGGCTTTGGATGATAAAAAAATAAAACAGGGAGATCAGGTAGGAATTTATTTCAATAGTCTTAGATAAGAGATGGTGATAGAGTGAATTAAGGTGGTAGACTGGAGGAGAGGAAGAGAAAATGAAGATATATTTTGGAGATAGAATTGGCAGGATGTTGGGAGATAGTGATGTAAAGTGAATGAATAATCAAGATTGACTCTGGTTTTTGCCTTGAGCAGCTGAACATATGGTAGTGTCATTTACTGAGATGAAGAAGGATGGAAGAAGACAAGATATGGGTGTATAAGATTAAAAGTGTTGTATTAGATAAGATAAGAATGAGATGCCAGAGTGGCATTCAAGTGGTATAGTCAGTAGGCAGTTGACTATAAAAGCCTTGAATGCTCTAACCACAATAATCATTGACTATAAGTCTGTTGCAAAAAGTAAAACTTCATGATGCACTTCCTTACCCAGTGCCATGCAGACATTGCTAATTGATTGCAGCACTCTTTCCTGAGGAGCCCATATACAGGCCTACTGTCCTTCTCATCACAGTGCTCCAGCAGCCATACCACTACTCCACTGGTGTTAGTATTCCAAAGACATCTCTTGGCCATTCCTACTATGTTGTATTAGCATCTTTTCTTCATTGACCATCTCAGCTTACTGCTGGTTTTATAGCAAAATTTAGAGCTAGTGAAATATGATTCATTTTTGACATTTACTAAGAGCCATTATGCATTTCCATTGCTCTACAACTGATGGGTGGGAGAATCAATTAATATGTGGCTTGGCTGGGGGTTATTCTGTATGTTAGTAAATTGAACACCAATAAAAAATAAATTAAAAAAAATATATATGTGGCTTGGTTCCCCCTAAAGAAATTTACAAGCCATTCATGGGCGGGGGGGGGGGGGAATTAAAGGACATTGCAGAACGGCATGTGATTAAATGTCTAGATGAGTGCTTGTAACTATAGTTAGAGGAGGATGGGATTGCTATGTGTTAAAGCTATTCTAGAAGTGTTCTCACTTCTAGAGTGAGGTGAGACTTGATCTGGTGTTGAGAAAGAATAGGATTTGGATGAGAAGAGGAGAGGATGGTGTATTCAGATAGGATAAGCAGTCTGATTAAAGGATTGAAGAGGGGAAATAGGAAAAAGGAATCTGGCCATTATGGATATGGAAATTGGGGGAAAAAATTAAAATAGTGGTCATATTATCATTCTGACTTTAGGACAAACCTCTAATCTTGGCTGAAGTGCTGGATTGTTCTCCTGAGTAGCATGAGTTCCCATCTCCCAGATTCCACTCTCATTTTCCTTGCTATTGGCTATCTGAGTAAGCCAGTGCTGTAAATTAAATTCTTTTTGCATTTTTTTTATAACAATTGCCAAATTCGGCAACAATTTTTGTTAGCTGACTGATGTGGCAGATATGCCCTCAAATTTCAGTTGCTTAACACAGTTCAAGTACATTTTTTGCGGAGCTCCAGTGGCGCAATCGGTTAGCGCGCGGTACTTATACAAGTACATTTTTTGCTAACATAATAATCTAATGAAGCTGTTTTTAGGTAACTCTTCCAGAGGCCTCTCCTTCAAGCAGTGACTCCAGGACGCAGGCTCTATGCATCTTGTGGCTTTTCCACCTTCATTATGTAGCTTTTGTGGCTGTCCTGGAGATTGGCTCCATTTCAGCCAGACAGCAGAGGAAAAGAGCAGAAAGAGCTGTGCATCAGAGATGTTTATGAACCAGGCCTGGAAGTGGGAAACTCCACTGCCATCCCACTGGCTAAAACTCAGTCTTACAGCCAGATCTAACTGCAAGGAAGACTGGGGGATGTAATTTGGATGTGTGACTTGAAAGAAAAGGAAATAAATGTGATGATTATCTTTCCCACAAGGTGCTACTGATCACCTGATTCTCAAGTATGAGAACTCCTAATCCTAAGGATCATTTGGAACACCATTTAGATCAGAAGTCCTCTTTTCCAAACCCATCACCTCACCCACCCACTGGGGAGCTGAGCTAGCCCAAATGCAGTAAGACTTGAATTATTATCTAGAGTTGGTGCCCCCCTCCACCTACTGATGTCACTTAACTTTTTATCCTTTAGCTCTGACTTTGGACTCACTCTTTTTTTTTTTTTGGACTCACTCTTTATCTCAGTCTTGTCTAGGCTTCTGTTGGAACAACTGACCTTACACCTATGCCTTTACCTTGATCTCTGATAACCTTGCTCACAGACTCTTTCTCTGGTTCATTACCAGTTTCATGCGAAGAGTACCACATCTGGATGCTTATGGGTTTGGGATGATTGCCTGTTTTAGTCTTCAGAACTGTAAAGCAGGATCTGGTAGTGTTAAAAGGAGTCTTAGAATGTAAGAGAATTTACAATATCTGGAGAACACAATGGTATGGTATGGCCTGTTAGGAAAGTGTCATTTATATGGAGTTATTAGCTGTATTGGAGTTAGCCATATCAGAGAGTAATTCTACATATACTTCCTTACATTTCATTTTGTGATAAAAGAATTTTTATGCATTTAATCTCATTTTGTTATTATAGCACTCCTGCTGAATAGACACTATTATTCCTATATATCAGTCAGATACAACCAGAAAAACAGAACTACTAGGTTAGATAGGTAGGTAAATAGATTTATTGCATGGAATTGGTTTGTATAAGTGGAGGTTGCCTAGGCTAGTCTGAAATCTGTAGGGCAAGCTTTAAGGAAGCCTCAGTTCTGCTCTTAGGGGCTTTCAATTTATTGAATCAGTCCATTCAGATGATCTGGGTTCATCTCCTTTACTTAACTCAGCTGACTATGGAATTTAATCATATCTACAAAATGCCTTCATAGCAACACCTAGCTTAGTGTTTGCTTGATTAAATGAAGACAAAGCCTAGCCAAGTTAATGTATACAACTGATCATCCTGTCCATTTTACAGATAAGGAAAAGTAGTAGTTGCAGAGCTGGTTACTTGGGCTTTTTCTTTCATGCTGAAATATACTCTCAGGTATTTTTTCAAGTCCTTAAGTTTCACATAATGTGTGCAGTATTATAGGAAAGAAAATATCTGGATTGATTTACCAAAGCCTGATCTAAATGATACAATATTCAAAACTTAATATTGAAGAAAGTTATTTATTTACTACATGGCAGCCCAAAGAGTATGAGAATGACTTATTTTTTTTCTTTGTCAGAGTCTCATCATGAATAATTTCCAATATGTATAAGGACTTGATTTTTAAAAAGTCAATGATAGTAGAGTTTTCCTTTTTAATTCTTCATTCAGGATTATAAGAGACACAAATCCTTAACATTTATTTCCAGCCCTGAGGCTGAACAAGTTATTGGTTTAATTATAGAAAGCTGAACTTTCATCTTTCTTTAATTGGGCATGGATAATTTGTACCTGTGATCAGTAGCCAAATGTCATAAAATCACTTATGAAGTCTTATACTCTTTAACCGTAGTAAAAATACCAGTTATTTTGTAGGCTCTACAGTCATAATTTCAGGCATCCATTTCAATTTGTTGGTAATTATTGTCAGCTCTTCATGAGTAATGTAGTTTGGAAAGTGTCACAAAAAGTGCTATTTCCCTTTTGGTAACAGCCAGTACATTTAGGGAAGAGGAGGCCAATGCAGAGACAGATGCTGGCTTCCTGGGCCCACAGTTTGAATGACAATTAGAGATCAACAGATCATTATTTTTCACAGCAAGGAGGGGAGGAAGGGGCTTAGAAATCCTGAATGATGTATCAGCTCTTGGGTATTTCCATTGTGCATGCTAACATAAGAAAGCAAGGGAATTTTATTTATTTTTTTCCCTCCAGCCACACACTAGAAAGACAAAACTATTATTATAGGTTATGTCTAACCACCAAACTCATGATCTTTAGTGAGAAAGCACCCTAGAGGCCAAAATGACTTTGTGACTGTTTCTGTCATAAATTTCAATGGTGGAAAAGACGGCTGGGCCACTGATTTATTGGAGCCTTGGAGGTATTAGCAGCCCATGTGCCTAGTGATAATAGTGATCTAGTCTGAAAGAAGATGGACTTAATTGTGCTGCCAGTTTGGGAATACTCTATAATCCTGAGGGCAAAATGAATAGGGTGGTCATTTTTTTTTATTCCTTTTAGGCAGAATTATCTTACTTTTTTTTTTTTCCAGATAGTTTACAAATTTAGAGTTTAAAGAAACATGTGGTGTGAATAGCCTATGTTTCCGCTGAGGTATTCAGAGAGGACTTTAATGCTGTTTCTCAATCCAGAGTATACAGCAGATACGTCAAACAGTCCAAATTCTCTACTGTGGGGAAACAAAGTATGAGACAGTGGAGAAAGAGAAGGTGGAGGAATAGGAGCTAAGGAGAAGGCTTAGCAGTTTTTTAGTAAAGAAAAATTAGGAAAGGGCAGTGCAGGCCCATGGTGAGTGGAGAATGAAGGTGGCCTGTGGCTGTTTAAGGAGAGAGAGGGAAAGAGCTGAGAGAGGAATTAAAAGCAAGGTGGTAAAAGTTTCGTTGGCAGCCTGTGAAAAGGAGTGTTTATCAGTCAGGAATTCAGCAAGAAAACAAAACGCATGCTTAACTAGAATTTTGCAGAGAATTTCAAGAAGGTACTATTAGAGATGTGTAGGCAGGGCTGAGGCACCCAGGATGTTATGAAGTGCCAGGGATAACAATAAGAAGAAGCTGTTTACTGCCTAGATCTCAAGAGCAAAGAGTGAGTATGCAGACCCAATGTTATTAGAGCCCCATGAGACCTATCATCATGGAAGGAGGCTCTGGACAGGAGTTGAAGTTGTAGAGGGATGCAACTATTGCCAGAGACAGGGAGAGAACAGTGGAAGAAATACCCCCAAACTCTTTCTCCTCCTACCTTCTGGTCTTCTACTGGCCAGTCCAACCTGAAGTCAGAGGAAACAGAAGCTTGTGGGATACACAGAAGGGAATCCAGAGAGTGTATATGGGGAAATAGCACAGAAAGAATAACCAGCAAAGGTGAGACCCAGTGGGTAACAGAGCCAGAGAGTACTGGTCTTGGCTTGGTAACCAACTTTCTGAGAGACTTCAAGCAAATAGCTTAATAGTTTTCCTTTTCTTTCCCAGCTCTCATCAGTAAATGGGTATAATAACTTTTGCCCATATCTTGGAGTTGTTATGAAGATCTAATGACAGATGCATTTGTTTCATTAATTTATATTTATATTACACTTTATAATTTCCAGATCAATTTATGTCTTTTACCCTAATTGCTTCTCAAAACTAGTTTATAAGTTAGCCAAGATAAGTTTTATTATCCCCATTTTACAGATGAGATGATTGACTTGGAGAAATAAAGTGGTTTCTTTAAGGTCACAAGGCTAATAGATCTTTTGACCTAAACTTAACTGTAATTTTCTCTTACCAATTAGTAAGTGCAATTTAATTCAATATTTCAGGCTGTTTTGAGGGACTATTACAGTCTTTATAAGGCATACATTTCTAGATGAGGAGCCTGAGATCATATCTTTCATGTGGTTTAAAAAACAGCATCTATGATTCAGGCCTTCTTTCTTATCTAAGCATGCTCTTAGGAAGAAGAAAATGGGAGGAAAAAGGCCTTACTGCCTGTTTCTATAACTGGCTACTCCTCCCTCTCTTTTTGTGGAAAAGACAAAAGAAGATAGTGTAAGAAAGTTTGTGCCCCTCTTCTCATATTTATACTTTGAAACCTAATCCCCAGTGTGAGGATATTTGAAGGTGTAACCTTTGGGAGGTGATTGAATCATGAGGGTTAAACCCACATGAGTGGGATTAGTGCCTGATAAGAAAGAGATCCCAAAGAACTCTCTTTCCCCTAGGACATAGTGAGAAAAACTTTCAGTTAGTTCTTCTAGTGGTTCTATTTTTATCTTTAGGTAATATGCCTTATCTATTTTCTAAATTATCAACTGCAGGAAATCAATGACCTTTGTTAAAGGTAAAAAGGTCTATGTACTCTATCTCCCTATCGCCTTTCTGTCATCTCTTATTACATTGGCATGTCTGCAATTTTATTCCAGTGTATTACCCACTTGTGTTTTCTAGGAAGAATGTTAAAATGATAGAGTGAGAAGAATGGGTTAAATTTAGAAGTGGGCAAGAAGAGCAGTTAGAGATTATTGAAAGAGTTGAGTCTGAATGAGAAGGAAGAGACCTGATATAAGATTGTTTCAAAATCCAGTTTTATCTGCACTTTTACTATGAGGCTTTCTTCATTGAAAAGAAATATGGTCCATCTGTATCATTTCTTTTATTTTGTCTCACTCACTGCCTGTAGATCACTCTCCTCTCAATTAGATCCAAATCATTAGAATATTCTATAGTATGGTTTAGGCATATTTAATTTACTTATTTTCCTTTCTGAGATGATGCATCTGTATGATTTGTATGTCCATTAATATTTTAAGCTGTGTTTATTTTGGAACCTTCATACTTAGAAGCCCCCCGAATGCCCAGGACAGTGTCAAGACTTTCTGAGTGTCTCTATCAAGTTCTCTGTGATTTACCATATGCTTTCACCTTAGTCACTTCTTTCTGGTTCACTGATCCCAGCATAAAATGGAAAGGACAAAAGCTGCCCACTATCTGTTTCACGTGGGCACTCTGATAATTAATTAGCTTTTGATTATTTTAATTTTTAGAGCAAAGCCCTCTACTTTGTTGAAGTAGAGACAGAACTTCTAGTATCAGAGTAGGTTATCATATTAGTTTCTATTCACAGCGGGCCTCTATGCAGCTTCTCTGGTCCAAGCAGGTGTCAGTTGACCAGATCTGTTTTTCCATGTAGATTCATTAAGGAGTAGCATAACAAAGGAGGAAATGTTAGGTGACCAGGTAAGAAAGCTCTTCTGCCAGCAGCCTTCCGTCAGGCCCATGGAAAGAGTTAAAGGACTCTACATGCATGTTTTCTTTTCCACTGCCTACATTTCCTCTTTGCCCTTTTGTTCTTCAAAAGTCACCAAAAAAATCCTCACTTATTTAACTTGGTAAGAAATGTGGTCCAGGGAACAGGCCTCTCTCTGAGCATCTAGAGGCGCAGTCTTCCCAGGGCAGAGCCACAAAATAATAAGATGACAATTTGTCAGAAACCAAAGTAGATATCACATATAAAAGTGCCTTATTTATGCTCTAAACACTAGGTCTCTGTGTATGAGTGCCTGGACTTTCTCAGATGTGGTCCTCTGTCTCATCCTCATAATCATTAAGTAGCAGACTTATTATGTGCCAGGCATTGAGCTGAGTGTTTTACATACATTAATTTTTTAAACCCCTACAACAACTTATTTGTATAGTTAGTAATATAAACTCCATTCACAAACTTTAGATTTTAAAAAACTCTGAGAGGCTAAGTCACTTTACCCAGGTCACAGAGTTCATTATATAGATAAAAATTGTACTCAGGGTATTCATCTCTCAACTCTGTGTGTGGATTTAACCCCTAAACTATGGCCTCTGTAATAGATCTCACACAGTATTGGTCCTTTATACTATTAACATAAACTATGATTAATTGAAAATCCACCATGCACCAGATACTATGCTAGTTATCCTAGGTAGATATTATTATTCTAATCCTCATAACAACCCTATAAAAATTTATTACCACCATTTTATACACTAGCAAGTGTGCCACCTACACAATAGTTCTGCTTTCAAAAACTATTCTATATTACACTATCTTATGGTAGCCTATAGTGGATTGAACGGTCATGCCTGAAAAGGTATGTTCGTTCCTATCCATGGTGAATGTGACCTGATTTGGAAAAAGGGTCTTCGCACATATAATTAAGTATCCCAAGATGAGATCATCTTGGATTATCCTGTGTCCAAAGGGCAATGACAAATGTCCTTAGAAAGAGGAAACATTATATGTTCTCATTCATTTGGGGGATATAAATAATAGTGAAAGGGAATAGAAGGGAAGGGAGAAGAAATGGGTAGGAAATATCAGAAAGGGAGACAGAACATATAGACTCCTAACTCTAGGAAATGAACTAGGGGTGATGGAAGGGGAGGAGGGCGGGGGGTGGGGGTGACTGGGTGACGGGCACTGAGCGGAGCACTTGACAGGATGAGCACTGGGTGTTATTCTGTATGTTGGCAAATTAAACACCAATTAAAAAACAAATTTATTATTAAAAGAAAAGAAAAAGAAAGGAGAAGACACAGGGGAAAGATAAAAAGACCTTGTGGAGACAGAGGCAGAGATTGGCATGATGGCCAGGAACTAAGAAATGCCTAGAGCCACCACAAGCTGAAAGAGGCAAGGGAGGATTCTCTTTTATAGCCTTTGGATGGAGCACAGCCATGCCACCACTTGATTTTGGATTTCTGACCTCCAGATCTGCGAAAGAATAAGCTTCTATTGTTTTAAGCCACTCATTTTGTGGTAATCTGATGTGGCAGTGACAAACTAATGCATAGCCCATTTCATTTTGAAACCATAGACCGACTTATACCATATCTTTAAAAATTTGAAGTGCCTCTTGCCCCCATGTCATTATGATCACTGATGCCTAGACTAGTTTAATTGCCTAGACTAATTTTCTGTCTCCTCCACTCATAGCCTTTGAGGACCTCTCTTCCACAATAGTATTGTTCTGTGTACCATATCCTGGACATGCCTTCATGCTTCTGTTCACCTTGGTCCCTTTCACTCCCTGTAAACCTTTTACTTCTCCTATTCTACCCATAAGCTTCTAATCTCATTCTCAGACTCTGGCTGAATGATACCTTTTCCTGAAATCCTAGAAGGAGAGCCCTAGCCAGAATTACCTGTTCTGTTTCTGTGTTCCCAGAGCTATCTACTGATCCCTCCGTGTATTACTTATGTCTGTCTGTCCTATATTGTAGTTAATTGCCTATAAAATCCTAGAGGCAGGATAGGAATTACATTTATCTCAGTGTTTCTCTTGGTGCCAGCTATGGAATGTCTCATTGTTGATGAGGATTGACTTACCTCTGGATGCCCTTGAGATCTCTACATAAAGGTTTCTCAAATTCTAATCTGCAAGCAAATCACCTAAGGAACTTGTTACAAATACAGATTTCTGAGCCTCTACAAATTCACTGCCTTTGGAGTGGGGCTCAGGAGTCTCTATTTCTGTCAGACAGTCTGAATAATTTTGATATAGGTGGTTGGTTGACTCACAATGAGAAACAGTAGTCTAAAGTTTGCATTAGAAACTTCTGTAGGGTCTACTTATTGAAGAATACTTTTATGCGTTTTTCTTGGGATATAACGAGTGACCTAAAATTGCATTCTGCTTGGGAAAAGAAGAATCAAATCATCCCTTTAGACTTCAATCAAAAGAGGCTGCACGTTTGATCACATTTCTAAACTCTGTTTTAGTCCACCTGAAATCATTTCCTATTTCCTGAGCTACTGAGTATTGGGGTTCATTTCCTTATTTAAAACTCACATGCTTTGGGCTCTCAGCAGGTACATGGTCAGGACTGTCTTATTCAAACAGCACAATTATTTTGTCTGTTAAACAATCACAAGTTCTAATGTTTCTGTGCACCTCTCCATGTTTGACTTGACTTCAAAGAACTCCAACTGCATTGCTTGAGGCATTGATATAAAAGAAGGGCTGCATAAGCATCTTTGTCCATTAAAGCAATAACCCATTATGCTATATTTCTGTCTTTTGAGACATTAGGAATTTTTCTCCCTTCCTACTTAGAAATGTGTTATGTCCTTGATAACTTCTGCATAATACAAATTCCTCAGAGCAGAATGCAGTATGAGATGAATAAACTTTTCTTCTCTCAAGTCCAATTTCATCTTATGAAAGAGTACTCAAATCTATGTCATAGGATAGTTGTGAAGATTAGATAAAATAATTTGCTAAATAGAATGGATTTAATATGATATCAGACCTATAGGAGGGCCTCCATAATAGTTAATCTTGTGATCATTTGCAGGCTTAATATTCATATTTCAATAGAACCTAAGTTCATTGTTATCATCCTCTTCATCATCAACATCATCACCATTATCAAATTGCTGGATTTTAATTAGTGTTTACTTTGTGTGCAGCACATTCTAAGTACTTGACATTCTGTATCACTTTTCCATTGCTGTTAAAACAAATTACCACAAATTTAGCAGCTTAATACAACACAAATTTCCTATCTTAATCTGTCAGTCAGAAGTCTAATATGGGGTTTATTGGGCTAAAATCAAGGTGTTGGGAGGGCTTCATTCCTCTCTGGAGGCTTTAGGGGAGAATCTGCTTCCTGCTAATTCCGGTTCTTGGCTGAATTTAGTTTCTCGCTGTTTCAGGACTAAAGTCCTTATTTTCTTGCTGGCTGTCAGATGAGGGCTGTTCCCAGCTTCCAGGGGGCATATCTTAGCTTGTGGCTTTTTTCCTCCATCTTCAAAGCCAGCAATGGTGAATTAAGTTCCTTTCATGCTTTGGAACTTTCCTGTCACTTCATCTCTGACTGACTTTTCTGCCTTCCTCTCCCACTTTTAAGGGCCCATGTGATTAGATTGATCCTACTCAGAAAATCCACGACAGTTTTCCTATTTTATGGTCTACAACCTTAATTCCATGAGCAACATCCTTTTTGCCATGTAATACACAGCAGCATATTCACATGTTCTGGGGATTAGGACATGGGCATTTCTTGTGGGGATAGGGGTTGAAGAGCATCCTGTCTACCACACATCCATTGTCTCCTTGAATTCTCCTAGTATCCCTGGGAAGTGGATTTCATTATCCACATTTTACAGATGAGAAAAGAGAGGCTTAGCAAGTTTAAATAGCTTGCCTAGTGTTGAATCCATGGCAAGCTGATGAATCTAGATTGAAATCTAGGCACTTTGCTCCAAAATCTGTTTAGAGTTATACTGAGTTGTTATTATAAGAAGGTGCTCTGGTGGGGTGCCTGGGTGTGTAGTCAACTAACCAGACGAATCTGGATTATGGTTCAGATCATGATTTCAAGGTCCTGGGATTGAGCTCCATACTCAGCAGGGAGTCTGAGTATTCTCTCTCTCCTTTTCCCTCTTCCCCTTCCCCTCCAACATGTGCTTTCTCTCTCTCTTTCTCTAAAATAAATAACAAATCTTAAAACACACACACATACACATGCACACACACACACAATGATGGGGTCTTGGTACTAGGGCCAAGAATCCCTTTTCTATACTCATGGCCTAAGATGGCTGAAAAGAAGAAAATGATGGCCTGCATTCAGTGACTTGGTTTTGCATAGAAGATTGGAGAACCAAACAAGAGCTCTTAAGTTTGTCTCAAAAATGTATGTTGTGACAAGGTCTTACTGATATGGAGCACAATACCTTCCTGTACTCTTTTCATGGCTTTCTCCCAGTTCAGACTTTTTCCCTTATAACATTATCATCACCAAAACTTTCATCAGAGGTTAGAAGAAACATTTATAGGAACAATATTATATCTCAGCAAATACATAATACATTTTATGTGATAATATATTATTTATTTAATACTTACTTTATGCTAAGTGCTTTATGTCACTTAGTGATGCTGTAAGGTAGATACTATAAATAGCTGGACATTGCAGACAAGGAAATAGACGCTGATAAACAAATTTGCTGAGATTTGAACTTTGGCAGTCAGGCATCAAACCATTATACTCTGTGACCACTGTAAGCTTTTTTCTCAGATAGAGATATTTGTATCTTTCCTTTTTTACTTTTGACAATTTCCTCACTTTAATCCTTGACTGAGGTATTTGATACCAGTTATCATGGCATTTGGGCTATTGTCCTGTGTCCAGATAAATGCCATAATGCACGGAGTCTATATACCTTCTAGACCAAGCAAAGGTGAAAAATATTTTAGAACATGGAGTTTTTAGATTGTTATCCAGTAACTCTGTTTCATTCATATATAAGTGCAGAGTAGAAGATTTTGATGTTGTTTAACCTGGAATAGGTAAGATTGCAGACTCCTCAAGATTAAGTGGGAGCTAGAATTTTCTCTCAATTTCAAATGAATCCTTATTTATAAGTCTTATAGCATTTGCCTTAAGTATAGTACTATTTCCTTATGTTTGTGTATCTTTTTATCTTTTACACCTTACACCTCATTTTTAATACATTTTCCCATTCAATCTTAAAAAACATCCCGTGACATAAGATAGGAAGAAAAAAATCAGATGATGATGATAATGATTACCATGTGATTGTCAAAGATTACCAATGATTGTCATATGCCAATGACAAACATTCTACATATTTTATCTTGCTTAAGTCTGTCAGTATCCTTTGAGGTAGGTATCACTGTTCCTTTTCTTTTAGAGATAAAGCTAATTGAATTCTTCAAGGTACCCAACTAGTAAGGACAGAACTGGGCTTTAAGTCCAGCTATTTTGACTCCTGGGACTGTATCTTCAACTGAGACTTAGAACATTATTTATATTCTTCAGCTGAACCTGTTAAGACCCAGAGTAAAATTAAGCGAGGTTTGTCAAACACTACCCAGCTGATACTTCTAGGACTCATACCAAGTTGCCTGCCTTTTATTTGGAAGTGCTAACAATGTTGCAGAATTATATGGAATCAAGGATACCTGGGTGGCTCAGTTGGTGAAGTGTCTACCTTCAGCTCAGGTCATGATCCCAGAGTCCTGGGATCTAGTCCCACATTGGGCTCCCTGCTCCAAGGGGAGCCTACTTCTCTCTCTCCCGTTCCCCCTGCTGTGCTTTCTCTATCTCTCTCTGTCAAATAAATAAATACAATCTTTTTAAAAAAGAATTATATGGAATCAGAAAGAGTTCATCTATATCATGGTTTTATCAGGCAGTAAATGTATGACCTTGGGTAAATCATGGATGCTCTCTAATCTTCAAGTCACTCACCTCTAAAATGGGGATAATCATACCTACTTCCTTAGGTGTCAGCAGAACAGAGAGAATGTATATAAAATGCCTGGTATGTAGTATTTAGTAGCTGTTGTTAGTGAATGCTTCTTCCAATATACCAGCTGCCTCTCTAAATGAGAGTCCAGGTCTGGTAAGTTCTGGGCCTGGTAAAATTGCAGCTGATTGGGGGAAATTGTCTCAGCAGCCCTCCATCATTTTTCAGTGTGAACCATAGGCTCTTGGCAAGTGCCTTAGCTTAGGGAGAGGTTCAGAGAGGTGTCCTTAATCTGAGCAATACAGTGGAGGAGACAGAATATCCAATAAGAATCTGGTTAACTTGGCAGATCTAAAGCAATCAGATCTGAGGGTTGGAGGGCTTATTAATAAGCTTCATGTTTTTCCCTTAGCTGTTCCCCTAGTTGAGCTTCTGGTAAATATGATTTCTCACAAGCTCTTTTGCTGTTTCTAAGCTCTGTCCTGCAAGATGAAATTCCAAAGGCAGTTCTGGAAAGCTGAGTGAAGTATGGGGATGTAGAAAACATGGGTGAGTGTTAAAATTGTCCCTTAGGTCAGGCTGTAGATACTGGTGGGCCACTAAAATACACAGTGGTGGGCCATTTTTAAAAGTGGATCCCCTGAATCATTATTAATGTGCCCCAGAAACAGAGTTCTATTCAGAATGATTTATGGTTCATGGTGCTATGGTGTGATCTGAGTTACCTCTGGAAGAAAGACCAGACATCTATTGAATTTAGAGGATAAAAATAGGCAGATGAGCATAAATGCAGAAATGTTTCAGGTCTCTCAATTCATTCTAAGGAGATGTACAGGGGAATACCTGGGACACTTTATGCTCTGATGCCCACTAGCACTGAAGATTGAATTGTAGAAATTTGTGAATTGTCTGCTCCCTGCTGAGGTTTGTGTGTGCCTCTTCCTGCCAGCATTTCCTTTGAAAAGGAAGAAAACAGAGTAACAGGAGTGGAAGGAAGTTTAGAAATAGTGATATCTAATCTGTCTTGGTGCCTGCTTCTCAATGGACTCAAACTAATGCACAACTGTTTAAGATGTTTAGGCATCCCAGGCAGAAGAAATGATCAAGTCAAGCACCCCCAACTGAATTTTTGCATCAAAATGAGCTCCAAAAAAACTATCCCAATGGTAAAGTAGGTATGTGTCTGAGTTTTGTAATCAAACAGTTCTAGCTATTTTCAAACCCAACTTTGTCACTGAGTAGCTGAGATTTGATTATGAAAGTTAGTCTCTAAACCTCAGTTTCCACATTTGCAAAACAACAATAATAGTTTCTACTACATTACATAGACTTGTTATAAAGAGTAAATTAGACATTCACATACACTAACATGTCTAGACTGTAGTAAGTGCTCAATCAGTGTTATTTCATAAGATCATTTTAGCACCTGCTGTCCAAATTCTGTGGATCTGTTACAGTTGGCAAGTTATAATAGAACCACCTTATTCTAGCCTTCTTGATGCTTGGTGTTTAATAAAAGGTTAGCCTTCACTTCAGAAGGCACATCTTTAGCTAAACCCAGCCAAGGTAATTCCCAGGGCATATTTTAAGCCAAGGTGAAAGAAACACAGCCTTAGTTGTTGACAAGACCCTTAGGTATCTCCTGGCTCAGTCACTAGGGGGAAGGAAGCTCAGAGAACACCATACGCAACTGCTCTTGCTTCCAGTCTGCTGCTACAGCAGGCAGAAAACAGAAAGCTCAAGCCAGCCAGACCACAGGTGTGAAAGCCACTGGAGACAGGAGCCTATTCCAAAGCTACCTGGCACAGCTGTTGAAATTGAAGGTTAGCCAAATTCATGAGGTGTCACATCTATTGCACTCGAAGACAGACAGAAAAAAAAAATTGATTTGAAAAGCTAATATCTAATTTGGCTGTTCAAAATGGTCAGCCAGGGTGCTCTGGTATTATAAGATTAGACTAAATGTGAATCTAAGCTCTGATTTTATAGAGGGGGACACTCAGAACCAGAGAGGAAAATGAATTGTCCCAGGCTGTAGAGCCATCAATACAAAGTCAGCCCAGTGGTCTGGATCTCTATTTCTATTACACAGTACTGCTGACTTTTGAAGGACAAAAGTCATGAAAGAATCTAATATACTGAGTTGCTTAATAGTAAACTTTTGAAGAATTATATGAAGGTACAGTACATAAGTAAATACTTTCCACTATATCTTCTAAATCTCCTAGGTATGTAGGATTTAGCTTCAGAAATTTTATATATTGGAAATGTATTTTGTGGAAGCTAATGAGGGAATGGACCTAATAACTTCTATAAGCTTTTTTACCTTTGCTTTTTTTGAAACTTATATACTTTTTAAAAAGCCTATTTTTATTTTAAAAAAAGATTTATTTATGTATTTGAAAGCAAGAGAGAGAGAGAATGGGAAGGGATGGAGGGAGAGACTTCAAGCAGACTCCCCACTGAGCTCAGAGGCTGATATGGGGCTCGATCCCATAATTCATGAGATCACAATCTGAGCCCAAACCAAGAGTTGGATGCTTAATTGACTGAACCACACAGGTACCCCTTAAAAGCCCTATTTTTTAAACAAAGGAGGACAATATGCTTTCCTTTAGGATGAAAAACTTGACACATGATGCTTTCCCTCCCGAAGGATAAAACTGAGATGCTTGTTGTGGTTATGATGATGGATTTTAAGAGCATATGGTACCATTATTTACTGGCCCCTATTGTCACCAATAGTGAACATTTGCAAGAAAGCAAGCCCAGGTGGAGAGTGCATCCCTGGTTCACAAAAAGCTGAGCTAAGTGTGGGTAGATGCAAACTGAACCCTTAACCTTAGACTCATCAGTACCACATTCTAACATCTGAGCTATAAGTGTTCTCCTCAAGTGTCACAATTAAACACCCACATGCCCCATCATGCTATACTGAATTCATACAGATCCATTAAACAGACAAGCTCCTGCTAGAAACAGTGAAAGCTCAAACTTCCTAAAACAGCCAGGCAAGCAAACACAATGGTTCTCATCCTTTTACTTTCAAAGCACGTTGGAGAGCAAATAAGCCATTTCCAACTTACTTGAACTCAAGGGCATTAAAACATGACATTTATACCCTCTTCTTTTAAACTTACCTAAATGGCTTGATAGAATCTTTAGGGACTAAGGATATTACCCTCCAGAGCACCACAGTCCTGTAGAAATAAAATGGAAGTCATACATGCAAGCTATGTTTGTAATTTTACATTTCTAGTAGCCATACTTTGAAAAGTATAAACAGGTGAAATTAATTTTTAAAGTATATCCAATAATCTATTTTAGTTAATCCAGTATATCCAAGTATATATCATTTTTACATGTAATTAATGCAGAAATTGTTAATGAGATTAACAATCGTCTTATGTTAATTTCATGCTAAGTCTTCAAAATCTGGGGTATAGTTCACACTTACTGTGTGTATATATCAGTTGAACCAGCCATAATTTTTGTGTCCAGTGGCTATGTGTGTCTAATAGACTATGTTGGACTTCAAGGCTCTAGAGCCAGTGTAAAGATAAGGTCCTTCTCAGTGGGAATGCCAGGGTTTGCTGCCACTGTCTAAGACTGACCTCTAGAAAAACACTTTCTTTTTTTTTTTTTTTTTTTAGTCAATACAATTAAGAAGAACAACTCAATACCAATCAAGCAATCACTAAAATAGTTGTTTTGCAGTGGATTTTCCTAAACACTCAATGGATTGATCCATTCAGCTCTCTGGGGGAGTACATAGGAGGATAACACCTTTTCACAGGTCCACTAGAGAAGTTGGGTCCTTTTCTGTTTAAAATAACATTTTTCTCTGGCACCCTGCTGTGGTAGCAGACAATTGTATGTGAAAGCTTGGGTGTACAGGGGCTCTATATTTTTCTGTCTCTGGCCATCCTTTGATGATTTTATTATATAGATACACCCACTTTTGTAAATGCTTGCAATTTAACTAGAGAATTACACACTTTTTTACCTTGTCCCATTATCAAATAAGTAGTTTTTTCTAAGGATGAAGCTATTCTTCCTATTTATTATTTAAGACCATGCAAGAAGAAGTGATTTTGTCATTCTTGAAATTGTCTAATGATGGTTTTGCCCCTAGACCAAGGGAAAAGGCCTGCCTTTTCTCCACAGAAAGCTAATTTTGTCAGTGGTTACAGTTTTATTGTTGACACTGTACCTCTGTATTAGTGTTAGTGCAAGCCTCATAAACCTTAGCAATTTCATTACTCACCAATTAGTTTCAAATGAATTTTACTGTCTTGAATCTAATGGTGCTCTTCATGGAGTAGACTCCATGATCATAAAGGATTTCACATCTGACTGCCGGGAGCAATGGCACAGATTTGGAGTCACTGGTTCTTTAGTTGGGAATTCTGATTTGAGGGAGGTCTCTCAAGGTCTCTGAAGACAAATTGCTTCCTGTTGTCATTGCCCCCCAGTTCCATTGATTCCACCTCACCCTCCCTCAGTGGCCACATGCAAAGTTGAAAAATGATCTGGAAGTGGGGCCAGAAGACTTGGCTTTCAGTCTGAGCCCTTCTTCATCTTGATATAGGACCTCAAACAGGTTGCTTAAGCTTTCTAAGTATCTGCTTGTTCATCTATGAAATGGAAGAGAAAAGCCTTATATAACACAGAGTTCTTGTGAGAATTAAGTGACTTAATGACATTGAAGTGGATTGTGAACTATGAAGTGTTCTGCAAATGTCAGGAAGGAATATTATTGAGCCAGGAAGAGTGCAGACTTGGGAAGACTGTCCTCATCCTGAGACCCATTCTTGAGGTACAATAAAATTGGGATGTTGTCTTAGATCCTCCTTTTTGGAGAACACCTATTCTGCAAGGCAGTGACTTAGGAAAGAAGTGAGGACTTACATGCATCTCAGCTGGTAGAGCAATCCTCATGATCACATTGTTCTTTTTTCCCTCTCTACCCAAACTTATGACATTATTTCACTTGCTGGATGTCATTGATGGACATTTCATCCTGGTTTCACCTGATTAAAAGACTGGGAAAGAGCAATGTTATTATATGTCCCAAGACCAAGGTGAGTAGGATTGGCTTTATATATTCTCAGCCCTGTGTCAAAGAAAACTTTTCTGAGTTTGGTTCATGTTGCATGATTACCCATAGAGAGGATGTGAATTTAGATAGCTCTCATTGTCTTGTATTTCCAGGAACTCTGTCTCAGAGCTAATTAGCTTCTAATTCCTTCCTTCCTGCCTCCCTTCTTTCCTCCCTTCTTTCCCGAACCTCCCTTTTCTTACTATTAGGATACTAGCATATGATATTAGGGTAACTTACTAATTTGGGTACCGTCTAATGGCCAGATTTGTTTAAGTAGTATTAACAACATTAACTTGTAGTACTTATGTCTGTTGAGACCATACTTTATTTGTGCTTTTTGTCTTTTTATTGTCCAAAGCCCAGTACAGTGCCTTATAAGTAGTAGATGCCTCATAAGTGTCCATTGAATGAATAGTGAATAGTAATAACACTTTTGAGGGTCTAAAATATGTTGGGAACCCTTTGGAGATACTGCCATTTAATCTTCTCAGTGGCCTTATGAGGCAAATAATATTGTCCCTCTTTTATACATGAGAAAGCCAAATGGCAGAGTGCTTCAGAAATTTACCCAAGTCATGCAGTGGCAAGATGTATGGATTTGAAATTAGGTTATTATTGCTCTAGTGCCCCTGCATTTTTGTACTATATATCTGTACCTTTAAATGCCTGCCTCCTTGTTTTAATACAAGTAGTTCCTCAGATAATATAGCTTCCAGAAGAGGTAAAATGGCACTAGAACAGGAGCTATAGAAAATTTATATTTAAGACTGAGAAAGGGTCTGACAGGAGATGAGATTCTTCTCTTCCCTACATCATATACTACTATTAAATTTCTACTTAACTTACACAAAAATAATGAAAAGTTACCAAATATGTACCAGGCAGTGTTTAGTCATTTACATATTTAAAGCAGATGCTATTGTTTTACTTTACTTTTTTTTTAACATAAAGAAATTATGACACACAAAGAGTAAGCACTTTGTCCACAAGGTAGTCAGTGAGCAGATCCTGGCCTAGAGGTAAACCTAAGTGTGTGTATGACTCTAGAGTGGAATCTCTTAACCACTTTATTATAATTTCATTTTTTCTGCCTTTATAGTCAGAACCAGCAGTTACATATTCATTTGTTTGTGGTTACTGGAAATCCCTACCAAACTGTGAATTCTTTGAAAGTTGGGCACCTTGTCTTTAACTCCTTTATTACTTCATACTATTTAGCTAGTGCTTAGTATGTGCTCATTTCATACTTACTGGACAATTCTTAGAGTCATTCAGATGATCAGGCTCTCTGTAACACCAAGAATAAGATAAATGATTGTTCATACTCTATTGTTATCACTGGTGGTATCATTTCTGTGCTATAGCAGACACTTTATGCATCCTATGCCACATTCCCTTGACCTACTACTAAATTCTGGAGTTGCTGTGCTGAACAGTTCTTATGCTGGACAGTTCCTATTCAAGATGACCACATTTCAGCCTAAGGGCCTTCCACTTCTCTCTATTCTTCTGCCTCAAGGCTTTTTCTGAAACCTCTGAAGCTCTTTTGTTTTGGCCTGCACAGAATCACTGAGGAGTGAATGACCCAGGGGCAAACCTCACCCAATGAAAAATAGGATAAATGCTACTGCCTTTGTTCCTCAGAGAAAATTCTTAGGTACAGTCTACGTGATCTCTTGAGAGTTAAGTCCCCCACTTCTTTGAACTTCAGTTGCCCTACAGTTACCAATACCTTGTTTTTTCATACTTCTTTGTCTCACTCTCTCCATTCCCTAATTGCTGCTTCCTGGGAGTATCTCCACAATAAATTCCTTGCACCCAAGTCCTTGTCCATATGGGCTTTTTTGGGATGGGATTGAGTGGGAAAGAGAAAAAACAAATAAGGTACATGTCTGTTTGCTAATGACTTTGAGCCAGAGGCCACATATAATGGCACGTAATGTGGCTAAACCATGTGTTTGGATTAATTAGAGAAGTTATCTCAGAGGAGACTGAGCATCAGAGGTCTTGGATAGATAGTTTTAAGGTGAGTGGAGAGACAGCTTAATTTTCAGAATTGTCCTTCCCCTTTAAGAGTTCACAATGTGTAACCAGTTACACTGATGAAAAGATGCAATGCTTAAAAGTGTTGCAAGAATGAGTCAGTCAATTTGCTGAAAACTAAAATGACCACAAATGCAGTTACTTCCATTTTTAGCAGCATTATTGATTTTGGTGTAAAAAAGACAGTGCATTCCTAAGTCTGTGGTCCATAGCACTTGCAGTTGATAAGTTTTATGACTCCTTTTTTCACTTGAGTTTCTGTTAAGATTTATTTTTAAAAGCTGCCAGATATGATATTCATAATTACTGAGCAGTCACCTCACCAAAAAAAAAAAAAAAAAAAAAAGGTGAGAGAAAAACATGGCAGATGGTGTCATGAAAATTATATTGAAGAATCTCCCTTATCATGATGAAAGATGGAGCAGTGAAGTCCTGGCATGCATATGGGTGGCATGAAGGATTTATACCTGGTGTGTCTGGGCTCATAATAACTAATGTATCAACTTGTTTGAAAACTTTTTAATTAGGAGGATCAGCAGGACTCGTGGATGAGTCATGAAGAGAAGACCTTTCACTTTCAGTAAATGAGGATGGACAAACCATCAGTAGAAATAGCTGCATTTATTTTATGCCCAAGTATAAATGGCACTGTTCTAATGAAGATAAGGCCAAGGGTCTGATCCCTCTATGAGCCAAGTCAGGCCGCCTGGTTCCTTGGCCCTGACTGCCCTCCTCACTTCTTAGCCGCTATTGCACAATATACATGGGTCTAATGCAATATGACATGAACTTCAAATTTAAATCTGACCTTGTCACTTGCCTGTTGAAAATCTTTCACTGGTTTCCCACTGCATGAGCATAGAACTCAAACTCCTTATTAGAGGCCTTAAGGCTCTGTACAGTTTGGGCCCTTCTTTTTAGTTCTATTACCCCGTTTTGAGGGACTCTCCCCTTTGCTCCCTGATGCAGCCTTTCTGTCATCTGGTAGGTCTAGCTCTTCCCAAGCATTTTCGTAATTTCATAAGCTATTATTAGTACAGCATAGTAATACAACATAATAAGCTATCATCTCATTTCAATGAGATAATATTAATGAAAATTTATATCCTAAAATTTTAATACTATATAATAAAAATCATTATTGATTTCAACATTAGCAGATCTGGAATCTTAGAAAGCAAGATCTCTTGGAATATTTAAGGGGCAAAAAGAATTTCTAAGCAAAGCATTCTTTACCTGGGAATGCTCCTCACAGGATGAGAAATGTTTGTACATTTGGTATGGTGGTCTGTATTTGTTGATCTGCCTTAGTATGATCAGACTTTGCAAGATCTTAAGAAGAACAATCCAGATTTCATAAATTAGGAACACTTAGAGTCCTCATTTCTAGGGCCTAACAAGTTGTATTATGTAGCTTATTTATTTGTTTGCTTGTTCAATGCCTATTTCTTTCATGAAGACTGTGTATATTTCCCCAGAACTGGTATAATGCCTGACATCTAACAGATACTCCAGAAATACTTGTTGATTGTACAGTAGCAAAGTAAAATATCCACTTTAGGGCTGGTGGAAAAAAAAAAAACATGTCAGTTTTGGTACATAGGATGGAGTTTTAGACTTTCTAAGATTATGGGTTGAATTTGAAATAATCTAGAAAATTTCTACAGGTTTCAAATCTAAACTTTTTTTTTTTTAATTTTTATTTATTTATGATAGTCACACAGAGAGAGAGAGAGAGGCAGAGACACAGGCAGAGGGAGAAGGAGGCTCCATGCACCGGGAGCCCGACGTGGGATTCGATCCCGGGTCTCCAGGATCGCGCCCTGGGCCAAAGGCAGGCGCCAAACCGCTGCGCCACCCAGGGATCCCCAAATCTAAACTTTTTAAGCCCTGGTTGATAATTCTTGTGTTGGTCCTAGCTAGAAAGTTATTGGATCTGTTTGGAAATTTGTGTTGACAAGCTTAGGATAAGTCTGATGTTGGGCAGAGGTATCTTCATATCGATGAGCAGTCCTCTGGCCATTGAATAGAGTTCTGAGCTTCCCATGAATGCGGTGTCCCACAGAAGTTGGGCTTCTTGGAAACTACATTTCTCATTTTTGCTCACTTTTGAAATGTTTTGAATGCTCAGTTTTGAAATGAAACTATTGCTAAGGTTTTTTGTGACTGTGAGGTTTACTGTTTTGAATTGGTTTTATTACAGTAGCACTTAGCACTCTGGACAATATATACTTAATAAATATTTAGTGAGTGAAGGAAAGTTTTACATTTTCTATTATTAATCAATAGTCTTATAACATTCAATCCCTAATAGTCCTTTCCCACATTGGGTAGAGCTGACCCATGTAACCAGTAGGATGTTGTAGAAATAACAGAGTATGACTTCTGAGTCTAGGTCATGAAATATATGTGGCTTCCCTCTTGTTCTTTCTTGAATCATTCACTCTGGAAGAATCAGTTGCCATATGGTGAGGATACTCAGGCAGTCTATGGAGAGGTTAATGTGGTATGACTAAGGCTGCTTGCCAATATCCGTATGTGTAAGTTATCTTGGAAGTGGATCTTTCAGCCCCGTCAAGCCTTCGGATGGGTGTTGCCTCAGCCAGCTAAGCTGCTTTTAAGTTCCTAATTCCTTGAAACAGAGATAAAAATATTTGGTTTTTTAAGCTACTAAGTTTTGAGTTAATTTGTTACGTGACAAATATAGGTGACAAATATACATAGAGATCTAAGCAGTGACTCAAACAAGATCTCATTAGAAACCAGGCCTTAATTCTATTGTCTTTATCATTCTTTACTCATTTTCCTGTTGGTATATTAGTGACCTTGCTGTCTACCAAAAATGGTAATTTTTGTGTCTGTCATATTATTTGCCAAAGTTTTTTTCCCATTCAGTTGTTTGTCTTTATTTTGGTTATGTTTTTGATATTCAGAGGTAAGTTCATTTGAGGGTGGTGTAGTAGGTCATTTTCCTTTTTTTTCTTTCTGTTTTTTTCAAATTGCTTCTGGTTTCTTTTTTCTACAGCTTTAATAAATATTCAGTTAGTTTTTAAATGATTATGTTTTGTATAGTTCAGTCTTTAAATACCTATAATTTATTCTGGTATAAAGTTAACTATTTTTTGGTATCACCTTCCAGCCAACTCATTACTATAAATTCTAGAATTGTTCTTACATGGTACCATATATATCATGGTAGGACTTAAAAAATTGCTAAAGTTATAGTGATTACATATCCTTGTTCCCTTTATTTATGTGATCTGCCACTTTGTCAAAGAAGACAATGTACATTGGTCTGTTCTTTGTTAAGTCATGCTGATTACTACCTAGTATGTCATTCCTACGAATTTCTTGCCACTTAAGTTTAAATTGGTTCTATTTTAGATTTTCTGTAAGCATAAAAGTCCATAGGTCTGTGATGACATATATCTTAGCTTATTCAGAAACTTTTAACTCACTTTCATGTACAATATCACCTTGACTTCTGCTTTTCCTTTGGGTTTGTGTTTGGTCTACTAGCTTGTACTTGCAGAAATGTCAATAGTCAATTTTCTTTTAATTAATGTTTTTATCAAAGCTGACGTTCTATCACCCTCATTTATAAGTCTATTAGTAAATTTTTCATTGTTGTTCTTAAGGAAGAAAAAAATCCACCAACTTCTTTGAGACTTTTTAAAAAGTTTCATTTAAAAGAAATTAAAAAAAAGTTTCATTTAAGTTCAAAATAAAGTATCTTTTTGTGGAAGAAATTTTAGTTGTGACAAAGTCAGCTTATAACATCTGTGGTTGGAACTTGACCCAGGAGTTCAGGAAGTCAGGTGTCTGCATTTTGAATTGTTTCCAAGCAACTATATTCGATCACAACCTGGGTGGCTCGTTCTGACATTTCACTTGTACTGTATCAAACTGGGTACGAATCCATTGGTGGCTCTGACAAATCCTGTCCTTTGTTTTCCTAAAGGCAGCCCCTTCTTTTAAACATGGTGAATTTGTATCTTTTGCTCTTGCTGCTGGAAGATTTTCAACTTGAAGAAAGCCACTGTGGTGGCTGTTACATTTGTTATATTCCATTTCTGCACTTTTTAATGGAGTATCCTAGTCACTGAACAATACCAACTAGTGTTTTATTTCTTAATTTTAAATTCTAATTCCAGTATAATTAGCATACTGTGTTATATTAGTTTCAAATGTACAAATAGTGATTTAACAATTCTATATGTTAATCAGTGCTCATTATGATAAGTATACTCTTAATCCCCTTCATCTATTTCACCCATCCCCTCACCCATCCTCCCTTCTGGTAACCATAAGTTTGTTCTCTATAATTATGAGTGTGTTTTTTTGTTTGTTTCTTTTTTCTTCATTTTGTTTCTTAAATACCATATATGAGTGAAATCATTTGGTATTTGTCTTTCTCTGACTGACATTTCACTTAGCATTATACTCTCTAGATCTATTCATGCTGTTGTAAATGACAAGATTTCATTCTTTTTTAATGACTGAGTAATATTCCATTGTGTGTATATATCTATTCAACTACCAATTGACTTTTGGATTGCTGCCATAATTTGGCTATTGTAAAAATGCTGCAATAAACATAGGGGTACATGTATCTTTTCAAATTAGTGTTTTCATATTCTTTGGGTAACTACTCAGTAGTATGATTACTGGATCATATGATAATTCTATTTTTATTTTTTTGAGGAACCTCCATAATGTTTTCTATGGTAGCTACATCAGCTTGCATTCTTACCAGTAGTGCACAAGAGTGCCTTTTTCCCCACACCTTCATCAACACTTGTTTCTTGTGTTTTTGATTTTAGCCATTCTGACAGGTGTGAGGTGACATGTCATTGTGGTTTTGATTTGTGTTTCTTTGATGAAGAATGATATTGAACATCTTTTCATGTGTCTGTTGGTCATCTGTATGTTCATGTTTTCTGCCCATTTTAATTAGATTATTTGTTTTTTTGGTGTTGAGTTGTATAAGTTCTTTATATATTTTGGATACTAATTCCTCATCAGATATGACATTTGCAAATATCTTGTCCCATTCTGTAGATTGTCTTTTAGTTTTGCTGATTGTTTCCTTTGTTTGGTGAAGTCCCAGTAGTTTATTTTTGCTTTTGTTTTCCTTCTTTCAGGAAACATCTAGAAAAATGTTGCTACAGGTGTTGTCAGAGAAATTACTACCTGTGTTCTCTTCTGGGATTTTTATCGTTTCAGGTTTCACATTTAGGTGTTTTATCAATTTTGAGTTTATTTTTGTGTATGGTGTAATAAAGTGGTCCAATATTATTCTTTTGCATGTACCTGTCCAGTTTTCCCACAGCATTTGTTGAAGGGACTATTTTTCACATTGCATACTTTTTTTCCTCCTTTGTCAAAGATTAATTGACCACATAATCATGGGTCTATTTATGGACTGTCTATTCTGTTCTATTGATCTATGTGTCTGTTTTTGTGCCAATACTATACAGGGTTTCTTGTTGTTGTTGCTATTTGTTTGTTTGTTTTTTTACAGTAGGCTCCATACCCAGCATGGAGCCCAACATGGGACTTGAACTCATGACCCCAAGATCAAGACCTGAGTTGAAGTCAAGTGTCAGATGTTTAACTGACTGAGCTACCCAGGTGTCCCAAAGCTAGGGTATTTTTTTTTTAAGTAGTCTCCATGCCCAACATGGAGCCCAACACAGGCTTGAACTCAGTTCCATACTGTTTTGATTACTATAGCTTTGTAGTATATCTTGAAATCTATCAGCTAGTATTTTAATAATGCCTTTGAATTGGGAAGAGAGTTATTTCAAATGATTTATATACTTTTATTTTCCTATTAATACCTAGCATATCTTATACTTTAATTATTAAAGCAATATTCTATGCTCTTTTTCATATCATCTCACAACTACCCTATGACATTCACTCCTATGCTTAAAATTTTTCAGTGGCCATTTTCATTGGCCTTTCTATTTTTCAAACCAGCTCTTTAAACATGGTATGCTCCTTTTCCTGGAACATACTTCCTGTTTGCTCCTTCTTCCTTTCACCATGTTAAGACTATTTACCAATCAAATCCAATTGAGGCATCACTCGCTCAAGAACAGTTCAGATACTTTTATTATATGTTCCAAAAAAATCAAGATTAGTCTTCCAATTCTCATTCATTTATTTGTATGATTATTTAATGTTTAATTCTCCTTCTAGACCAGTATTTCCATGAGAACCAGTAATTACTGGATTGGTTTGGCCCAACATTGTATCTTCTGCATCTGGTACCATGCCTTGTACATGTAAACACTCAAATATTCGTTAAATGAGTAAGTGAATGATTCCTAAATTAAACATGTGCAACCTGAGACACAGAGTTCAAAAATAGCTTCACCAAAGTCTTATAACAACTTAGTTGCAGAGGTAGAACTTGAACCTAGATCTTCTATGTCCTACTTTTGTGATTTTTCTATTAAACATAGTTGCTTTATGCTTTTAAGTTGACCCCTTTTAATTTACCTTCAATTCTATGGTAATTGTTTCTTTGGTTTCTTGAAAGTGATAGGATAACTCAGATCACACCTTGAGTATGATTGTAGCCTCAAGGTAGATAATAGGTGTATGTCAGTGTGCCTAAAAAGGGACATGGAAAAGGGAGATGGAAATCATTTACCTTAAAAGTCTTTCCCTTGTAATGTGTTCCAGTTTCATTTATTTCAGGGAAATAAATAAATGTTCCAGTTTCATTTATTTCAGGGAAATAAATGTAAAAGTTATTACAAAAAACTCATCAGGTGAGGGCTATGGGGAAAGTTTGAAGCATTGTTTGGTGCTTGTGACAATATGTGTTTAGCTTGAAGTTGTAAAGTCTAAAGAATATTACACTCGGTCTAGATATAATTAAATATTAGTAGTCTCAAATCTTCCACTCATTAGTTGTGAGATTTTATGCAGGTATCTTTATATCTCTGGCCTCAGTTTCATGTCTAAAAAATGATGAGTGAATGAGTGAGTGAGTCTTGGGGTGGCAATGATCTTAGAATTATCAGCAAAAATTCTGACTGCAGGTCTGTAAGAATGACTTGTTCTCTTTTCCCTTATATTCTTTGCTGAATGATGTAGAATGTCTTGTGATTTGGGGATTTAGGATAGAAATTTATTACGTGATGAGGAACTAGTCCCACCTATCTTTGGATTGCTTATAGCAGTTTTGTAGGACTCATTGTAGGTCATTTCTAATAAAGGAAAATTAAATCCTGTTATGTTTATTTACAGTTAGGATGATGAAATGTTAGTATTGGCAGGTCTTTGGGAGTCAGTAAATATAGCCACTTATTTTATATATGAGGAAAGCTCAGGCTTTGAGAGGAAAAATGGAGAGCTCAGACTCACCTGAAAGCTTTGGACTTCATGCCCAGTATTTTTTCCATTATATCACATGGCTTATTTTATACCACATTGTTGTTTTCAGCACACTTAAAAAGATGTTAAAATTATCTCTGATATAATAATAATCAAATCTGGAAAACTTAATGAAGGATTGGGGTCTTTTTTTTCTGATGAAAATATCCTTTTGTGATTATAAAAGTAATATACGCTCATTGTAACAAAACAATCCATTCAGAAGTGCACAAACTCAAAAATGAAGGATTCTCAACAATGTAAATCCCTAAGAGATAGTTACTGTTAATTTGGTTCACAATTTTTGGGTTTTTCATATATATTTTTTCATATATATCTATATATCATGGTTTCTACATGGCTATATAGATATTTCACATATATAAAAATATCTTACATATAAATTAATTTTTACATATATATTTAAAAATTAGATCATAGTATACCATTTGCATTCTAGTTCTTTTTTCTTGACAATATTTCAGTAACATATGGACAACACATAGACATCTTTTCTTGTTAGTATGTTTCTTCCGCTTATAATGGAGTTACATCCTGATGAAGCCATCATATATTGAAAATATAATTTGAAAGTGCACTTAGTACATTTCATTTACTAAACAGCATAAGATAGCCTAGCGTACTTTAAACATGCTCAGAACAGTTACATTAGCTTATGGTTGGGCAAAATCATCTAACACAAAGCTTATTTTATAATATAGCTTTGAACGTCTGTCTTTGAATGTGTAATTTATTGCATACTATACTGAAAGTGAAAAACAAAGTGGTTATAAATGTATTGGTTGTTTACCTTCAGAATCAAGTGGCTGACTGGGAGCTGCAGCTTACTGCTGCTGCTGCTCAGGATCATGAGAGAGTATTATACTGCATATTGTTAGCCTGGGAAAAGATCAAAATTCAAAAGATTCAGAGTTTGAATTATGGTTTCTACTGAGCTTATATTGCTTTGCCTCATTTTTGTAAGGTTCAAAAATCACAAGTCAAAGACAGTTTGTACACCTAATGTATTCTTTTTAATGGGTGACTGGTAGTTTGTTGTATTAGCATATTTCACTTAAGCATTCCTCTCCTAATGGATATGTATATTGTTTCCAGTCTTTCACTAATTTAAGGATTTCTGGGGGCACCTAGTTGGCTGTCATAAGAGCATGCGACTCTTGATATCTTGAGTTTGTGCTCCATATTGGGTGTAGAGATTACTTAAATGAATAAATGAATAAGAACTTGAAGAAAAAATGCA
Source organism: Canis lupus dingo (assembly GCF_003254725.2). Taxonomy (NCBI): domain Eukaryota; kingdom Metazoa; phylum Chordata; class Mammalia; order Carnivora; family Canidae; genus Canis; species Canis lupus. The sequence continues at coordinate 13,652,978 of NC_064262.1, forward strand.
GGCAATGCTACAGTGAACATCCTTCTACATGCGTCTTTGCATATTCATGTTTCTTCATGATAAATTTCTAGAAACCACACTTCAAGTTGATCATAATGTTTAGGTGTAAAATTGTGTAAATAGAGCAATACAGTTAGTCAATTCCTAAGGTAGGCTAGGAAGGAGATTTGAGACTGAGGTGATTTTAGTTACAAGGCCCTGAGACACATGAACATTTCCTTGGTCAAGCTTTCTAGTTTTGTAATTACACTTTTGCAGGGTCAGCTCAGTGCAGCAAATCCCAGTTCAGTGGATCCTGCAAGTCCTTTCTAGTTTCTCTGTAAGTAGTTGCTTCACTTGGCTAAAGTTCACTGTAAATGGTTTGAATCAGGCCAAAGATGCCTAGAGTTTAGGTTATTCCTTCCAGCTCACAATAGCTATTTTCTCTTTAGTTTTTTTATGACACCACCAAGTATTGAGACGGACTACCCATTATGTGTCAAGGGAGTGAGGCAGAGAAAAAAAATAACACTTTCCTATTGAGAAATTGTCAGTTGTGGGGCACCTGGATGGGTCAGTTGGCTAAGCTTCTGACTCTTGATCTCAGCTCAGGTCTTGATCTTAGAGTCATGAGTTCAAGCCCTACATTGGGCTCCACACTGGGCATAGAGCCTACTTAAAAAAAATTGTCATTTGTCAGAAAATAAACTAATGACATCACTGAGCTGGCTTCTTGACTAGGGTCATTACCAGAAAGGGAAGAGCCCCTGTGGCTTGAATTTGCTATTCTCTTTAGTTGCTTGAACTTTCCTCTCTCTGTGATCACCTATGATATACCCAGTGCTTTCAGAACCATTTAGTAGCTTACCTATACCCCAAGTTTTAACTCAGCCATTATTGTCCATATCTATGTTGGAGGATTGTGTCTTCTTCAATATGAATCTGGAGACTGAGAAGATCTGAAAATGAGGAGAGCCATAAAAAAGTCATCTGGAGGGTGGCCTCTTGCCTCTGGAATTTCTCTGACAACCTCTCTGAAATGTGGCTCCTTTTGATCTTTAGAATAAAACTTATATTGCTAGCCTTGTAATTAAAATCCTTTGTAGTTGACATATAGATGACCTTTTCAACCATATTTCTTTCATTCTCCTAAACAAGACCTGTACTCTGGTCATTCCTCAACTTCTCCTCTTGGTTTGGCTTATGCCATTTTCTCTGCTTGTTAATGCATTAATGTGGCTTAAATACCATCACTTCCACCATATCTTCCTTCTTAAACTCCTGTGGCACTTTAACTATATTTCTTTTGTGACACTAATACTATTCTGTGTCTTCTGTGCATCTATCTTTTATCTTCTACTACAATGTAAACACTTTGAGAACAGATTGATATGACTATGGCTAATCTTTGTATTTTAATATCCATGACATTGCCTAATACTTAGTAGGCATTATTATGGAGGTTGATGGACAGGGCAATCCAATCTTTAGCTGAATGTCCTTGTGCCAGGAAGGCTAAAAGAGTAAACCCATTACACTTTGGGATAGCTTAAATTATTAGGCCATCTGAATCTTATCAGAAAATAGTGCTATATCCCAGCTACCTGAATATTCAAATACAATTCCTAGAGTCACCCACTTCTACTCACCTTGCACCCATTTTCTCACATGAAGAACTGATATCATTGGATAAATGACCAATGGGAAATATGTGGAAACCCCAGCTTTCCAGAGACAATGAAAACATTTTCCCAGCTCATACTCAGATAAGTGTCCTGATAGGTTAACACCATAAATTAATTCTTTGGTTTTGTAACTTTGCTTTAAAAACATTCCCATGTACCATGAACTTTAAGTTATCTATTTTTTTTACAACTTTTAGAAACTGTTTATTTTCCATCAACCTTATTTCTGTTTTGTTTGAGTTTTAATAACAGTAGCTTAAGAGACCACTCAGTGTCTGCTTCTACCCATTCAGTGGCCTGAGCAGTGGGAGCTGCAGATCAGTCTTCAGTGGCAGGCTGAGTGCTCCAGTCTTTGGTAGGGAACTGCTTAGTGGCACACAGAGCACCTGCACCCTTTCATATCAGGCTGTGGCTTTAGGTTGAGTAGCAGTGAACTTGGAAACTGGAGCGGTCCATTCACCCTGAAATTCCTCCTTGGTCACAGTCTTTCAGTAGCAACCTGATCTGCCTTTTCAGTATTTCCAGGTTCTGTGTGAAAGCTGAGATCAGGCATGACTTCCCACGGGTGTTTATAGGAAATGGTGCAACGCATGTGCGGAACTTCCTGAGCCAGCATCCACCACATCAGACCCACTGAGTGATCTCCCTTGTTGTTACAAGGGATGGCAATGTCCACATAGTGCAGGGGAGTGTCTCTGTTACACAGAGAAATGGTAGGCAGGTTGACATAAGGCACCTCCATGAGAGGCTGTTGGTCCACCCCAAGATCAGTAACCACCAGAAGTCTAGGCTCTCAGAAGGCTACCTGGATCTAGTGGAGGTTCTGGGAGTAAAGTGGCCAGCAATAGAGGTGGCTCCAGTAGCAGTGGTGCACTTCAGCACAGCTCACTGGCCACTATTCCTGGACGATTTGACACTGACATCAGCTAGGTTTTTAATGGCAACAATGGCTGCCAGTAGAAGCTTCTCCCAGTTTCTTTTGAGATTTATGATGTAGATATCATCACTTTTCTTATTGTAGATGGACTGTTTCATTTGAAAGTCAAGGTTGGTATCACCTAAGTGGATTTCTGCTGTAAGGAATTTGAGGACATCTTTTTCCTTCACTTGCAGGACATTAAGGGCTTCAGACACTGTGAAAGCTTCCCTTTAAGTGACAATGGGAACCCAGAACAATGCCATATGGACCTTCCTTTGGGTAGTGTGGAAGGCACTATAAAAAACTGTAGTTTTTAAAAATCACTGTAAAAAACCAGTAGTGCTTATTAACATTATTCTTTTATAATCTTTAATTTGCCTACAAGTTAGCTAAATGGAAAGCTGATATTTACTATATGTAGCAAGTGCTTCCTAACCATCATCAAGGCATTCTGCACACTATTAGAATCTATCCACTACTTAACTTGGTCAGGGACATCATTTGGGGCTATGCTGCCCAGTTTGGGGATAAGCCAATGCAATGTATCCTCTGGGTGGCTGCAATGATCTGATGTTCAAGTACATGCATTTCAAGTTTGGAAACTCTGGATCCCTCCTGTATTAGTTTGCTGGGGCTGCTATAACAAAGTCCCACAGACTGGTACTTAAGTGACAAAAGTATATTGTTTCATGGTTCTGGAGACAAGTCCAAGATCAAAGTACTCTCAGAATTGAATCCATTTGAGGGCTGTGAGGGAGGGATCCCTGTTCCAGGGCCTCTTCTTGGCTTACAGATGACCATTTTATCCCTGAGTCTCTTCACATTTCCTTCCTCCTATACTTGTCTTCTTCTCTGTCCAAATTTCCTCTTTTATTTTTTTAAAGATTTTATTTATTTATTCATGAGAAACAGAGAGAGAGAGACAGAGACAGAGACAGAGAGAAGCAGAGACGCAGGCAGAGGGAGATGCAGGCTCCTTGCAGGAAGCCCAACATGGGACTTGATCCCTGGTCTCCAGGATCATGCCCTGGGCTGAAGACGGCGCTAAACTGCTGAGCCACCCAGGCCACAAGGCTGCCCCAAATTTCCTCTTTTAATAAGATCTCCAGTCATATTGGGTTAGGGCCAACACTAATGCTTTTCATTTCAGATACCTCTGTAAAGACTCTACTTCCAAATAAGGTCACATTTTGAGGTACTAGGAGTTAGGACTTTTTGGTGGGAAAACAACCCGTAACAACTCCTAAGACATCTCTTAGGAGTTGTGAAAGAAAAGAAAAGAAAAAAAAAGAAAAGAAAAGAAAAAAAAAGAAAAGAAAGAAAGAAGAAAGAAAGAAAGAAAGAAGAAAGAAAGAAAAGAAAGAAAGAAAAGAAAGAAAAAATCTAGTTCTTCATGGGAAAGAGACTGGGTTCAGAATTCCAGCTCTCCTAGTACAAGCTATGTCTGGATTAGAGAGGAGCATGTAGGACTACATCCCAAGCCACCTTCAATAGCATCTTGAGCTAGATTGGAATTAAGGGCAGGGTTACAGACAGGAAAGGATAATGTAGTGTTAATTAGGAAGCTAAGGAAGAATTCTTGTTTATGTGTTAGGATAGGCATTACTCCAGATTCTCCTAATAGTGAACCTATTCACTATTCTCCTAGTAGTGAACAAAGCTAATGTAATTTGACACAATCCACTGCAGGAAGTATGCATATGTGTAGATATGGAGGGGGTGGTCTGGATCACTTAAAAATCTGGGCAGGATGGAACATCTCGAGAAAGAAGCAGACCACTCAGGAGAGTAGTGGAAGCTACTCATTCATGGACTATTTGCAAAGATCCTCTGAGTCTCTCAGAGGCAGCCCGGTCTACCCTGATTACTGCCACTACTACAAGACATTCTCACACAGCCCTGCTCAGCATCCCAGGCATCCTACCGACATCAGTGTCCACATGGTGCCCTAAAAGCCTTGTAGCTTTGAGGGTACCCATTCTGCCTTGTGTGAAGAGATGGCTGAGGTCTTTGCCATGAGACTTCACAATGCCCAGAAATAGAAACATAGTATATAAACCATATATTTAAAAAACCACTTAAATATGTTTATATATAAAAATATATAAAACACACAAATATATATTTGTTATATATAACACATATATACATCATACAGACGTATACTATATATATTTAAAGTATAATACATATATTTAAAATATGTAAGTATATATAAATACATGAACATATAACACATATTTAAAATATATATTAAAACGTTAAAAATATGTAATTTATTTAAATATATTTCAAAAATAAAATATGTTATTTTATTTATTATTTTATGTATTTACTGCAGAGACTCAGTGAAATGAGAGAGGAGAGACATCAGAAGTCATGGAGTAAGCCATATATAAATTCATATGTAAAACTATATATTTTAACCTTCCTCTTCCATTTCAGCAAGCTCTTGAATGGAAATCAAGTGTTATTCCTCCCTTGATAAGTAGAGATATTGTGGGAACTGGGGCAAATAGCCATAATGTACACATACCAGCCCTGGGAGAAACTTAGAATGGCATAAAGTAGCAGATGTGTGATTTTCTCCCTGTTCATAAGATGCTGGAACAACACACAGCAATCTGGCATGGATGGAAATCAGATTCTGGCAAAGAGATTCCCATTCTTGGGATTTGGGGCTTTTAGGATGAATAATTAGGAAAGCATTAGCTCTTCCTTGTTGTTGCTGATGGCCAGCCAGGATATAACACCATTAAGAGTGGCTCCAGCTGCATGTTGCTAACTCAGCGTTTATGGTTGGGGATATCTGTCTCTCCCTTGAAGTGATTAGTGGACTGGAGTCTAAGAGTTGTGATTGCAGCTGTATTATCTAGCAAACTATTGGCAGGATTTTCTGCATTAGCGTTCAGGTTGAGGAAGCTGGCATGATTGGGGGAGTGGGGTCCAAGACTTGCCACCATTGGCCGGGATTAATGCCTTAAGCAATAGCCCATTGCTGAATTTTCATGCAACTTTGTAGAAAGCTAACATCTTTCCTGGGAGGCCTGCCTTCCCAGGATAATTCTTGGGCATAACCCTTCTCTCTGAAAGGAAGCAGTAAAGGTATAGAGAGCAGGGATAGGTAGGCAATAAATAGTCAATGCATTGACCCTTCTGTTCCATCCCTCTGTTCTTATGTACTACAGAGTCAAGGTTTGAATGCAGATCTTTTTATTCTCAGTCCACTGTTCTTTGCAATCCTTCAGCTCTTCATCTTTTTTCAGGAGGTTGTAGAGCCTATGAGGGTTTTTTGGTTTTGATTTATATATATATATTTTGAGCCAACGAGTTTTTCAGTTATGTTTTATGGCAATAGCAGTTGTGCCCCCCAAATCCCAAAATAAAGATTTATTCTGGGATGATGAAGTTACCCTCCAATCTCTGTTGGCTGTGAGGGAAGTTTGAAATCATGTGGATACTTTATTCATTTCTTTTACATATTAGGACTTGAGTTTTTATCACTTCTTTCAGTTCTTTCTTCTGGAAGAATCAGTTCTTGTTTTAAATTATTAATTAAAAGCTATATATGTTTTGCAGTGCCTGGGTGGCTCAGTTGGTTAAGTGTCTGACTTTTGATTTCAGCCCAGATCATGATTTTGGGGTCTTTGGATTGAGCTCTGCATGGTGCTCCATGGGGACTCTGCTTGAGGATTCTCTCTCTCCCTTTCCCTGTTCCCAACCCCCGGCTCGTGCATGCACACACTCTTTCAAATCAATCAATCAATCAATCTTTAAAAAATTATATATGTTTCAGGCCATGTGTCCTATGTATTTCCAGGTTTATTGCTTTTGTTTGGTGTTTTGCCTCTTGCCAATCCTCGATAGTCACTTATAATTCCACCAAACTGCCACAGGTGAAAATAACTACTTTTGTAAGCTTGGAGTAAAAAGTTGCAAAATTAAATTGCACATTGGGTGCCATTCCTGAAGATAAATATTTACATACTTTATAAATATGTAGAATTATGTAGGAAGGTACCCAAAGCCATGCTCTTGATTGAAACACAATGCTTTTGATCCGTAAGGAGTGAAAGAATCTCTCAGAACCCCTGTAATTGCACTGAGGACAATTTCTACCATTTTTACCCAGATCACAGGCTTATAGGGCAAAAATACCTTGGGAATATAATCTAAATTAAGCTACCCTTTTTTTTTTAATACTATTCCTTTTGCTTTGAATTTCTTTTTCTGTGATCTTTGTGTATTAAAATCTTACTATTATTCATTTCATCAACTCTACTCCTAAGAAATAAATAATTAGTAGCTAATGAGCACTTGTCATGGGCCAGGAATGTTGCCAAGAGATCTCCATACATACTCTCTTTCGATTATAAGCATACCTCAGAGATACTGTGAGTTTGGTTCCAGACTATCCCAATAAAGCAAATACTGTAATAAAGCAGGTCAAATGAATTTTTTGGTTTCCCAGTGCATATACAAATTATGTTTGCACTATACCATAGTCTATTAAGTGTGCAATAGCATTATGCCTAAAAAATGTACACACTTTAATTTTAAATTCTTGATTGCTAAAAATGCTAATCATCATCTGAGCTTTGAGCGAGTCCTAATCTTTTTGCTGGTCTTGCTTCAGTGTTGATGGCTGCTGATGATCAGGATGGTGGTGGCTAAAGGCTGGGGTGGTTGTGCCAATTTCTTTTTTTTTTAAGATTTTATTTATTTATTCATGAGAGACACAGGGAGAGAGAGGCAGAGACGGTTGTGCCAATTTCTTAAAATAAGACAACAATGAAGTTTGCCACACCAATTGACTCTTCCTTTCATGAACAATTTCTCTGTTAGCATGCAATGCTGTTCAATAGCATTTATCCACAGAATTTCTTTCAAAATTTGAGTCTGTCCTTTTCAAACCCTGCTGCTGCTTTATCAACTATATTTATGTAATATTCTAAGTCCCTTTTTGTCATTTCAATAGTCTTTACAACATCTTCACCAGAAGGACATTCTATTTCTACAAATCATTTTCTTTGCTCACCCAGAAGCAGCAACTCTTCATCCATTAAATTTTATCATGAGATTGCAACAATGCAGTCATATCTTCAGACTCCAAGAGTAACATTAAAGATCACTGATCAACATAACAAATATAGCAATAATGAAAAAGTTTGAAATATTGGAAGAATTACCAAAATGTGACACAGAGACATGATGTGAGCAAATGGTAGAAAAATGGTGCTGATAGATTTACTTGCTTGATGCAAGATTGCCACAAGCCTTCAATTTGTAAAAAGTGCAGCATCTGCAAAGCATAATAAAAGGAAGTATGCCTATAATGGTTATATTTTCATTGCCTAATTTGTGCTTTCACTGTTCTGAGTGGACCAGGAAACAAAGAAGATATGGTCTCATGGTACTTACATTCTCCTAGGGAAGATGATTTAAAAATGAAACAAACAAAAAGATTATGTTAGAGAGTGTAAGTGTTATGAACAATGTAACATGGAGTAATGATAGAAGATGACTGGGATTGGGGGGCAACTTTTAGGTAGAGGGACTCCGGAAGACCTTTCTGAAAGAAAGGCGCCAGCTATGTGGAGATCTGACAGCAGAGAGAATTAGAAGGCTAGAAGTGTAAGTGAAGCAGGAGTGGGCCTCACAATAGTCCCGTGAAGTCAGTAGGTCCATCTGTGGGAACTGGTTGAGGAACTCAACTCTCGGAGCCCCAGTTTCTTTTTATCACAAAGACAGATTCATTAGCTCATTTTAACTTTTTTTTTTTGAGCCCTCACTATGCGCCAGACACTGTTTAGAGTCTGGAGATTATTACTGCTGCCCTCATGGAACTCATGTTCTAGTGGAGGGGTTGGGAGACAGACAGTAAACAAGTAATTATAGAGGTTACATAATGGTAAATGCCTTAAAAAATAAAACAGAGTAAGAAGACAGAGAGTAAAGGTGCGAGGTGGGTTACTAGGGGAGTCAGGGAAAGCATCTCTGTGGAAGTGACATTTGAGGAGAGAATGGAATGAAAAGAGGGAGAGAAGCAGGCCAGTTGGTTATCTGGAGTGGAGTGGGGAATATTTTGAATGGAGAGAACAGCATGTACTAAAGGCTATACGATTGAAGGGACCTTGATGTGTTCAAGGCATGATAAATGGGTCCATGTGGTACAGAGGAAGGACCAGGTCATTCTGGGTGTGATGAAAAGCCACTGCAAGATTTGGAGCAGGGATGTAATGGAAGTGATATAACTTACAATGGAATGTTGGGAGAATTAAGAGATAAGTCTATGCATAGCCTAGCACAGTGTGTGCTAGTAAGTGCTCAAAGACCTCGTTTCCTTCTTTTTAAAAAAGATTTTATTTATTTATTCATGAGAGACAGAGAGAGAGAGAGAGAGAGAGAGAGAGAGAGAGGCAGAGACACAGGCAGAGGGGAAGCAGGCTCCATGCAGGAAACCTGATGCAGGACTCCATCCCGGGTCTCCAGGATCATGCCTTGGGCTGAAGGCGGCACTAAACCACTGAGCCACCTGGGCTGCCCATTGTTTCCTTCTTCCTTTCCTTTCCTTCCTTCCTTCCTTCCTTCCTTCCTTCCTTCCTTCCTTCCTTCCTTCCTTCCTTCCTTCCTTCCTTCCTTCTTTCCTTCCTTCCCTGTCTTCTCTCAATGTCTCCCTAACTGTTCCTTTCCTGCCCCCATCCTTTGTGCATCTGTACAGCTCAAGTATGTCTCAGAATAAGGTGACCTAACCTGCTGTTATTTCTTTCCTTGTCCACTTCATGCTAAACTATAGCTTCTTTGAGGACAGGAAAGGTCTCGTTTATTTCTTTATAATTGCTACATCACCCCAGTGCCTTGCAAATTGTTGGAATGCAGCAATATTATTGAATTGGCATTAAAAATTCTGTTGCATGGGGGATGGTAATGATATCTGAGAGTTAAGAAGTATGTTTGGACTGGCAGGACCTCCTTATTTATATTGGAAAGTCCTGAGTTTGGTTATGATAAATGTACTGGGAAGTCTGCAGCTTTGTTGAGATTCACATAAGAACTTTCTAGTTTGCTAGTAGCTTAGAGTCAGATGCTAAATCCAGTAGGACTTGGGCAAGTCACTTAATCTTTCTGAAGCTCAGTTTTCTCATCTGTACAACTGAGATAATAATCCATAGAATTATTGGGGAACTGAAGGAGATCACATATATAAAGCTCTAAGTACAGTAGACAGCTCTGAGTAATCAATAAATACTATCTATATTGAAAGTACTGTCTTGATTTCCTGCCTTTCCCTCAAAACAATATACCTACTCCAGGAGTCAGCCTGGCAGCTATGGAGAAGAGGAAGGAGCCTGTCCCTTGCTGAAGCAGTACATTTTACCTTCTTAGTTATAATTACAACAGTGAATCTTATGCAGGGCAGAAAAATCAGGAAATGGCATTGGCTCCTCCTTTTCAACCTAGTCTATCTATTTGTGTCAGATTTACTTTAGTTCTCTGAGCGCAAAGAACTCACTTTTTTTTTCTTTTTTATCTTGATGTCAAGGGAGGAAATAACTTGCCTAAGGTCACACATCTAATAAGTGGCAAAGCTAGAATTTGAATAAAGGTCTGGCTCATTATGCAGCTCATGTGGATAGAAGAAAGCATGCTCTCCTGGGTCAGAAAACGTGATCTGGGCACCCTATCACTTACCTTGTCACCTTGGGAAAATGCATTTATCCTCTCTCAGGAGAAGGAGGAACCACTCTCCTAGTTCCCAATACAATAGCCTTTCATTTGACCTTCTCTGGTTTCATTTTCCACCTGTGCCAGTTTAAGATGTTGGAGTAATCTCTGACTCTGTTCTGCATTTTTGCAATGAAGCAATGATGCACATGCCCCAGGCCCTTAGAGCTGACCTGTTGTATCAGGTGACCTTTTTGCTGAGAGATCTGTATGATTATTCCCAGGCACCAATCTACACTAATACTTGATAAAGCCACTTAATATTGCAAAGTAGTCAATAGAGTTGTTTTGTGTTTAGCTCAGCAGCGGAGATAACCTTATATTTCAAAACTCTTTGCTCTAATTCTATGTTCTTCTCTATACACTCTTCCCCCAGCCTTGCTTTTTTTCTTTCATCAGCTAACTTCTGCTTTTAGAACCATCTGTCGTTATTTTTGTTCATTTTATCTCCAACTAGAAGATAGAAAAACACACATCTGAAATACAGAGTTGTTATCTGGGAGAGATCAGAGCATTGTTTCTTTCCTTCTTTTTCTTTTTCTTTTTCTTTTTCTTTTTTTTTTTTTTACCTTTTTCCCTTAACAGCATGATCAGATCTTGATTCTTTGTTGATAACTTTTCCAAGCTGCCAATTAAAAGGTTGGATAATGAGAATTTAGTGTTCTGGTGATTAAGATGTACTCTGCCTTGCAGGTCAGTGCCACCTGAATTAATTGGCACCTTCTCAGTTGGAGTCCCATTCTCACATGTCTTATTCTACCAAGAATGGCATTAAGAGACGTCTATAATCCATCGTCATGCAGTTTTCCTAGCCCTTCCTCACTACCTATACCACTCATCTCTTGATGAGTGATTTACCCTCCACCACCCTCTTGTTATATGATTTGCATCCCTTCCACTGTGTTGCTTATTTCTCTCTGCCTGGAATGAAATAGTTACAACTGTAGACTCAGGAGACAGTCTACAATGAAATTATTGCCAACAGTTCTGTAATACTAGGTGTTTAACCTCAGCTTTCTCACATATAAGGGCCTACTCACCTTATTGTATAGTTGTACAGAAGACATAAAATAGTGAGTGTAAAGGATTTGTTGGAGTACCCAGCCTATAGTAAACACTAAATATTAGCTGCTGTAATTTTCACTTGTATCTATCCAGATCTCACTACTTCTTCAGGGGCACTCAAAATACACTTCCACTTCCTATACAAGGAGTCTTTTTTGAACACCTTCCAGTCCAAGCTGGCCTCTTTCTTCAAGTTTTTTATTTTGTGAATTGTATAGAATTATTTGGTCCTAGTTTATGTTCAAAGTCCTGTCATACAGGTGAAATACTATGAGAGGCGGAGACCTAAGCCTCTAGCAGAGAGTGAGGTACATATCTCCACAGTGGAATTGTAATTTTCTGCTCCTGACTTAAGGGAATTTCATTTTGTTAATGTTGTTTTGGGTTCTTGAGTGTTCTACTGATTTAATGGATGGTTTGCTCATTTTTCAGTACACTAAGACATTAGTATCCTGAGTGTTTTGTTTCTAAGAGTATAGTCAGTTCAGGCTGGTAAGGTTGTGACATGAATTCTGGGCTTGCCTATTGGGTAATCAATGGCAAGGCCTGTTTTGTCCATTAAGAGAATTTACCTTTGGCACGCTAAAATATGGGACATATTGAAAGAATCTTCAGGGTAAAGTATAATATCATCTAGGTGTATCTGCAGTTAAGACTTATAAAGAAAAGTTTGGTGTCTGATTTTCAGTAGCAGTATTATTATTATTTTTAATTGCAAGAAACTTCACATATACTTTGCCTCACAAATACCCATAATTAGGTCAGAATTCAGTAAAGTGGGTTTCTATTTGCATAGAATGACATTAATTCTGCATTTTCTCCTAACAAGGTTGAAAGAAAGGATTAATCACTTATTCATGCAAAACCAACTCGCATGAATCATTTATTTATCTTGTTCTGGTAATTTTGCAGAGCTCATTTTTACATGCCTCAGGTTGCAGATAAAGTGAAAACTCAGAAGGTGATTTACTCTCCACAATAAAGACATGATGGCCGTGTAAACAGGATGTTTCCTATAGGAAATCAATAGGTAACCATGGAAATAACTCTACAATGGGAAATTCTATTTCCTTATGAACAAATTATCAAAAAGATCAATTGTAAGATGAAAGGGCTTTGTGCCCATGCCTTTCATAAAGACTCTTGGTCTATGTAAAGGAGAAAACAATGCACATTGGTGCCAGTAAACAACTATCTTAAGCTATATTGAAAATGAACATCACTTTTTACTTCAGAAGTTTGGGCTGGAATTTTTAAGCACTGTACTAAGAGTTATAACTAAGAAAACATATCTAGTGGCAAGAAGAATGTCCAGAATACAAGCTAGTGGAATTCTTCACCCTTGCCTAACTTCAAACAGTGATGAGAACTTTGATTTAATTTGAATTTGATTTTTTTTAATAAATTTATTTTTTATTGGTGTTCAATTTGTCAACATACAGAATAACACCCAGTGCTCATCCCGTCAAGTGCCCACCTCAGTGCCCGCCACCCAGTTACCCCCAACCCCCGCCCACCTCCCCTTTCACCACCCCTAGTTCGTTTCCCAGAGTTAGGAGTCTTTCATGTTCTGTCTCCCTTTCTTATAGTTCCCACTCATTTTTTCTCCTTTCCCCTTTATTCCCTTTCACTATTTTTTATATTCCCCAAATGAATGAGATCATATAATGTTTGTCCTTCTCCGATTGACTTATTTCACTCAGCATAATACCCTCCAGTTCCATCCACGTTGAAGCCAAAGGTGGGTATTTGTTGTTTCTAATGACTGAGTACTATTCCACTGTATATATAAACTACATCTTCTTTATCCATTCATCTTTCGATGGACACTGAAGCTCCTTCCACAGTTTGGCTATTGTGGACATTGCTGCTATAAACATCGGAGTGCAGGTGTCCCGGTGTTTCATTGCATCTGTATCTTTGGGGTAAATCTCCAGCAGTGCAATTGCTGGGTCGTAGGGCAGATCTATTTTTAATTCTTTGAGGAACCTCCACACAGTTTTCCAAAGAGATGGAAAAATATTCCATGCTCATGGATTGGAAGAATTAATATTGTGAAAATGTCAATGTTACCCAGGGCAATTTACACATTTAATGCAATCCATATCAAAATACCATGGACTTTCTTTAGAGAGTTGGAACAAATTATTTTAAGATTTGTGTGGAATCAGAAAAGACCCTGAATAGCCAGGGGAATATTAAAAAAGAAAACTATAGCTGGGGACATCACAATGCCAGATTTCAGGTTGTACTACAAAGCTGTGGTCATCAAGACAGTGTGGTACTGGCACAAAAACAGACACATAGATCAGTGGAACAGAATAAAGAATCCAGAAGTGGACCCTCAACTTTATGGTCAATATTCGACAAAGGAGGGAAGACTATCTACTGGAAAAAAGACAGTCTCTTCAATAGATGGTGCTGGGAAAATTGGGCATCCACATACAGAAGAATGAAACTAGACCACTCTCTTGCACCATACACAAAGATAAACTCAAAATGGATGAAAGATCTAAATGTGAGACGAGATTCCATCAAAATCCTAGAGGAGAACACAGGCAACACCCTTTTTGAACTTGGCCACAGTAACTTCTTGCAAGATACATCCATGAAGGCAAGAGAAACAAAAGAAAAATGAACTATTGGGACTTCATCAAGATAAGAAGCTTTTGCACAGCAAAAGAAACAGTCAACAAAACTAAAAGACAACCTACAGAATGGGAGAGGATATTGGCAAATGACGTATCAGATAAAGGACTAGTATCCAAGATCTATAAAGAACTTATTAAACTCAACAGCAAAGAAACAAACAATTCAATCATGAAATGGGCAAAAGACATGAACAGAAATTTCACAGCGGAAGACATAGACATGGCCAACGAGCCCATGAGAAAATGCTCTGCATCATGCCATCAGGGAAATACAAATCAAAACCACAATGAGATACCACCTCACACCAGTGAGAATGGGGAAAATTAACAAGACAGGATACAACAAATGTTGGAGAGGATGTGGAGAAAGGGAACCCTCTTACACTGTTGGTGGGAATGTGAACTGGTGCAGCTACTCTGGAAAACTGTGTGGAGGTTCCTCAAAGAGTTAAAAATAGACCTGCCCTACGACCCAGCAATTGCACTGCTAGGGATTTACCCCAAAGATACAGACGCAATGAAACACCGGGACACCTGCACCCCGATGTTTATAGCAGCAATGGCCACAATAGCCAAACTGTGGAAGGGACCTCGGTGTCCATCGAAAGATGAATGGATAAAGAAGATGTGGTTTATGTATACAATGGAATATTACTCAGCCATTAGAAATGACAAATACCCCCCATTTGCTTCAACGTGGATGGAACTGGAGGGTATTATGCTGAGTGAAATAAGTCAATCAGAGAAGGACAAACATTATATGGTCTCACTCATTTGAGGAATATAAATAATAGTGAAAGGGAATAGAAGGGAAGGGAGAAGAAATGGGTAGAAAATATCAGAAAGGGAGACAGAACATAGAGACTCCTAACTCTGGGAAACGAACTAGGGGTGGTGGAAGGGGAGGAGGGCGGAGGGTGGGGGTGAGTGGGTGACAAGCACTGAGGGGGGCACTTGACGGGATGAGCACTGGGTGTTATTCTGTATGTTGGCAAATTGAACACCAATAAAAAATAAATTTATTATTAAATTAAGAAAGTCCTTCCGGATTTAAAATAAATAAATAAAGAAAGAAAAAATAAAGAAAAAATAAAGAAAGATGAATGGATAAAGAAGATGTGGTATATGTATACAATGGAATATTACTCAGCCGTTAGAAATGACAAGTACCTACCATTTGCTTCGACGTGGATGGAACTGGAGGGTATTATGCTGAGTGAAATAAGTCAATCAGAGAAGGACAAACATTATATGGGTCATTCATTTGGGGAATATAAAAAATAATGAAAGGGAATAAAGGGGAAAGGAGAAAAAATGAGTGGGAAATATCAGAAAGGGAGACAGAACATGAGAGACTCCTAACTCTGGGAAATGAACTCTGGGTGGTAGAAAGGGAGGTGGGGGGAGGTGGGGGGTGACCTGGTGATGGGCACTGAGGTGGGCACTTGATGGGATGAGCACTGGGTGTTATTCTATATGTTGGCAAATTGAACACCAGTAAAAAATAAATTTATTAAAAAATAAAAAATAAAAAAATAAACCTGACAAGAATTTGCAAAATAACTACAAGTGCTGAATGTATGTTCATGTCTTTTCAGGTAGACTTGAGCACAGAACTCAAATAAAAACAACAACTAGAAATCATAATTGTATTGTCTGTTTTAAGCCAAAGGAATTATTTGGTCTCATTAATGAGTCAAATATTTATTTTAATGAAAAACGTTGCTATTAAACAATACTCATCAATAAAAGTGAAATGATGTTAGTAGCACTTTGTGGCTGTCCATTTCTATTATCAGCTCAGAGGCACATATAGCAAATGTTTGCCATTTGCATACCTACTCCTTTGTCAACAGTAGAGAGCAGCACAGTTATTTTCAAGTATCTTTTTCGGGAGCCATTTATGCATGTAAATGGGCATTGTACACATTGGATCCAAAGGTGTGGGCTGTGGCAAGTTGCAATGGAAGAGTATACACGTGTCAAAAGAATCACCTTAATTAAATATCCAAGAAAAAATTAAATATCCAAGATTATGGTGTTGAATTTCCTCTTTAGGTTTTCAGAAATTGCCATTAGAATATTTACATGCTTTAGCATTTCATATTGATTCTTTTTATTTTAGTCTTTCTGTTATTTTTTCTGTCTTGTTACTTGAGAGAGTGTTATAAAAACAAAAACAGTACAGCTTTTGTCTTCTGAAGGTATAGATTTGCATCTCAGCTCTTTCTTGCTAGATCTGTGACTTTGAACCAGAATTCTCAGGATTCTCAATTGTTAAGGGCCTCAGGATTCTCAATTGTTAAGCAGAGACAGAAATACACAATCATCCCCACTGTCTCACAGGGTATTATGAATATTAAAAAAAATCAATACATGTGAAAGCATTACTAAATATAAATATAGGTTTTAAAATAAGTATTTATCTCTTATATGCTATCATTACTAATATGAATCTACTTTTTAGATAAAATGAATGACATAGTTTTTGCAATTTATTTTTGAATTATAGGATAGTATCTAGAAGTAGGTAGAACTGGCTGCAAGGCATACTGGGATATCCTTGGCATGGAGGGTTCTTTGTTGGGAACAGGACTGCAGGAATTAGTGTAGCTACAAGGTCTGAACCTTGAAAGAATATGTCAAAGATCCACAGGGTTTATTGTAAATGTTTATTGAATAAAGGCTAATATTGATATCTCATAACCTATCAGACTTAATATTTCCTCTTTTTAGCAGATATTTAGTAATGTAGTCTTATTCTCAAAGATAATAAAATATATATGTAATTATATTTATATATATAATTTCATATGGAAAATAAGTTAGTTACACTGCCCTAATTTTAATATGAAGGACTAGGAAGTGTCAAGTAATTAAAAATAACTTAATATGTATTTCAGTATGTAAGTACATGGGCTTGACTGTTCTAAAAGACATAATGAAGTAGTCACATGCTTAGAGTCACACAGAGAATGGAAACCACAAATAGATACTCATACAGGGGCTTCATGCTTGTGATTCAGATAGGGAGAATACCATTGCATTATTGGTGAAGTGATTTTCACAAAAATGAACAATTCTTGGTAAAGATCCCATCTAGATGGCACATACTCCTTTTGTTTTATAGGCTAGAGACTGTTCTGGACAATTTGTTAGGTATAAGAACTTATGTAAAAAATACTTTGAGAATGTATGTAAAACAGAGTTAGCATCTAGACTCAGATAATGTCAATGAGGTTATTCCCCCTACATGGATGTCTAGAGAGACACAGTACAACTGTGTCTTCCTTGTGAAGGGTTGTCCATTACATTGCAGGATATCTATTTTCACTGGCTCCTACACTCTAAATACCAGTAAAAGCAGAGTGCTGTTGTGGGAGGAGGAAGCTTCTGTTGTGACGACCAAATATACCATCAGCTATTTCCAAATACTCCATTGGAGCAGAGGCATTTCAATTGAGAATCGTTGGTCTAAATGAAGAGTCCATACAGCAGTTTTGGCATGCCAAGAGTGAAAGTAACCCAGCCACTGACTAGATGGAAGTCAGCCCTGGAAGGAATAGGTGGCAGTGGTTGGGCAGCTCAATAGACACACAGCTACCTTGGGCTCATAACCCAGTAAAATCCAATGTAATAGCAGCAGAACTAATTCCAGACTCTCACCTGTTTGTGAGGCTAAGCCTAGAGATCTTCATCAGCCTTGGTCCTGTCTTATTCAGGGGCCCTTTAGGGCTGTGGTCATAGACCTAAGGCATTGTGGAGGCTTACCCTGGAACTTCTAAACAAGGTAGGGAGTAAAAAGTATAGAACTAGAAATGTTGGAAGAAAGTTACAGAAAGACAAGTATTGGCTCAGTATTTGGAATGGTTACTTGGTAAAATAGTGACTTGCTACATAATAGTCTCTTACATTTACAAAGGGATTTCATGTTTGAAATCAAGTTTCATTTATATTTATTTATATATATTTATCTTAAATTGCCTTTTCTTGCTCAGTAGTCTAATATTGTCATGGATCATTTATTATTAGGTATCTAGTGAGTTCATCTACCTTGAGATAGATGATCTTCACATACTGTCTTCCAGAGACATTTCTATTTAGAAGAAAGGACCAGTGTTTATCTCAGTAAGCTGAATTGGTTTTCCATATTCGCTATGTGTAATAGTTACTTCCAGAGATTTTAAAAAATATATATAGATGCCCAAGGCCCTCTCTAGGCTATTTAGATCAAGATTTGGTTATGGAATATGTATTTTTAAAAGTCCCACAAGTGATCCTTTCATCAGTAAAAGCGAAGGGCAACTTTCTTAATGCATATGTTCTTTCATCCATATTGGAATATAACATCTTCATTCAGGGATTCAGTTAACACTACATAACACCTAGCTCAGTGCTAGCCACAAAGTTCTTACTCAACAAATATTTGTCCAGTGATTAACGTAAAACTTCAGGCACTAGGACACTGAGATCATGACCTGAGCTGAAGGCAAAGGTGATTAAGGGTAAGTGAGATCATAAGGGACTGGTGTCCTTATAAGAAGAAGAAGAGACATCAGGAATGAGCCTGAAACAGAGGAAAGGCTATGTGGGGGACATATGACAAAATGGCCATCTGAAAGCCAGGAAGAGAGGCCTCATTAGACATCACCCCCATTAACACCTTGATATTGAACTTCCAGCCTTCAAAACTGTGAGAAAGTAAGTTTCTGCTGTTTAAGCCACCTAGTCTGTAGTGTTTTGTTATGGCAGTCTGAGCAGACTATTACTATGTATCATTTATCAATCATCTTTTACTGATGTGTAGCAGCTTGCCTGGCAGGTAGTAGCTTCTTTCCCATCAACTCAAAGACATCCCAGAAATGTCTAAGTTTTTGGAATTATTTTTATAACAATTCCAGGCACTACCGTTTCTGCTATTATATTGCAAAGAGAAGGAGGTGGCATAAAGGATTGGATGACCTAGGTATTTTTTGGTATTGAGGGCTTGAGTGACAGGCAGTTTAATAACCCATCTGCTGACATCAGGTACTGCTAATGAGATATTTCTTTAACCCTGTGATTGAGTAGCTTGAGAAGCTCATGAGGTCAAAGGAGTGGCAATGTCTTCAGGCAATGTGGTGCATAATGAAGTTTAATAAAATCTTTATTTTTAGGAGCAGTGGCTATGCTTCACTTTGATAATTCATGAGAATAACAAATTGAGACAATGAGGCTGAGAAGCTAAGGATTTGTGAAGCATTAATTTTAGTTTACTGTCTCATTGCATTTTTTTGTCAGTAGACTCATTTCCTCTCATTTTCACACTTACCAATGAGTTTAACACCTTTATAATGAATTACATGCCAGTGATGAAAGAAAGACCAGTCATTTTCTCCCCCTTACACTTCTGTTTAATATGACTAAGTTATACCTAAAGATCTACTTTTTCAGGCCACCCTTTATGAGCTCTAAGAATTTAACAAGAAAATGATATGAGTTTATGAATCTAAGTGGAGTTTTAAATCAATGCCAAAACACTTATATGTGAAAATCTTTGGATCACAGTTATGGACTTCATTCAAGTAGAAATGTTTCCCTGGGGGGTTTCAATTCTGAACATTATTCTTCCACATATAAGTTATGTATGTGTCTATTTCTCTTGAGAACTTTACATTATCTGTCATCCTTACCACCTAGCTTTCCATCTAAAAGGATCATTCATTCGTTCATTCATATGTTTATCAAACATGCAATTTCTGAAGGCAAACTGTCTTTGAAACCTTCGCAGATTTGTTTGAGCGACAGACATGTATGTAAACAAATAATTAAAATACTCTCTAGAAAGAGATATAAAAAATTGAGCACAAAGGAAGGAATAATGAACTTTCCTCCGGAGGATGGAGAAGTGGTAACATCTGAGATCTACCAGGAGGGACATTAGGGAGTTGGCATAGAGGAAGAGTTTTTCTGACAAGGATAACAGCATATATAAAGATAAGGATAATGTAGTTATGTCCTTTTCTAGAAAGCTTGTGTGATGCAGAGATGACTTAAATGTGTACAGTTGTGAGAATAGTTTATCATATTAGGTTTGTGTGAAAGCAAAGACTCTTCTTGATGTGGAATGTCTTTCACGCTTTATGCTTGCTGTTTCTCAAACATGCCACTCACATCCATATCTTTGTTCTCATGATTTCTTCTGCATGGAATACTTCCTCCTCATCCCTTGGGCCTTAACTAACCTGTGAAACCTTCTTCCTACTTTCTTGGCAGAATTTATAGTCCTCATAGCACTTTGCTCTTGCTATGCAATTACTATATAGCTCATTGTTTATGATAACTTTCTCCTTGCTGGATTGTGAGCTCCTCAAGTACTGACACTATATTGTTTTCTTCATTTATTCTACTTGTCTACATACTGCCAGACAAACAGCATGCTCAAAAAATCTAGAATGCATATAGGAATGACCATGAATCCTCCAAACAGAATGATTTTTAGAAGAAAAGCAGCTTGGCACAGTGGTTAGAGGCCTGTACAAGGGTACTGGAAACTGATATCTAACTTCATGTTGCTTCTTGATCCTAATCTAGCTGTGTGCCAAGAGACCTGACCCTAACCTTCTGGGGCTGCCACTATGCTCACATGGATAGAGCAATACCTTGTTATTATAAAGCCCGTGGATGGAGTGAAATGATCTTTTGAGATTTTTTTTCTAGCTCTAACAGCTGTGATTTTAAAACATATCTGATGGGGCAGCCCCGGTGGCTCAATGGTTTAGCACCACCTTCAGCTTGGGGCTACATCAGGCTCCCTGCATGGAGCCTGCTTCTCCCTCTGTCTATGTCTTTGCCTCTCTCTCTCTGAGAGGCATTCATGTGTCTCTCATGAATAAATAAAATATTAAAAAAAAACATATCTGATGAATTGACTTCATATTCACTCACATTTTCTTCATTTTCCTTTGAAGTGGCAGACTATTTTTACCTGTTTAACTGTTCTCGTCAATAATACATGGAGTTGTTATTGTCTTTGTTATTTTAATCATTAGGTGTTAGTGAAGGGAGCTAAAATCCTGAATTTGTGCTCTGAATAGTCATAGGGTGAGGAGGGATGTGGGAGCATCTTTAGAATATCTTTCTGCCTCTAAGATTTCTCAAACTATGAGCAGCAAAAGTAATTTTATGTTTTCTCTGTACTGACACATTAATGTTCTATCTCTAAAAACTTTTTTGTTGAGTTGAATTCTTAATAAATTGATTAGTAGACAGATGACCAGAATCTAGGAAAGTGAAAAAAATCATTTTATTAGTATTCACAACCAAAATCCTT
The DNA here is from genome assembly GCF_003254725.2 of Canis lupus dingo. NCBI lineage: Eukaryota > Metazoa > Chordata > Mammalia > Carnivora > Canidae > Canis > Canis lupus. The sequence continues at coordinate 13,674,314 of NC_064262.1, forward strand.
TGAAACTCTGAAGGAAAAAAGAAAGTGTTTTTCATATAGTTTTTTATTAGAAAACATGGCTAAACAAGTATATCAGTAGAAAGAAATGGTTTTATAAGATATGAAATTCACCATGAAGTATTGAAATAAAGTGAATACTTATAATACTGCTTTCCAATAAGTCTATCAATAATTTTATCTAGCTGTTCTGATATCTGGGAAGGTTATGAATCTATTCTTTTCCTGAAACTGTATTATTATTAGCTGGTGTTATGAATAGAACCCTACAATAATTAACACATACATTAATGATATAGTTTCCTAATTGGCAGGGGTCATGAGTTTTGAAAGAGACAATGGTGATGAAAAGGTGAGAATGAGGCCTGTGGCTTCAGGGCATTTAAGGTGTTCTTCTCATCCTTGGAGAAGGTTATGGGCAATGAAGATAGCATCCCATAGAGGTACTGATGGGGCAGGATAGGGATGAGGAGATAGATGTTGGCTTCACTGCCTTGAGAAGTATATGGCAAGTTAACCTGACTGAGAAATTAATGGTGTCCTTCTCCCCAGTTTTATTCAGAAATAGTTGACATACATCTCTGCTACAAGTTTAAGGCGTATAGCATGATGATTTGGTTTATATATATTGTGAAATGCTGCTTGCAGGAGTTTCAGCTAACATCTGTCATCTCATATAGATACAGTATAATGAAAACAAAAAAGAATAAAAATTTTCTCCTTATGATGAGAGCTCTTAGGATTTTACTCTCTTAGTAACTTTCCTGTATATTATAGAGCAGCATTAACTATAGTCAACATGTTGTACATGAACATCCCTAGGACTTACTTATCTTATACCTGGAAAATTTTCCTTTTGACTATCCTCATTTTTCTTCCTTGTCCCTCATACTGCCTCTGGTAACTACAAATCTGATCTCCTTTTCTGTGAGTTTTTTATTGTCTTTGTGTTTTTTGTTTTTGTTTTTGTTTTTAGATTCCACATATAAGTAAGATCGTGCAGTATTTGTCCTTCTTTGTCTGACTTATTGTAATTAGTGTATTGCCTTCAAGGTCATTCATGTTGCAAATTGTAGCAGTTTCTCATTTTTTATGGCTGAATAATATTCCTGTGTATACACACACGCATAGACACCAACTTCCTTATCTATTCATCTATTGGTGGACACTTAGATGGTTTCTATGTCTTAACTATTTTAAATAATGGTGCTTTAAACATGACACTGCAGATATCTTTTTGTTAGTATTTTTATTTCCTTTGGATACATTCCCAGAAGTGGAATTGCTAAGTCATATGGTAGTTCTAAATTTAATTTTTTGAGGATCCTCCATACTATTTTCTGTAGTGGCTGTACCAATTTACAATCCCACCAACAGTGCATAAGGTTTCCCTTTTTTCCATATTCATGTCAGCTTTTGTTGCCTCTTGTCTTTTTGTTGATGGCTAGTCTAACAGGCATGAGGTCATATCTCATTGTGTTTTTTTTTTAAAGATTCTATTTATTTATTCATGAGACACACAGAGAGAGATAGGCAGAGGGAGAAGCAGGCTCCATGCAGGAAACCCAATGTGGGACTCGATCCCAGGACCCCAGGATCATGCCCTGAGCCAAAGACAGACGCTCAACTGCTGAACCACTCAGGCCTCCCCTCATTGTGGTTTTAATTTGTGTTTCCATAATGACTAGTGCTGTTGAGCACCTTTTCACATACCGGTTGGCCTTTTGTATATATTCTTTGGAGAAATGTCTATTTAGATCATGTGCCCATTTTTTAATTGGGTTGTTTTTTTTTTTTTTTTTTTTGCTATTAAGTTGTGTGAGTTCTTTATACATTTGGATATTAATCCCTATCAGATATATGGTTTATAAATATTCCTTTTCCCATTCTGTAGGTTGTCTTTTCACTTTGTTTATGGTCTCTTCTGCTGTACATAAGTTTTTAGTTTGATGTAGTCCTATTTGTTTATTTTTTCGTTTTTTGTGTTTTAGATGTCACATCCAAAAAGCCATTGCTAAGGCCCATGTCAAGGAGCTTTATTCTTTTGTTTTCTTTTACAAGTCTTATGGTTTCAGGCCTTATATTTAAGTCTTTAATCCATTACAAGTTAATTTTTGTGAATGGTGTAAGATAGGCATCCAGTTACATGCTTTTACATGGGAATATCCAATTGACTTCATCATTTATTGAAGAGACTGCCTATTCTCCATTGAGTATTTTGACTCCCTTGTTAGATATTAGTTGATTGCATATACTTGAGTTTACTCCTGGGCTCTTGATTCTGTTTTGTTGGTTTGTCTGTTTTTATGCCTGTATCATATTGTTTTGATTACCATAGCTTTATAGTATAGCTCGAAATCAGGAATTGTAATGCCTCCTGCTTTGGTCTTTTTTCTCAGGATTTCTTTGGCTATTCAAGGTCTTTTGTGGTTCTATATAAATTTTAGGACTGTTTTTTCTACTTCTGTAAAAATCCTATTGAAATCTTAATAGGGGTCATATTAATTATATAAATAGCTTTTTGGTAATAAGGATATTTTAACAAGATTATTTCTTCTAATCCATGAATATATGATAACTTTTATTATATGTGTCTTTTAAAAACTAATTTTTTAAAGATTTTATTTGAGAGAAAGAGACAGAGAGATAGTGTGTCCACAAGTAGGGGGAGGGGCAGAGAGAGAAGAAGTGGGAGAAGCAGACTCCCCACTGAGCACAGAGCCTGACACTGGGCCTGATCTCAGGATCCGGAGATCATGATTCAAGCCAAAGTGAGACAGTCAATCAACTGAACCACCCAGGCACCCCTATTTGTGCCTTCTTTGATCTTTTTCACCTATTTCTTGTTTTCAGAGTGGAGATCTTTCACCTTCTTAGTTACATTTATTCTTAAGTATTTATTGAGTTTTGTTTTGCTTTGTTTACTGATGCTATTGTAAATGAGATTGATTTATTTTTTTCCAGAAAATTAATTGTTGTATAGAAATTTTTGTACATTAACTTTGTATCCTACACTTGTACTGAATTTATTGATTAGATCTAATGATCAATATTAGATTATTGGTCGGTTGTTTAGAATTTTCTGTATATAAAATCATGTAATCTGCAAATAGAAATAATTCTACTTCTTCCTTTCCAATTTTGATATTTTTTATTTCTTTTTCTTGTCTGATTGAGTTACCTAGGACTTCCAGTACTACATTGAATATGAGTGGAGAGAATAGGCACCCTTGTTTTGTTTCTAATCTTTTTTTTAGAATTTTTTAAAAGTTTAATTTATTTCAGTAATCTCTATACCCAATGTACGGCTCGAACTCACAACTCTCAGGTCAAGAGTTGCGTGTTCTTCCAGTTGAGCCAGGCAGGCACCCCTGTTTTTGATCTTAGAGGAGAAGCTTTCAACCTTTTACCATTTGAGTATAATGTTAGCTGGAGGATTATCATATATGACTTTTATTACATGGATATATATTCCTTCTCTGCCTAATTAGTTAAGAGTTTTTATCATAAATGGACATTGATTTTTGTCAAATGCTTTTTCTGCATCTATTGAGATTATCATATAGGGGACTCTTATCTTTCATTGATTTATTTGCATATATATGTCCAACCATTCTTGCATCCCAGAGATAAATCATACTTGATCATGCTGAATGACCCTTTAATGTGCTACTGAATTAGTTTGCTGGTATTTGAGAATTTTTGCATGAGTATTCATTAGGGATATGGGCATGGAGTTTTCTTTTCTAATAATCTCCTTTACTGATTTTGACATCATAATAATGCTGGCCTCTTAAAATAACTTCCCTCCTCTTTGATTATTTGGAAGAGTTTGAGAATTGGTTATAATTCTTTTGTAATGTTTAGTAAAATTCACTGGTGAAGCCATGTGGTCCTGGCATTTTTGTCATCGGAAGATAATTCCATCTCCTTACTAGCAATTGGTCTATTCGATCTCCTTACTAGCAATTGGTCTATTCAGATTTAAAAATTTTGTCCTGATTTAGTTTTTAACATTTCTTCTAGGTTTTTCAGTTTGTTGGCCTGTACTTGTTCATAGTAGCCTCTTATGATCCTCTGTATTTCTCTGGGATCAATTGTAATATCTCCTAATTCTCTTATAATTTTTTTTTTATTTGAGTCCTTCTCTTTTTCTTTTGGTTAGTCTAAGAACTTTTCAATTTTGTTTATCTTTCTAAATAACCAACTCTTAGTTTGGTTAATCTTTTCTATTACTTTTGTGTTCTCTATTCCATTTATTTCTGCTCTAATCCTTATCATTTTCTTTCTTCTGCCAATTTTGGGATCAGTTTGTTCTTTTTTTTCTAGTTCCCTATGGTGTAGAGTTGGGTTGCTTTTAGGAGATCTTCCTTTATTTATTTATTTTTTTAAAGATTTTATTTATCTGAGAGAGAGAGAGAGAGAGAGAGAGAGGGCAGAGATACAGGCAGAGGGAGAAGTAGGCTCCATGCAGGGAGCCCCATGTAGGACTTGATCCCGGGACTCCAGGGTCACACCCTGGGCCAAACGCAGGCGCTAAACCGCTAAGGCACCCAGGCGTCCCTTCCTTTATTCTTAATGTAGATGTTTATTGTAATGAACTTCCCTCTTAGAACTGCTTTTGCTGTATTTTAAAAGTTCTGATATATTGTTTCTATTTTCATTCGTCTCAATAAACTATTTCCCCTTATTTTCTTTTTTGTTATACTGATGGTTTAGGAGAATGTTGTATCATTTCCATGTGTTTGTGAATTTTTCAGGTTTTCCTTTGGTTACTGATTTCTAGTTTTATACTGTTGTGGTCAGAGAAGATACTTGGTATGGTTTTAATCTTTCTTAATTTGCTAAAACTTGTTTTGTGGGCTAACATATAGTCTATCTTAGAAAATATTCCAGGTGCACTTGAGAAGAATGTATATTCTCTTTTTGGACAGAATGTTCTATATATGTCTATGAGGTCCATTTGATCTACAGTGTTGTTCAAATCTTCTCTTTCCTTATTGGCTCTCCGTCTGGATGATCTGTCAGTTGTTGAGAGTGGGTTAAGGTCCTTAACTGTTATTGTATTACTGTTTATTTCTCCTTTTAGCTCTGTTTGTTTTTGCTTCATATACTTAGGTGCCCCAACGTTGGGCACATAAATATTTACAATTGTATCTTCTTAATGGATTGACCTCTTTATCATTATGTAATGACCTTGTCTCTTTTTACCATTTTTCTTAAATATTTTATTTATTTATTCACGAGACAGAGAGAGAGAGGCAGAGACACAGGCAGAGGGAGAGGCAGGCTCCATGCAGGAAGCCTCTCTGAGACTCGATCCCAGGACTCCAGGATCACGCCCTGGGCCGAAGGCAGGCACCAAACTGCTGAGCCACCCAGGGATTCTTTACCATTTTTAGTTTCAAGCCTATTTTGTCTAATACAAGTAGAGCTACCTCTTCCCGCTCTTTTCTTTTCTTTTCTTTTTCTTTCTTTCTTTTCTTTTCTTTCTTTTCTTTCTTTCTTTTCTTTCTTCTTTCTTTCTTTTTTACCATGTGTTTGAAATTACTTTTCCAACCCTTTACTCTCAGTCTATATGTGTCTTAAAGACTAAAGCAGGTCTCTTTAGGGCAGCATATCCTGAGATCTTGGGTTTTTAAAAACCCATTCAGCCATTCCGTCTTCTGATTGTAGTATTCAGTCTGTTTATGTTTGAAGTGATTATCAATAGTTAAGAATTTACTACTGCCATTTTATTCATTGTTTTCTGGTTGTTTTGTGGATATTTTGTTTCTTATTTCTTATCTGTCTTTTTTTTGGTGTGTGTTTTGATGTCTTTGGGATGTCACTGTTCTGACTCCTTTGTTGTATTCTTTATGTAGTTGCTACAGGTTTTTCCCTTATGATTACCATGAGGCTTATATAAAAAATTTAAAATTATAACCATCTATTTTTTTTCTTCCAAATTTTTATTTAAGTTCTAGTTAGTTAACATATAGTGTAGTATTGGTTTCAGGACTAGAATTTAGTGATTCATCACTAACATATAACACCCAATGATCATCATAACAAGTGTCCTCTTCATACCTGTCGCCTATTTATCCCATCCCCTACCCACCTCTCTATCTACCTTCAGTTTGATCTCTATTGTTTAGAGTCTTATGATTTGCCTCCCCCTCTCTCATCTCTTTTCCCCTTCCCACATGTTCATCTGCTTTGTTTCCTAAATTCCACCTATGAGTAAAATCATATAGTATTTATCTTTCTCTGACTGACTTATTTTGCTTAATATCATATACTCTATCTCCATCCACATCACTGCAAATGGCAAGATTTCATTCTTTTTGATGGCTGAGTAATATTCCATTCTATCTATCTATCTATCTATCTATCTATCTATCTATATCACATCTTTATTAATTTATCAGTCAATTGACACTTGGGTTTCTTTCCATAGTTTGGCTATTGTTAATAATGTTGCTATAAACATTGGGGTGCATGTACCTCTTTGAATCCTTTGGGTAAATACCTAGCAGTATAATTACTGGATTAAAGGGTAGTTCTTATTTTTATTTAATTGAAGTTCGATTTGTCAACACATAGTATAACTTTCAGTGCTCATCCCATTAAGTTCCCTCCTCAGTGCCCATCACCCAGTTACCCCAATGCCCTGCCTGCTTCCCCTTCCACTACCCTTTGATAGTTCTATTTTTAACTTTTTGAGGAACTTCCATACTATTTTACAGAGTGGCTGTGCCAGTTTGCATCTCTACAATTGTAAGACATTGAGATTAAAGATTGTCTTACAATTGTAAGACATAATTAAGATTAAACTTGCCCACAGTGCAAGTGTGTTCCCTTTTCTCCACATCCTTATCAACACCTGTTGTTTCTTATGTTGTTAATTTTATCCATTCTGACAGGTGTGAGGTGATATCTCATCATAGTTTTGATTTCTATTCCCCTGATGATGAGTGATATTGAGCATCTTTTCATGTTTCATTTAGTCATTTGGATGTCTTTGGAAAAATGTCTATTCATGTCTTCTGCCCATTTCTTACCTGGGTTGTTTTTTAGATGTTGATCAGTTTTTTATAGATTTTGGATACTAGCCCTTTATCAGATACGTCATTTGCAAATATCTTCTCCTATTCCATAGGTTGCCTTTTAACTTTATTGTTTCCTTTGCTGTCCAGAGCTATTATCTTGATGAAGTCCCAGTGGTTCTGTTTTGCTTCTGTTTCCCTTGCTTTCAGTGACATATCTAATAAGAAGTTGCTATGGCTGAGGTCACAGAGGTTGTTTCCTGTGTTCTCCTCTAGAATTTTGATGGATTCCTATTTTACATTTAGAGTTTTCATCCATTTTGAGTTTGTTTTTGTGTATGGTGTAAGATAGAGGGTTCAGTTTCATTCTTCTTCATGTTGCTGTCCAGTTTTCCCCAATATCATTTGTTGAAGAAGCTGTCTTTTTTCCCTTGGATATTTTTTCTTGCTTTGTTGACCATATAGTTATGGGTCCAGTTCTGGGTTTTTTGTTCTGTTCCATTGATTTCTGTGTCTGTTTTTATACTACCTTGATAACTAAAGCTTTGTAATGTAGCTTGAAGTCCAGAATCATGATGCCTCCTGCTTTTCTTTTCTTTTTCAGGATTCCTTTGGCTATTCGGTATAAGTTAATTTTAAGTTGATAACCACTTAACTTCAAGAATTCCCAAACTTTACACTTTCCTTCTTCTCCCCCTCACAGTTTAGGTTATTGGTGTTATAATCTATATATTTTTATATTGTGTAACTAATATCAGATTATCATAGTTATGGTTATTTTTACTATGTTCATTTTTATATTTTTAATCTACAATTATAAATGAATTATCCATCACTATTACCAAGTACAGATCTAACTTTCACAATATATTTACCATTATAGTGAGTTTTACACTACCTTTTTTTTTAAAGAGAGAGGGTTGGGAAGTGGCAGAGGAAACGGGAGAGAGAGAATCTTAAACAGATTCCAGACCTGTCAAGGAACCCAACATGGGGCTTGATCTCACAATCCCAAGATCCATGACCTTAGCTTAAATCAAGAGTTGGGTCCTTAATGGACTGAGCCACCCAAGTGCATCTTTCCATGTTTCTGTGAAGTTAGTTAACATCCTTTTATTTTCACTCAGGAACTTCTTTTAGCATTTCTTGTAAGGTAGGTCTGGTGATAATGAACTCCCTCAGATTTTGTTTGTTCAAGAAAGTTATTATCCCGCCTTTATTTCTGAAGAACAGCTTTGTTAGGTATAGAAATTTTGGCTGATGGGTTTTTTTCATTCAATATTTTGAATATGCAATTGCATTCTCTTCTGGTCTGAAATGTCTTTGTTCAGATATCTGCTGATAATTCTTATGGGGGTTCTTTTGTATGTAATTTTTTCTTTTGTTGCTTTCAAAATTCTTTCTTTGTCTTTAACTTTTAACAATAAGAATGTGTCTTGGTGTAGCTCTATTCAGGTTTGACCTATTTGGAATCCTTTGGATCTCATGGGTTGGGATGTCCATTTCTCTCCTCAGGTTTGGAAAGTTTAAAGCCATTATTGCTTTAAATATACTTTCTACCTCTTGCTATTTCTCTTCTCTATTTGGATTTCCTATGATGTGAATATTGTTTCTGTTTATTATGTCCCATAAGTCTTGTAGACTTTCTTCACTCTTTTTATTTATTTTGTTTTCCACCTTTGATTGGACACTTTCTACTATTCTATTCTCCAGATCACTGATTCTTTCATCTACATGGTCAAGTCATTTTTGAAATTCTCTATTAAATTCTTTAGGTCAGTTATTGTGTTTTCCCCCCTAGGATATTTGTATATTTGCTGGTCTCTATCACTTTGCTCATCTGATTTTGTTCATAAATTGTTTTCCTAATTTCATTTAGTTGTCTGTGCATTCTTCTGCTTAATTAAACTTAAGAGGATTATTCTGAATTCTTGTCTGGCAGTTCTTTCTTCAAGATCAGTTTTTAGAGCTTTATTAGTTTCATTTGGTGGTCTCATTTTTACCTGTTTTTGCATTATCCTTGATTCCTTATATTGGTATCTGTGCATTTGGGTAATTAGGATTCTCTTCCAGACTTCACAGGTTTGCACAGACATATCTTCCCCAATCAGCCCAGTTTGAGTTCTGGGGCATGTCTGCTGTTAATGGCTTTGGGCAGGTGGGTCCTGCTATTGTGGTCTGTTTGGGGGTGAGTTACCTGTTCAAACCCTGAGGCTGGGGATGGGGCCACTGTCTGAGAACATTTGGATAGGTCTGCTGGCTTGGTTCCCTACTCAAGTGAGACTAGGATAGGCTCTTTAGTTGTCTGGATTGTCTGGTCAGCCTTACTAGATGATTGGGAAAGTATATGATATTCATAGTAGATGGGACTATGAATTAGCTTCCTTGTACTGGAGGGCAGCAGGATGGGAACCAGGGCCTGTATGGGTCATTCTTAGGAATCTGATTCAGTTAAGAGTGTGCATTGAGGGGCACTTGATGGGATGAGGAGGCACTTGATGGGATGAGCACTGGGTGTTATTCTATATGTTGGCAAATTGAACACCAATAAAAAATAAATTTATTAAAAAAAAAAAAGTGTGCATTGAATTCCCTAATCAGATGAGGGCACTGTTTTTATTCTGCAGATGGGGATAGCCACAGGCTGTGCTCTCTGTTTAAGTGACTCTATAAGCAGGACTGTTGGATAGGCTACACAGTTTCCTATGTGTCCTGTTTAGATTCCCTGGTCAGGCACACTGGTGAGTATATTCAGTGATGAGCCAGGCTATGAATTCATTTTCTTGCCCAGGTGCAGTGGGAGAAGCAAGTAAAGTTCTTTGTTGTCTAATTCAAGGTGACTCATGCCCCAAGTTTTCTGGCTGAACAGCTCCACTGGCTTCACTGTGCAAACTATGGCCTCTTCCTGTCCTTCGTTCAGCTTTAGTACCACTAGGCCACACACCTTCCAGGTACTGTATCCACTTATCAAATGGGGCCAGGATCCACAAAGCATGGTTAGAGTTATGTCTCAGCTCCCTGGCCTGGGTGGGGAAGGGAGGGACCACTTAAGGCAATTCGGTTTCCCAAACAGGTTATCTGTTTGGGAGGGGCCAGAAGGTACCCTCAACCTTTGCTAAAAATTAATTCTCCTGCCTGTGTACCACACGGGAACCCTCCATATCTGCAAGTGGCTTTGCTCTGTGAGTGATCAGCTTTGCCTACCCACCTCTCAGCTCAAGCACCCCTGGGCCATACTGCTTCCAGGTGCTTCAGCCAGACCTTTGGTCAGACACTCTCCATGGGGGTTGTGATAATGTGTCAGCTTCTTGTCTGGGCATGGGCAAACCAGGCTCTAGGGCTGGCAAAATTCCTGTTTGAGGATCTGAATCAATCAGATCTGTACCATGTTATGTGCACAGGTCAGATTGTACCACCAAATTGGTTTTACAGATAAGCAAAGCCACTGGTTGGGAGTATTGCATGGGCACTACAGATGTGAACTAGGTCTATCAGAATCTGTGTGCTAATTATTGCAGGCTGCTCTCCTGAATCCATCATAGTCATATTTCCAGTGGTTGAGCCCTGCAGATTCCCTGAAGTTCTCATGGGTTAAGATCAGTGTAGTAGCTCCCATAAATGCTGGGGGTACTGGTTGTCCCCCCTGAGTTTTCTTTTCCCAACAAAGTGGCTGAGACTGAGGAAGACCTCTCAGTATGGTGATATTCTGGGCTAGGGGAGAGGCAATTGGGTTAGCATATAGCTGCTTCTCTTACACTTCTAATGTAGTCTATCTCAGTCTCTGTGGCACAGGGTGAAGGGGTGCTTCAGCCTCACCCTCCACATTCTAGGATTCTCTCAGTGGTACCTTATTCTTGAAGAGTTATTAGTTATTCTTGAAAGAGAAAGGAAATTCAGGAACAACCTATGACATCATGTTGGTGACATCACTTGCCACTGATGGTGTCTTTAATGAGAGAGCTAACTTTTTTTTCTTCTCTGAGAAAAGAATATGTAAGTCCCAGACCTTGGTTTTCCCTTGCCCCAAAGGAGAATTTAGAAGTCTTTGTTTTAGATGTTCTAATGTCCTATAGATGTAGAAGGCTGGGCTCCTTTACCTCCACTGGGCTTCTCTGCTTTACAGCCTGTTACCCTGTTATATTAACCCCTCATGGCCTGGGCCAGGATCTAGGTAGAGTATTGCCTCCAGGTGGCTCCAGTCTTTTCGCATATGTGCTTTAAAATAATATTTCAACATGTTCTTTGATTATAAAGGTAGTACATAATTATTGTGGAAAATTTGGGAAACAAACTAGAAGGTATAAATAAGAAAATAAAGCCATCCCAAATCCCACCACTCAGAAATAACCAGTTAATATTCTATGCATTCTAACATAATTAAGATCATAGTTTGCATATAGCTCTTCCCACTGAACATTACATCATAAATACTTATTAAGCTTTTAAAATGCTTCTTTTTAAAAAAAGACTTTATTTATTTGAGTGAGAGAATGAGAATAAGCAGGAGGAAGGGCAGAGGGAGAAGGAGAAAGAGAATCTTAAGCAGACTGTATGCTGAGTGTAGAGTCCAATGTGGGGCTTGATCTCATGATCCTGAGATCATGACCTGAGATGAAATCAAGAGCCAGATGCTTATAGGACTGAGCCACCCAGGCACCCCTAAAATGCTTGTTAAGCATTACTTTTGGTAGGTACCTTACATGAAAGAAGATCCACAGTTTACATAATATATCATCTATTATTATGTAGGTTGTTTTAAAACAATGACTTTCCACATAAAATTTCTTCTACTCACTAGATTATTTTGGTAGGATAATTTCCTAGAAATAGAATTATAATGTCAAAGGGTATTGGTATTTTAAAGACTCCTGATATATAATATTTTTATAGAATTGTTATGGTGCTGTATTCTCTGTTTAACCTTTGAGTCTCCTTTTCTCACACATTGCTAATAGCCTGCAATATTTTTTGACACTATAGGAATGACTACGGCCACCCACTTTGAGCCATTGGTGCCAATCAGCCAGTCAATAAAGGCCTTTGACCTTGATTTAGACCCTTTAATAGAATAAGAAGTGAAAGTTATGGTTGTGTTTTATAGAAGCTTATAAATTAACTGGGATAACAAAATTAAGCAGGTGGTAAAATTAACAAACAATTCTAGACAATATCTCTGTTGTCTTCTTTTATAAGCCACATCCTTCATTAGGAATCTGATGTCTCTACACCATACGGCCTCCATGATTAGCCTGAGCTCTAAACTGAGCCTGAACCTCAAATTGCTCTAAGTTTCAGAAGAATTTATTATCCTGCCTTCTCAGTGAATGGCACCTTGAGACACCAACAGTTTATAATCCCTACAATCTTCTGGGTAATAGCAATAATCATGATGATGCCTAATACTTATCAAACAATTTACCTTGTGTCAGACAGAGTTACAAACTTTATGTGCAGTATCACATTTTATTTGCTCCAGACCTTTGTGAGATGATACTACTATCCATATTTTATGAATGATAAAAAGTGGGGCTTAGAATGATTAGATTTCCCCAAGGTCACACAATAGACAGGGACAGAGCTATTATAACAACCCAAATCTGTTAGTCTGTGGCCCAGTTATCTTGAACACAATGCCATACAGCCTCTCGTGCTGGAAGGGCTGAGAGCCTGAGCTACTGCTGGGAAATGTTCTCCAGTCAGACTCTCTACCCAGAGTCTAGCTGGTCTTTGCAAAGGCAATTCCAGATAAAGGATTTTGCTGTGTTTGTGGCCAGTGTCAGGAGCTGCTCTCCTTAGTGTCTCTTGTCAGGAATGTTATTGGTTGAGAGTGCTCCCAGGATACTTGCCTATCAGAGCATTTCTCAGGGATACTTTGATGTTTCTTAGAGTCTAGCTTTCGGAGCTTCTGACACCTGCACATTTGGTCTTACTTTTAGCATCACTTCTGGAGGCATCTTAGTCTTTGCACCTGCAATTCTGCATTAGTTTACAACCCTTGGGAGGAATGAAGGAAGCCACAAAAACCCCTCTATCAAGGCCTGAGTGCCCACATCCTTGACTAATGGTGAGCACTTTTCCTTCTCTAGGAAGCCCTTTTCTGAATTGCAAAGTTTTAGAATATTGAAGACCTATCAATCTCTACTTTCGAGATTGAAATCCACACCACCAATAGACTTGACAAAAGCCCCCAATTCTTCTCCTACTGCCCTCCTAGTGGGCTTGCTGGACGTATGGCAATCTAGATTCAGGAATATTTTCCCAACCCAGATTCAACTGTTCTGCCTGGATCCCATGTAGGAGGTATTAGGTCTAAGCATAAACTCAAAGAAGAAGCCAATAAAGGATGCAGTGACCAGGGAAGATTCCTTGGAGTAAGTGAATCTAGATGTGAGTATTCAAAATGGCTATGATTAGAACAGCTGGGCTTGAATAGGGAGGACATTCTGAGAGAGAGGATCCTCATGCAAGATGTCAACATAGAAGAAATTGTATTTACTGGAATGTAAGAAAGTTGGGCTGACAGCAGGTCCATGCTATGTGCACAGAGATTACTTAACCTTCTCCTTTGTTGCTTACACCCCACAGCTGCTCTATGCAATGTGCTATTTACAAGGCCAATGCTGAGCATCTCTGGATGTGACAGCTCTTACATTACTGCTTCTTCTAGGCAGATCTTGGCAGAAATTGCCTTGGAAGTAGCAGCCCCCTCTGAATGTTTCTTTTGTAGGAAAGCTAGCTAACAGCCTATTCAGCACTTTCTAGTTATTATTGAGACAGGTGTTTTAGGTTTTTCTTTCTTGTGATTTTTTTGTTTGTCTGCTTGCAGATGTCAGATATTCAAAGTAGCTCAGATAGCAAGGGGAATGTATTGGCTTGTATAACCAAAAGAAAAGTTCAGCCTAGGTTTCAGGAATGGCTTGATTTAGGAACTCAAAGTTTCCCTGTTTCTATTTTGCAACTCTTCATCCCTCCATTTGGTCTAACCAGTTCCAAGTGGACTGTTGAGCAGTCCAAAACCAGCTCAACTGGCCATGTTGATGTGCCTGGAAGCTTCGAACATTCTTCCTTATAGGTCCAAACATAGAAAACAGAAGACTTTTTCTTACTGGTTAATTTGAAAAAGTATTCTGGGCCTGACTATCACTAGACTGAATTTTATCACATGCCTAACTCAAAACCAAGTCCTAGAGCAAAGGAGGTAAGTAAGATGCTCTAATGGGTCAACTCTGAGTCATATGCTCACCCTTGAAAGGAAAGATGAAGTACATCCACTCCAACCATATGGATGAGTTGAGACCATATATGGTTCCCAAGAGAAAAATTGGGTTGATATTAACAGAAAAGTGGCAAATAAATGGTAAAAACAAAACAAAACAAAACAACCTATGATTACTATAGTGAATCTCTGATTCTCCACATATTAAGAACTGGTGTTTTCCTTGAAAAGCAATTTAATGTTGCCTGGATTCCCTACCAGGACAGCCATTTAGCTGTCCTGATCTTTGATGGATGTGTTTGCTTCACATGGCCGCTACAAACATCCTGGAAGTCATGGCCAGGATTAGAGTCACTGCAATCTCACTGTAAGGATGTAGTGGATGCTCTGGATGTGCTTTGGATCTGGTGAGAGAGAAAAGAGGATAAGTTTATAATCTGACTTTATTGGAAGTAAACAAGTAAAGCTGCTTAACTCAACCTCTTCGAGGCATCTTTGTCAGAAGATAATACAGTGGTTAAGACCATTGCCTTATGGGGGCACTTGGGTGGCTCAATAGGCTAAGCGTCTGTCTTTGGCTCAGGTCCTGATCTCTGGGTCCTGGGATCCAGACGCAGGTCAGCCTCATGTCAGCTCCGTGCTGGGTTCCCTGCTCAGCAGGTAGTCTGCTTCTCCCTCTGTCCTGCCTACTCCTCCTCTCCTCCCCCTGCTAGTGTTCCCTCTTGCTCAGATAAATAAATAAAATATTTTAAAAAAGAAAAGAAAAAAGAACCTTGGCCTCTGGAATCAGACTGCCTGGGTTTGAACCTGTTTTTTTCAATATCAATAAACCTCCATTTTCTTTCTCTACAAGTCCTGAGGACTCATGAAATTATGTATATGAAGTACTTGACACAGTATATAGCATATAACTAAGTGTGTATATAATACAAGTTAAATACTCTTTGCTCTTGCAGGTGATGCCATAACAGCTGGCACTCAGAAGGGCCTATCTTATCCAGAAGCATTAAAGTGCAGGACATATATTCTTTTATTGGATATGAAACCCTTCTTTCCATCCTCACTATATTTCCTGAGGGGTGAGCAAGTCTGACTAGAATCTTTGTATATTCACTCTGACAGCTAATGGCTTCTGGGAGTCACTGCCACACCCTCTTTTCCCTCCCACACCAGTCAGTCCCAGAATTTTGCTTGTTCTAGCTCTGAAATATTTCTTGAAGCTAACCTCACTCTTTACTGCCTGTGACCAGCTCTAATTCACAAGTCTCTCTCTCCTGCCTGATTAAATCAAGAATTTTTCTTATTTAGTTCCCTGTCTCACATGTCTTTCAATCTGGTCTACTCCTTTCCTTTGCTCCTTTCCCTTGCCTGCACAATAATGTCCTAATTCCTTAGCAAGGCATTATTTAAAGACCTTTTCAATCTGATTCCAGCCTACTCTTCCATCTGCAAGAATCTCCCCCACAAAACATCTATTACAGTCATAGCTGCTGATGTTCACTCTTCTCTAAAAACTCCATGCCCCAGCACCCCTACAGGCCTTTGCCCACACTGTTTTTGCTGGCTGGCTGCCCTTACCTGTTCTCTGCTTGGCTAACTTCTGCATAGTTGTTAAAGTTCAGCTTCTCTCCCCTGGGTCCCTGCCCCTGTGCTTCCATAGCTGGATGTACATGCTATTACTGTGCATTTACCACACTATTTAACAATTGCCTGTGTACCTATCTATATTCCTATATGCACCATAAATTCACGGAAGAAAAAGAACATGGTTTATGCATTGTTATATACCCAGGGCCTAGAAAAGTGTTCAAAAACAGAGCTTATTTTCTGCAATCAGTATCTGTTCTTAGGTTGTAAATCAAGAAGTGTAAAAGGCACTACTATGCTTTTATCTTATCATGGCACCATTCTGAGTGGTTCTTAGGACTTTTTCTTCCCTTTTTTTCAATATATTTTAAACTATATAATAATAAGAAATTCAGGAATCCATTATTATTCTTAAAAATATATATTAATCCCTTCTACCAAGGTAGCCACTATTATTGGGTTGGTAGATATTTTCCAAAACTTTTAAAAATTATTTATTTATTCAAAATAACAGCTTTATTGAGATATAATCCACATACAATGAAATTCACTTCTTTAAAATGTACAGTTCAGCAGTTCTTAACATTTTCACAGAGTTATGAAACTATCTAATGTTAGAATATTTTAGTCATTAGCAGTCACTCCCCATTTTCACTCCCCCTCAGCCCTTAATAACTACTAATATAGTTTCTGTCACAGTGGATTCGCCTATTCTGGATATTTCGTGTAAATGGAATTATACAATAAGCATTTTGTGTCTGACTTCTATTACTTAGAATGATATTTTCTAGATTCATCCATCTTGCAGCCTGTCAGTACTTCATTCCTTTTATGGCAAAATAATATTCTATTTTTAGATGTAACAGATTTTGTTTATCCACCTATCAGTTGAAGGAAATTTGGGTTGCTTTCACTTTCTGACTGTTCTGAATAATACTTTATGAACATTCCTGTACAAATTTTTGTGTGGATGTGTGTTTTCAGTTCTCTTGAGAACTTAGGAGTGGGACTACTGGGTCATATGATAATTCTGTCTAATGGGTTGAGGAATTGCTAAACTGTTTTCCATAGCAACTGCACCATTTCACATTCCCCCCAGCAATAAATGAGGATTCCAACTTCTCTACATTTTTGTCACCACTTGCTCTTTTCTGTCTTTTTCACTCTAGTCATTGTAGTGAGTGTGAAATGTTATCTCATTGTGGTTTTGAGTTATGTTTCCATATTAAGAACTGGTGTTTTCCAGTTAATTATCTTGAGCATCTTTTATGTACTTGTTATCCATTTGTATATCTTATTTGGGGAAATGTTTATTCAAATACTTTGTCTATTTTTAAATGGTTATTTATCCTTTCTTTGACTTATAAGCATTCTTTATATATTCTGAATACATGTTCCTTTTCAGATATATGATTTATAAATATTTTCTTCACAACCTTTTTATATACATTTAAATAAATATGTATTTATATTTTGCTTATATTTATACATGTAAAGATTTAATAGGTTTCTCTTTTATACATATGGGATTATATTGTTTGTACTGTTATGTAGATATCTTCCCCAATCATTGTACATGTAAATCTGCCTCATTATTTTCAATTTCCAAATAGGTGTACATGTGACCATTCCCCTGATGATGGGCATTTTGGTGAGTCGCGATATTTTTACTAATATGAACAGGGCTGTAGTGAGCAGACTTATAAAAGTCCCTTTTCACACATGTGTAATTATCTCTCTAGGATACCTTGAAGAAGAATCACTGAGTTTAAGATTATCTGCATTTTACATTTTAATACATACTATCAAAATGTCTATTGGAAAGGCTGTACAAATATACTTTCACAGTAACAGTATAGAATACCATATCCTATTTGTTGGCCACATTCACATTTAAGTATTCTTGTCAGGTGATGAGCAAAAATGGTACTTAACTGTTGTTTTAACTTGTATGAAGTTGTTTTGATATCATGATTTCCATAACTTCTATTAATTGGTGTTCAGAACAGAACCTGTTTCTCATTTAATTTTATAGATCTCTCCTTCACATGCGGGCCCCTTCATGGCATGGAAAGGAAATGATAGATGGGCTGGAGTAGTCTGGATTTATATTCTGGCTGTTATGTATGGTAAGGCCAGCTTGAGAAAAACATGGTTCTTAAAAGAGTCTCCATTGTATTTAGAGCTGACCAGACTTTTAACCACAATCCAGAGACTTTTAACTTCACGAAGATGTGGCATTTTATTTTAATAAAGCTATCCATAGTGCCCCTTTTCGAGTTACTTTTCTAAAGCATCTTTTGTCAGCAGAGAGCTTTTATTAGCTAATGTAACCTTGCTGTAATCCATGTTAGCAAAGAGAGAAAAGAAATGTCCTTGGATACTGAATATGGAAAGTTGTGCAAAAATCCTCAAGGGGAAAGAAGTTGTTCAGCTTTTTGAAGCTACATTTGTGACTCTGTTGTATCTAAACAAAAAATAATGATGTTTTCCAATGCTAATATCTAGGAAGTAAAGGTTTATAATATTATGCCTCCAAACTGACTGTTGGATAAAAAAATCACAAGGGATTAACATGGAGAGACTAGTTAGAAGTGTGGGCTTGATAGCTGGGATCGGCGCAACTATAAATGTCTGTGGTCTGAGCACCTAGAAACAGGGAGTTAGGCAAGAAAATTCAGGAGTAAGAGTAATAGCCTTGGCTATGGAATAGCTAGCTAATGAGAACTTAATCTGATCCATTACTGATAACTGAGCAGTGCTAATAAACTGCAGGATCATGGGGGAGACATACATATTGCAGGTTCTAGGCACAGTCAGGTGGGGAGTTAACGATTTGATTCCAGTAATCAGTCGGTTGACGTAAGTGCTCATTCAGTAATCAGGGGAGAGTGTGGTCAGGGTCTTTACACCTGTCAAGACACTGGAAAACAGATTGGGATTCTGGGACAGGTCCACTGCAGTGTGGGAACTGATGTGCTGTTGAGACAAAGCCCTCTGACCTTCGTTAACATAGTAGGAATGATGAAAGTTGCATCTTAAAGTGAATCTATACAAAATCTTTAACTGAATGGCTTAATTTCAAAATCCATGAACAAACAAGGTGGGAGAGCTAATACCTTTTCTGTTTTGTTAGGGACTGGCTCACAAACTGAGGAGGGCACTTAATTGATACTGTGGATTTAGGGCTCACAGTGAGGAGTCACCGGAGAAGGCAGGAAGGACATTCTGACAGCACTGTCCCTGAGTCCCTGGGTACGACTACAAATTATCTCTCATTTTGCTGGGAACTGGTAGGTAGTGGTGCTTGATGTCTATTAGACTCCAATTCAATTTTGAGGTCCGTAATTCAATGAGGATAGATATAAAAAGGGTTCCTTTTTCATCAAAAGGGTAATTACCTAGTTATCAGTGTGCTGAAAGGATGAGAGCTTATGGATTTTTCATAAAATCATAAGTTCATAAGGGGCTGGGTGAAGTCATTTCATTCTGTCTTCAAGTAGGGCTGAATTTAATTCATCCTTAATGGATGGGACATTGTTTAAGAAAGATCTCTAGAGAATAATAGTTGACAAGCTTCAGTATTTTAACTTTCCTCTATTATGACATTCCTTCTATCTAAGTGAATATGTTGACATGAAATAGAAGTCCATAGTCTTTTGTGTCCTTTTTGGTTAGAAAAAACAGTGTTATAAGTGTTGCTCATTCTCATTAATTCACAGAACATTTATTGGATACCTACTTTGTGCTACATGTGAGTGATATAAGGTAAAGCAGTAGAAAAGACAAATTGGATTCTTGTTGTATTTAGCTGAAAGACACGTGATGGATAACAATCAATAACCGAATAAGTAAGTGATTAAAAGTCATAATAAGTGCTATAATGGAAATAAAGTGCTGCTATAGAAAGGAGCAAAAAGAAGCTAAGGCCTAGTTTAGATGAGTGGACAGAGGCCTCTATTTATAAGTGACATTTACTATAAGCCTTGAGATATAAAAAGGACCAGAATTTTAGCATGGAGAGAAGAGTGTTCTTTGACACAGGAAGCAAAATGTGCACAGGCCCTGAAGTAGAAAGACCATGGTATGTTTGAGAAATTTAAGAGGTCAGTATGGCTAGAGCAGAGTGGTCAAGGAAGAGGCTGGCATGCAATGAGGTTAGGGAAGGAACTAAGGGGCCAAATAATATCTGCCCTTGTAAGCAATAATGAGGGGTTTGAATTTTATTAAAATAGAATGTTTTTAATAGATCAGTTGGCTGCTGTGTGGCAAATGAACTAGACATGGGAAAATCAGAATAGAGAGAATATTTAGGAGGTAATCTGTCAGTGTTGGTGCCTTGGTGTGTGCCTTGGCAGTGAAAATGGCTGGAGACATTTTTGAGATATACCTAGGGGTCTCATTGATGGGGTTGAATGTAGTACCAGTTCAAGGCTGACTGACATCTTGGATTCTGGGTGAAGGAACTGGTAAAATGGTAGTTTCATCTAGTATATGGAAAACAATTCAGGAGTAGATTTGTAGTGGGAAGGATGGGAATGGAAAGTTTGCATCTGCAAGTGTTAAGTTTGAGATACCTGTAAAACATACAAATAGAACTGTTAACTCTAAATCTAAAGTTCAGAGAAGTTGGCACTGGAGAAATACATTTGGATATTAGTCTGAGAATAAAAGCTAAGGGAAGAGAATGAAATTATGGAAGGAAGAGGAAAAAAAAAGGAAAAGGGGTCCAGGAATAAACTCTGAGAAACTCTAACATACTCCCATAGCTTTGAGAAGGAGTTGAATAGAGAGGGCACCAGACTGAAAAGCATGTCGGTTCTGATCACTTGGGCAAGTCATTGCCTGTCTTTGCCAGTATCTGCATCTTTAAAATAGGGAGTTTGAGCCTTAAATTCCTCAATTGCCAATATTCTGTCGTTCATTTCTTACTCACCATTAGGCTCATTTTCCAATTACTTTGGCCATTGTTTGTAACTTCCTCTACTTACCTAGAATTAGCACACCCAGAACACCTTTTTCTAATTCACAATTGTAATTCTGGGTCTATTAACATCCCTCTAAATCTTGTCCCTCCTCTGCCAACTTGTGATTCCTTGGGCAGTTTGTTCTGTTACATTCCAGTTCCATTTGGTGATGGGTAGAATTTGTGTCACAATGGAGATTGATATTGGTAGGCTTCCTTTTTCATTAAAAATGAAACTCTTTATTTTTGCCATTCCTATTCAACTAAATTTTCCATGTTTTTTAAAATAAGCTTTAGAAAGTTGAGGAGTAGAGGAGGGTCTGGGTGACTTAGTAAGTTAAGCATCCTACTCTTGGTTTCAGCCCCAGTCATGGTCTTGAAGTTGTGAGATGAAGCCTCACATAGTGCTCCGAGTCTGCTTGAGATTCTCTTCCTCTTCCTCTACCTCTCCTCCTGCCCAACTCTCTCTAAATAAATAAAAAGAGAAATAAGTAATAGAAAATATTAAAAAAAATAAATTTGAGGACTGCAAGTGGGCATTTTGTTTGACCTCATTTAATGTTTGTGTTTGGTCCAGATTATAAAGTAAACCAAATTGATGACCACTGCTTAGTAGCCAATAGGACTTTTAGTTAAGTTGAAATTTGGGCTGAAAGATGTATTTCCAACAGCAATGTAGTAGATGTGTTTGTAGCAAATGAAGTTTCAGAGCGTTGCTTAAGGATCCCAGGGTGGTATCTGTTCAAGATATCTTTTTCTTAACAAATTAGCAATGTCAAATTATTCATGTTGGAATGATTTTTTTTAACAAAATACTTTTGCTGTCCTGTCATGATGCCTTATTGCTAATTTTTTTATGAGATGATTTTGTATTGTTTTTGCTTCTGTCTCACAATATACCATCTGAACTTCCTGAGAAAGTTCAAGAAAAGTGACAGAAAAAAAAAGAGTTCATGTTGAAAAACAAAGGTTATTGGTTAGTGAAAAATAATAGATAAAATAGCAATTAGGTGTCACATGATAGACTTTCTTTTTTGTCCCCCAAATGCTCTGAAAGTGGCACTGGGTCATCTCAGCAAAGAAGGAACACAATTACAGTGATGACAATCTTTCTGTCATAGGTAAAGCCTTGTCAGCAATTTATTTCTTCTACATGTCACTGTTTTCAGGATTCAAGCCTCTTGTCATGACTGATATGGTTATTAGAGAAAGAAGAGGTTAGAGTAAATGAAAACAGTTGTTACTTGTTACATCTGGATGATTTGGCTAAATTAACGGTAGTGTTAAATGCATAATACAGAAAGTGGTGAAAAGAATTGTACTTAAATGAAATGGAATATTATCAATCTAATTTTATATTTTTTGCTCATGATTTTAGAGCTATCCCTAGAAATCCTTTCAAATTCTCTAAAATAGATCCAGCTTGGGTCAGCCTCAATATTTGTGTTTATATGAGGCAAACATTTCCCAACTGTATTATGTGAGTTTAGCTGTATTATTTGTCCTTCCCCTTTCCCACCTGTATTGAGTTGGAGTTAGACCCATAAAAAGATATATCCAGGACCTAACCCCAGTACCTATGGATATGACCATGTTTTCCTGTTTGGAGAGTCTTTGCAATTAAGTGAAAGATCTTTAGAGGAAATCATCCTGGATTAACTGGGTGGGCCCTAAAGCCAATAACAAGTGTCCCTACAAGACACACAGGGTGTAAGTTCATATGAAGACTGAGGCAGAGTTTGGAGTGATCTGTCTATAAACCCAGGGGCACAATGATTGTAGCAATCAGTACAAGCCGGGGGAAGGTTATGGAAAGATTCTCCCTCAGAGCCTCTAGAAGCTTGCGGACACTTGGATTTAGATTCTTAGTCTCCAGAATTGTAAGACAATACCTTTCTGTCATTTTGAACCACCTATTTGTGGTAATTTGCTACAAAAGTCTAGGAAACTAATATACCACCTTCTGTTAAGCATTTTGTAGGCCACAGCATGATGGAGTAGAAAGGCATTGTAGTTAAAATTAGGAAACATAGTTTCTAAGCTTAAGGCTGCTATTTGTAGCTGTGTGATCTTTGGTGTGTCATAACCTCTTTCTGAACCATAAAAGGAAGGCTTGGAATTCCCTTTCAAGTTCTTCTACGTCTACTCTTATTATCTCACTTAAAAAAGAAACAAACTAGAAAACTGTATGAAACATAAAATAATGCTTTTTGGATAGTGTACAATAGGGAGTGTAGGAGTATTTTCACTAAGAAAAGAGGTGAAAAAAGATGGGCCTAGCTTTTGGCTTGCAGGCACTTTATGCACTGTATCCCAGAGATGGAGAACCAAAGTAAAGTCCAGTGGCACTGCTTAGTTGAAAAGAAAAATGTTGGAATTTGCAGAGGACAAGAGTCCTGGGATTTGTGGTATGGAGTACTAGAGAGGAGAGAGAGAATTATTCAGAAAAAAAGGACAAAAAATTGACATAATATTCCCCTTAAATCATTGATTGATACTGATATGTAAATGCATATGGTGAAATTTCACAATGTTGGACAATGGAGTGACTGGGTAGTGGTGAGCTACATGGTTTCCTGATCTCACATGGACTGGGAGCTATTTACATCCCAACAAGTCATATTGGAGAGACGTCTTTGAACACCTGGTATATCACTAAAGATGCTGGCAAGAGTTACGTCTTAGTAGTAGGACTAAACTAGCTCTAAAACAAAGGCTACTCTTGACCTACCTTAAAATAACAGAAAAATAAGCCTTGAAAAGATCAGGCCCATTTACAAATAATGTTAACTAAGAAAACAAAATCTTCAACACTCTTTAAAGGAACCCAACAAAATCCAGACACTCAATAATATAGCACTTAACATGTCCATTGTCTAATAAAAAAATTATTAGACATCCTAAGTAGCAGGAAAATGTGACTCATAATCATTCAGTAGAATCAGATCTGGGAATGATAGAAACAATGGAATTAGACAGGATTTTAAAACAGCTCTGGTAAATGTGCTCAGAAATTTAAAATGTGAATGTAGCAAAAGGATAAATGGAAAATATAAAAAAGAATCAAATGGATCTTCTAAATTAAGAAATACCATATCAGAAATGAAAAATTAAAGGGATCCCTGGGTGGCTCAGTGGTTTAATGCTTGCTTTCAGCCCAGGGCATGATCCTGGAGTCCTGGGATTGAGTCCTGGGACTGAGTTCCACATTGGGTTTCCTGCAGGGAGCCTGCTTTTCCCTCTGCCTGTGTCTCTGCCTCTGTGTGTGTGTGTGTCTCTCATGAATAAATAGAATTTCTAAAAAAAAAAAAAAAAAGAGATGAAAAGTTAACAGCAGGTGAGGATTTACTTCCCACCCCGAAAAAGAGATCCTAGGCACAGCAGTAGAAACTATTCAAACTGTAGCCCAGAGAGAAAAAAAATTTTTTTAAATGTAATTAACAGTTGCTCAATGAGCTCCTGGGAACACAGGAACACATATATAATTGAAATTCTGGAAAGAAAGGATGAGACAGTGACATAAAAAATAATAATGGCTGAAAAATCTCCAAGATGAAAGAAATCTTTAAGTCTCCTGATTCAAGTAGTTCAATGAGTCCAAGCAGAATAAACACAAAGAAGATTACACCAAATTTCATTATGAAATATTGAGAACTGGTGATTTAAAAAAATCTCAAGAATAGCTAGAGAAAGGCCACATTACCCATAGAGGAACAAAATAAGAATAATCACTGATTTCTTATTAAAAATAATGCAATACAAAAGAAAATAGAATGGCATCTTTAATATACTGGGCAGAAAAAAAAAACTTAGAATTCTATATCCAGTGGAAAATATCCTTCAAAAAGAAATGTGAAATAAAGAAATTTTCAGGTAAATAAAAGCTGAGAGAATTCATTGCCAGCATATTTGCACTCCAAAAAATGAAAAGGAAATTTCAGAGTATAGGAAAATGATACCAGATGGAATCCTGATCCTCCAGAAAAGAATTAAGAGCTCAATATATGGTAAATATGAGGGAAAATACAAAAGATTTTCTTTCCTCATGTATACCTATTTTCTTTGAAAAATAATTTTCTTTATAGCAAAAATCATGTAAAATTTATAACATATGTAGGAATAGAATATAACAATAGCAGAATGGATAGGAGGGAGAAATGTAAGTATTCTGTTGTAAGGATCTTCCATTGTATGTAAAGTGGTTTAATATTATTTGAAGATAGACTGTGATAAAATGAAGATGCATATTGTAATTCCCAGAGCACCAAAATTATGTTGTAATAGCTTCCTAACTGATCTTGTTTCTGTCCTTAATTATGTAACTAAGTTAGATCATATCACATCTCAACTTAAAAGTCTCCAAAGACTTCCCATATTAGAGCAAAAGCTGAAGTTTTATAAATCTTTACTTAATTTGGTCCAAATCTACTTCTCTGATCACATCTCCAACTTCTGCCCCTCTCACTCTTCCCTAGCTGTGCGGGTCTCCTTGCTCTTCTTTGAATTTTACTGGCAAGGTCTCTCCTTAGGGTTTTTGCATTTATGGTTTTTCTCTCTCCTTTTCCTCTAACACACTTCATCCCAAATACCTTTTTTCAAATATATTTTCAGACTTTATTCTCTCACTGGTATCTTCCCTGAACACTGATTTGAAATGATCAACCTAGGGCACCTGGGTTCAGTCAGTTAAACTTCTAAGTCTTGGGTTTTAGCTTAGGTTGTGATATTATGGGTTGTAAGATGGAGCCCCAGGTTGGGCTCCCCACTCAGCATGGAGTGTGCTTGAGATTCTTTCCCTCTGCCTCTCTCTCCACATGTACACACACACTCTCTCTCTCTCTTTCAAATAAGTAAATAAATCTTTAAAAAATAAAATAAAATTATGAACCTACCATTTGCTTTCCTGGCACTCCTTATACCTTTTCCTTTGGGTACTTGGTAGTACTCCTGTTTTCTTTGTTGTACTTTTTGTTGGCTTAATTGTCCTTGCAGTACTTTTTATTTTCCAAGGCATGACTTTCTTATTTGTCTTATTTATTGTCAGCCTCTCTCTACAGAGTCCATCACAACATAACCTTTACTTGAGCAGGTTTTCTGTTTTCACTTTCTTTCTCTCTTTTTTTCTTTTTGTTCACTGATGAATCCATAGGACCTAGAATATTGCATAATATATAGTAAGTGTTCAATAAATATTTGGCTGAATGGCAGGATCTGCAACCAAAAGCTTGGAAACTCCAGGAATAGTACCTAAATTCCTGTTCTTCTCCATAGCTGCCCCTGTGTATTGGACCTAATATCTAGTGTATAGCATATGGCACTTTTGCTGCCCTCTTCAACAATTTCCCCATCATCTCCCTGTCCTCATTTGCCTTAAGGCTGCAAGGGACTGGAAAGATGTTCCTTATCACAAAAAGAGACTTGAGAGCCCTGCTTTAGGCTTTTTTATTTGCCCTAACAAATATGACAATCTGTTTTTATCTTTAAAGCACTTGTGTGTCAGGGAAGTAGCCACTCTGAGAAAGCTGGTTTTTCTGTATTTCAAAGGGAGCTTGTGGTCTTTTTTGGGTTTTGATTCCTATTTTTTGGAAAAGTCAGTGCCTGCAGCTCTGTTGCACTCAAGGTTTGAAATCTTTCATCCCTGACAGTAGGAGGATAAAAGGGGGCTCATCATGGCCTACCAAGGAGACTTTCTTTAGCTTCAGGTACCTCTGGATGTTTGCAAAGGCCACGAAGCAGAATGACCACAAGACTTTTGCTCTTTTCTAGAACCAGCGTTGAGGAAAAGATAGAGTCCAGTTTGCCCCACACTAACTAATTTATTTTGAAGACATAGGATTTTGAAGGACCAGGCAGTTTTCAGGGAGAATCTGCTTCCCAGTCTGCCTCTGCTGGTATGAAAGCTAAGAGTACTTTGATCACAGCTCAGCCTTTAGCAGCCAAGTTCCTTGGTATCTAGGGCACTGAAAGGGAAGGGCAGCAGAAGACAAATGGCAGGTGTTGAATGATCGAAGGTGCAGTTTGTGACTACAACCTACTTCACTGGTAAAGATTAAATACCTTTTAGGTAATATTTTTGCACTGTATCTGAAGGTTGAGAAATAAGGCGGCTGTTTGCTATTTAAGTTGGCTTTATCTTTACATGCATCTGGAAAATGAATAGTGGTAGTTTACATTAGTAATTAATTTTCTTTTGAGTTGATTATCAAAATAGCAATACTTCTCCATTCCCCTACCATATTCAGTGTAGCTAATGCATAAGATTCATTTCTTTAGTGGTAATGTAAGGCTTCCTGGGCTCAGGACTTCTAAGCATCTGTTGAGGATTAGAGGTATTAGCTATTGTGCCAGCAGATGGCAAACTAAATTTTATCCTCCCTTTCTTGACTCTTTCCCCAGATTTGAGCTCATTTCATGGCATCCTGGAGGGATAACATGTTGTGAAATAGAAATTAAAAACACAGGGTAAGACAAAGCCTGTCTTGGTATATAGCTAGAAAGGGGATCCAAGCAGCTTTATCAGGACTTATCTCTCCCTCACTTTTATTTCTCTCTGTGGATCTTGTATTTTCCTATAATAGTGAAGGAGAGAAAAGTCCTGACAACCTTATTTGGGTTCCTGGATCCAGCCATGCCTGAAGTCATAATGGCCTTTAACTTTAAAGTTTTGTGAACCAATGAGTTCTCTTTTATTATTCAAGTTAATAAAAGCTGAATTTCTCTTGGTTGCAACCTAAAGAGTTTTGAACTAAAAATTTAGAGCATGAAAGGCATATTGAATTTATCTGAGACTTTAAATTGGACAATTACTCTCTTAAGATAAAAGCATCTCTAATCTTAAAAATGCAACCCTGGTTAGAACAAAGGAGACATGTGATACCTTAAGCCCAGTTACCCATCTGATTGTATCCCTTACCTTCTAGTTGAAGCCCTTCCTCCTTGGACCCAGCCTTTTTCTTCTAGCTGGGAAAATGAGGCTAGCAGTATTTGATTCATAACCTTTTGTCTCAGTGACTCAAATTCTAAGCCCTTCCTCCATTAGCTCTAAATCTAAAAGTCCTTAGGTGGGAGACTTTGATTCAGTTGCATCACATGTCCAGTTCTGAGGCCAGAGAGGCAGAGTATTAGATCCTTAGTCCTATTAGAATCACACATTTAAATTTGAGGAGACATTGTTTAGTTAAATTTAGGTAGTGATTTTACAGTTTATTTTTATTTTTTTCTTTTGCTTACTTGTGCATGAAATATCACTTTTTAAAAAAGGAACATTTTCACTGAATGAATGAGATGGTCATGCAAGTAAGTGTTGACCCCAGTGCCAAAGTTTTTTTTTTTTTTAAAGATTTTTTATTTACTTATGATAGACATAGAGAGAGAGAGAGAGAGAGAGAGAGAGAGAGGCAGAGACACAGGCAGAGGGATAAGCAGGCTCCATGCTGGGAGGCCAATGCGGGACTTGATCCCGGGACTCCAAGATCATGCCCTGGGCCAAAGGCAGGCGCTAAAACACTGAGCCACTCAGGGATCCCCCCAGTGCCAAGGTTTAAGAAATGTATCTCATTATTATCATTTGCATGCTACAACATCTCATGGGGTGGATAGGGCTAGAATCATCTCACCTGTTCATTTAAGAGAACTGAAGCTCAGGATAGGTTAGGAAATTAGACAGTACTTTTAAGGAGAACTAAGCAGAAGCAAAAGTAATTTGATGTGTATACATCTTTTTATGCCTACTTTTTGGGGAAGGGGGTTAACATCTTATGGGTAAGAATAAAGTATTAAAATAAAAATACTGAGGCACTTGAGTGGCTTAGTTGGTTAAGTGTCCGACTTTGGTTTAGGCTCAAGTCATGATCTCAGCCTGTCCCAGGTCCTGGAACCAGCTTCCCTCTCAGCAGAGAGTCTGCTTGAAGATTCTCTCCCTCTGCCCCTCCCTCTACTCTTGTGCTCACTCACACTCTCTCTCTTTAAAATAAATAAAGAAATCTTTAAAAAATAAAATAAAATATAAATACAGTACACAGTCCGTAATCTGTGTTGTGGTATCGATAGCAATATTTAAAAATGTAAACTAGGCTTTTGCTAGTGTTCTCTTCTACTTTTCTGAACTTTTCTAAATTCTATTTCACTCCCTGTGAAATGAGCAAGAATCAATAGGCCAAAAGTATTTATAGAGCCCTTCTTTGCATTAAAAAATTTTAAAGGCAAAAGTCTTAGTTTCTTGGTTCACTCACTGTAATTAACCCAGAGGCCCACACGTAACAGGAAATACTTGCTGAATGGAAATACAAATGAATAAATGAATGAGTACACAAATGAATAAGTGATTAAATAAGTAAAGAAAAAAGGCCATGGTCTATTATGATTTATTTCAATGGCTGTATTAGAAGAACATATGTAGCCATGAGAGCAAAGCAATCTCTTCACATTATTTTCTTTTTTGAGTTGCATTTTGCTACATAACTAATACTCTCCTTTGAAGAAAAATATTATGGGTCTTTGATTATCACTGTATAACTAACCACCCTTAAATATAGTGATTTAAAACAACAACAATCACTTATTCTAACTATTCTATGGGTTGACTGGACTCGGCTAGATAATTCTTTTGCTCCATGTGGTGTTGACTGGAGCTATACTGATCATGATGTTCTACTGACCTGGGATTGTCAAGATGGTTTACACACATAACTGGTATTTAATGCTGGCCTACCTGTTGAGGCTATCAACTGAAATATCTCCTTAGTTTTTTTCCATGTTGTTCTCTCATATGACTTGGGCTTCTCTGTGACAGACTCTATGACAGAATAGTTCTAAGAATGTTCCAGAATTGTGATAGCAGAAATCTGCAGATCTTAGCCTGAGCCTTGGGAGTGACTTTAATCACCTCTACTACATTCCACTGGTTAAATTAAGTCATAGGGCAAGCCCGGTTTCAAGGGAAGAAGGAATGGGCTTTATTTCTCAATTAGTAGAGGCACAAACAATTTGCAGCCACCTTTCTCCTACAGTGGCATATCTTTAAGAAAAAGATTCATTGGGTGAATGCCTACATACCTGGATGAATAAATGAAAGAGATACAGTGTGTCTGAATTCTGATCTTGGCTCCATTTACTTAATGTTTGATCTAGTCAAGTTTTGAGCTTTTTGAACCTTGGTTTTCTGAACCATGAGTAGGGTTCTTTTGAGGATTCAGTGAGGTCACATACACAAAATACTAAGCTCAAATATTCAGGTCTATAGTATATATTCAAGAAATTGTTAACCATTGTTGTTATTGTTATTATTGTTACTGTTACTGTTAAAATATAAAAGCCAACTGAATTTTAATAATGGACAAGCATGTGATACTTCCCTGGGAGCACCTTATTATAATAATGTTTGACCTGGGGAACTTCTGAAACTGAGCGATTGAGCCTTACTACTTATGTAATTAAATCATTTGTCACCCTCAGTCCTGAAGGCTGCACACAGAAACGAAACATCAAAATCATTAGTAGGTCATCGTGATCTTTCAGATCCCCATGAATAGGTAAAACTTTTATGGCTTTGATTTCAAGGATTGATTTGGGTTGTTCAATTCTAATAGTAATAGTAAATTAAATGTCCTTTCCATTTTTTAGGGCAAATGGTGTGAAAGAACAAACATATCTGTATACCTTTAAGTAGGTACAAGTTTACATAGAATTTAACAAAAATTACTTCATGGATAGAGCTGTAAAGTGATACTTGGCAAGAAGCAAGCATTAAAACACATAATAAATGTGTCATTTATTATGCCATTATATTAATCTTGTCGTGCATAAAGGCTGAATGTTAGTTGATATCCATAGCAGAAAAGAAACATGATTAAAACGAAACTCTTCTCACCCAAATCTGTTCCTCTTGCAGTTTTAGAGACCTCTGCATAAATGGCTCAAACCAAAAACACAGCCTTAACCCTAACCTTACCCAGTACAGAAGCTGGTAATTTAAGATTTATCTTCAAATATATATATTCCAATTTGATCACTTCTCTCCATTTTTCACTTTTAATCCTAATCCCAAATTCATGATGGCTCCTAATATCTCCTACTTCCACTTTTGCCTCTCTCTTATTCCTTCTGTGCAAAGCTACCTGAAATTTCCTTTAAAACCTTCCAAAGAGGCACAGTCAGTTAAGCCTCCAACTCTTAGTTTCAGCTCAGGTCCTGATCTCAGGGTTAGGAGATGGAGCCCCATTTTGGGCTCTGAGCTCAACTCAGAGTCTGCTTGAGATTCTCCGTCCCTCTTCCTCTGCCCCTCCCCCCACGTGTTCTCTTGCCTTCTCTCTCTCTAAAATAAATCTAAAAAATTAAAAAAAAAAAGACTTTCAGTAGCTTTTTCCATTAGTCTTAGAATAGAATTCAAATTTCCCCTTTTGTCTCACTTACTGTCTGATCTCATCTCCTATCAGTCTCCTCTTTGCTATGTGGGCTCCAGATAGAGTTGCTCTTTTTCTGTATACCAAAACAGGTGTACACCAAACTCAAACTAGTATTTGCCAAAATGCTTTGATGCTGCTTCTGTCTGAAATTATTTGTGTTCAGGTTATCCCCATGACAGCCTCTTTCTTGTCATTGAGATCTCAGCTTAGAGAAGCTTTCCTTGACTGTGGAAGCTAAATCAGTACCCTCCTCCCCCTAATCACTTAATCAATGCTGTAGCCTCCTTCATAGCTTTGTAGCATTTATCATGTTGTGCAATTATTTTGGCCATTTATTTGTTTATCATTTGCTTTATTTTTAAAATCATCAGAGCAGTGGTCTTGTTTTTCTATCTTATTCACTATTATAACCATAGCATCTAGAAAGTGTCTGGGTATATAGTAGGTGCTCAATAGAAATTAGTTGAATATTTCCAGGTGCCTAACAAGGCAGAAATTATCACTACCTTCATGAAACGTATCCTGCTTTTTTTTAAAAAAATTTATTTATGATAGTCACACAGAGAGAGAGAGAGAGAGAGAGAGAGAAAGGCAGAGGGAGAAGCAGGCTCCATGCACCAGGAGCCCAACGTGGGACTCGATTCCGGGTCTCCAGGATTGCATCCTGGGCCAAAGGCAGGCGCCAAACCGCTGTGCCACCCAGGGATCCCCCGTATCCTGCTTTTTATTTTTTATTTTTTTTATTTTTTTTTTTTAATTTTTTTTAAAATTTATTTATGATAGTCACAGAGAGAGAGAGAGAGAGGCAGAGACATAGACAGAGGGAGAAGCAGGCTCCATGCACCGGGAGCCCGACGTGGGATTCGATCCCGGGTCTCCAGGATCGCGCCCTGGGCCAAAGGCAGGCGCAAAACCGCTGCGCCACCCAGGGATCCCTGTATCCTGCTTTTTAAAGTGATTTTATTTTATTTATTCATGAGAGACATAGAGAGAGAGGCAGAGACACAGGCTGAGAATATGTGAAAGTAACTTGGTATTCTCAGGTATTTGAATTAAATTCACATTCCTACTTTCACTGATTGATCTTCTTTCCTGCTGATTTTAGTGATTGTTCTGCTGATAGGCTAGACAATGTGTAAGAACAGTAAAAAGGCTGTTATATTCAGGTCCAGGGCTGTCATATTTTATTGATATTGGATATGTGGATGATACTTAATAGAAAACAAAAAGCTCTATAGGTTCTTCAGTTTTCAAAATTTGCTTTCAGTGAGTTAGAGCAAGAGATCAGAAAGATTTTTAAATAAATCTATTAAACTAATAATATGAGAGCTGAAAAGTGAGCCATTCTATAGTTATCTTCCTGATTTTGAAATGATGTTTCATTATTCACAAATAATCTTTCTGAATGTTTTGATGCACTTTGTGAAAATAGGTCTTGAAGTATTGAAGTACTTATGTAAGTACTTACTTACTTGAAGTAAGTAAGTACTTACATATTCAGTTTGGGGGTCTTTCAAAAGTGAACAACTTTTGTTTCATCATTAATGTGTGCTCATTACAACAATTTAAAATGCATTTCTAGATGTGGTTGTAATTCTTCACTGTTCAACCTGAAGTACATTTCACATGTTCAATAGTCTTGTCACAATTTAGTGGCAAAGTTAGAGCAAGCATTTTTATAACTCACTGTTTCTATAATTTTTATTTTATAATACACAGGATTTGAGGGGAAATTTGCTTAAAACCCTGACATATTATTTTATCAAAATGTATTAAGCATATCTAGAAAGATTAAAGCTTAATTCTCTTGATTCAGGGTAATTTGGTCAAGTTTTTGAGATAAAATA
The DNA here is from genome assembly GCF_003254725.2 of Canis lupus dingo. Classification (NCBI taxonomy): domain Eukaryota; kingdom Metazoa; phylum Chordata; class Mammalia; order Carnivora; family Canidae; genus Canis; species Canis lupus. Next base: position 13,707,358 of record NC_064262.1, read on the forward strand.
ACTATATGGTATTGAGCGCCTGCCAAATGCATTACTTCAAGTTTTCACATGCTAACAACTTTATGTACATATTACTTATTAGCCTCATTTCTCAGAATAGAAAACAAATTCTTAAGCAGCTGAAAATACTCGTTCAAGATTATGTAACTAATATGACAGAGTCAGAATTTAATGAAAGATCTGCCTGGTACCAAAAGCTTTTGATCATCCTGCAGTATTAAATTTTCTTTCTTAGAGTTGGCATCACCTTATATGTTCTTCATGATCATTTGGAAGATTAGTGATGAAAACTAGAGGGCACAGGAGGGGAATTTAATGTTATAGTATTAAGCTCAAAGAAGAATTAATTGGAAAATTTCTGATTTAGGATACTAATTACTAATTTGGGATATTTGTGCAGCCATGGAATTTCATAGCAGGGTCTTGAATACCTTCAAGATCTTCTTCTCCTCTTTCACCTTCTTCTCTTTCCCCTGCTCCTTCCTCCTCCTTTTCCTCCTCCTCCCCTTCCTCTTCCTCCTGCTCCTTCTTCTTTGAGTATAGTTGACACATGATGTTACAGTAGTTTCTGGAATTCACCATAGTGATTCAACCACTCTTTACATTATGCTCATACTCCCCACAAGTGTAGGTACCATCTGTCATCTACCACTTTTAATCCAACCTCATTTTGTAGATGCCAATGTTGAGGCTCTGATAGCCAGGCTTATAGCTAAATGATTTGCAACACTGTCTCTTTTTATTTCCATAACATCTTGTTGGGAGTTTATAATTCCTATTTTACTGTAGTTTGTACTGGAACTGAAAAAAGACTAAATAACTTACCCTTTCAATGGGTGAATTGGGAGTCCAGCCTAAATCTCTTTAACACCAAAGTGTAGTGATCCCTAGGATCATTTTAGGGGTAGTAATATGATTGGAAGGAGATCTGGGGTAGGGGGCTTGAAGGTCCATGGATTGAAAAAGATCACAAGAGCCCTACCAAACTCTTGACTTAACACTACCAGTGATTCTTTCCCAAGCACTGACTGCTTAGAAACTACCTTATTACATACCCTGCTCACACCAAATACCCAGGATTCTATCCTGTGCCTGATTTCAAGATCTTATTCTTTTGGTTGTTGTTGACTGTGGGTGTTATAAAACATATTTCAGGCTATTTGCAGAAAAATGAGTCAATTGATTTTTTTTAGTTGACTTTTTATTTAAATTCCAAATATACATGATACAATGAAGTGTTTGTTTTTCTCTGTCTAGCTTATTTCACTGAGCAAAATGCCCTCAAATTCCATCCATGTTGTTGCAAATAGCAGGATTTCCTTCTTTCTTATAACTGAATAATATTGTATTGCACATATATACTACATCTTCTTTATCCATTCATACATCGACACACTTAGGTTGTTTCCATATTTTGGCTATTGTGAATAATGCTGCAATGAACATGGGAGTACAGAAATCTCTTTGAGATGTTGTTTTCATTTCCTTTAGAAATATACCCAGAAAAAGAAAGAAATATACTCAAAAGTGGGATTGTTGTTTTTTTATGGTAGTTCTATTTTTAATTTTTTTTGGAGGAGAATCTCTATACCATTTTCCATAGTGGCTCATAAGTTTACATTCTCACTTTGCACAAGAGTTCCTTCTTCTCCACATCCTTACCAATACTTGTTTTCTCTTCTTTTTGGTGACTGCCAGTCTAACAGATATGGCATGGTTTTGATTTGTGTTTCCCTAATTAGTTGTGTTAAGCACCTTTTCATGTTTCTCCTGGTTATTTTTATGTCTTCTTTTGAAAAATGTTCAGATCTTCTGACTATTTTTTATCAGATATGTTTTTTGCTTTTGTCTTTTTTTACTATTGAGCTATGTGGATTCTTTATATATTTTTGTATATTAATCCCTTATCAGACATATGATTTGCAAACATTTTCTCCTATTTCATAGGTTGCATTTTCATTTTGTTGATGGTTTCCTTCCCTATGCAGAAGCTTTTTAGTTTGATGTAGTCCCATTTGTTTATTTTTGTTTTTGTTGGTTTTTATTTTATGTCAAATTCTAAAAATTATCACTAAGACCTATGTAAAGGAGTTTACCATTTATATTGTCTTCTAGTTTCATGGTTTTAGGTCTTAGATTTAAGCTAAAATCCATTTTGAATTGATTTTTGTATATGATAGAATTTTTCTATTCCTATACTTATTTTTAAAAAATATTTATTTATTTTAGCAGGAGGAAAGATAGAGGGAAAGGGGAAGAGAAACTTAAGCAGACTGTTGAACATGGAGCCAGACATGGGGCTTGATCCCATTACCCTGAGATCACCAACTGAGCCAAAACCAAGAGTCAGAAGCCTAACTAACTATGCCACCTAGGCACTTCCTATTCCTATCTTTAATTTCCTTTACTTTTTTTTTAAATTGTGCTTATGATCCTTTAATCCTCTTAACAACAATTTTATGCTTCTGTCATTTTCTGTACCTGTGGCCTGCATGTATTCTCCATCTATCAATTAATGGGCTTTGGATGCCTCCAGGACTGACTGGAAGCATCCCTGGATGACTCCAGGGTGCCTCTGATCCTGACTTGCCCTTTCTGTTATGTCTGGTGTTTCAAACCTCTGATTTTTACTGTATTTTGTCCTCCCATGTAAAAATAGCTGTTTAGAACAAACCATTTCAGCCTACTTAAACTGTAGTGTTAGCTCATGCTGAAAAGAAGGTCTGTAGTAGAACAAATATGAAATCACGCTAGCTCGAGTTAATTAGAGTCAATAAAATAGTAAACTTATAACAAATCCCAGTATTAAGAACTTTGCATTGGCGACTCTGAAAGGTCTATAAAACCAGTTGATCAGGTCTCATTTTGTTCTGTTTTTACTAGAAATGCCTTGGTGGTTTTGAATGGCCCTAACAGAGTCCTCTACATGTGGACATTTCTCAAAGATAGATATAAAATGCATATTTGTACTCCATCTAAGAATGATGCCCTTGAAATTGATGGTTATGGACTACCGAATTGGAGAGACTGAGTTATAAGTTCCACTGGTTTTATTTGGAAATAAAGATTCTGTAGATAATAATAAGGATGATAATGGTGACAGTGAAGGGGGAAATCATAATGATGGTGGATATAATCATAGTGCCACTGTGCAGAACACTTTCCATTTCTTTTTTTTTTTTAAAGATTTTTATTTATTTATTCATGAGAGGCACAGAGAGAGAGAGGCAGAGACACAGGCAGAGGGAGAAGCAGGCTCCATGCAGGGAGTCCCATGCGGCACTGGATCCCGGGACTGCAGGGTCATGCCCTGGGCTGAAGGCGGTGCTAAACCTCTGGGCCACCAGGGCTGCCCGTATTTTTCATTTCTTATGTAGTTCTTGAAACAATTCCATTCAGTAAGTTCTATTATTACTCTTATTAACAGATGAGAAAGCTAAGACAGTTTAAGATACTTGTCTACCATCAGACAGTAAATGGCATTGATGAGTTTATATTCTAAGTGTTTACAGAGCTTGCTTTTTTCTTTTTAGATCAATTTAAGGTTCACAGTGAAATTTAGAAGTACAGAGATTTCCCATATACTCTCTGCTGCCATACATGTATAGCCTCTCCTCTTATCAATATCCCCAGCCAGAGGGATACATTTGTTACAATTAATGAACTTGCATTGACATTTCATAATTACCTAAAGTCCATAGTTTACATTAAGATTCACTCTTGATGTTGTATATTTTATGGGTTTTAATAAAATGTATAATGACATGTATCCATCATTATAGTATCATATAGAGTGCTTTCACTGCCCTAAAAAATGCTCTGTGCTTGGTCTGTTCATCTCTCTTCTGCCCCCAGGAAGCAATAATTGATCTTTTTACTATTTCCATAGTTTTGCCTTTTCCAGGATGTCATATAGTTGGAATCATATAAGATTTCCTATCACTTAATAGTATGCATTTATGTTTCCTCCATGTCTTTCATGGTTTGATTAGATAATTTCTTGTTAATACTGAATAATATTCCTTTGTCTGGGTGTACCACAGTTTATTTATTCATTTCACATACTGAAGGACATCTTGATTTCTCCTGAGTTTTGGCATTATAATAAAGCTGCTATAAATAGCTGGTGCATGTTTTTATGTAGACTTAGATTTTCAACTCTTTGAATAAATACCAACGATCATGACTATTGGATTATATGGTAAGAGTATATTTAGTTTTATAAGAAACTTCCAAACTGTCTTCCAAGCTGGCTGTATCATTTTGCATTCTCACCAGCAGTAACTGAGAATTTCTGTGGCCCTACATCCTCACCAGCATTTGGTGTTATCAGTGTTACACATTTTGGAAAGTTCCAAATCTTGGAATTTTGGAAAGTTCCAGTAGAACTTGGAAAGTTCCAATCTAATAGGTGTGTAGTATTATTTAATGGTTGTTTTAATTTGCAATTTCCTGATGACATATGATGTGGAGCTTCTTGTCATATACTTGTTTTCCATCTGTTCATCTCTTTTAGTGAAGTGTCAGGGTCTTTAGCCCATTTTTTAATTGGGTTGGTTTTTTGGTTGTTGAGTTTTAAGAGTTTTTTTGTATATATCAGATACCAGTCGTTTACATATATGTTTCCAAATATTTTCTCCCTTCTATGGCTTATCTTCTTATTGTATTAACTATTGTCCTTTATAGAGAAATGGCATTTAATTTTAATGAAGTCCAGTTTATCATTTCTTTCTCTTATGGATCATAACTTGGGTGTTACATAAAAAAGTCATCTAGGTTTTCTACAATGTTATCTGCTAAAAGTTTTATTGCTTTGCATTTCACATTTAGGTCAGTAACCCATTTTCAGTTAATTTTTGTGAAGGGTGTAGGATCTTGGTTCAGATTCATTTTATTAACTATGTGATGCCCAGTTAATCCAGCATTTGTTGAAAAAACTTTCTTTTCTCCCTCATATTACTTTGCTTTTTTTGGGGGGGGGGGTCAAGATCAATTGACTCTATTTATGTGGATGTGTTTCTGAGTTCTCAATTCTGGTCCATTGATCTATTTGTTTATTCTTTCATTAATACTGCACTGTGTCAGTTATTAATGCTTTACAGTAAATCTTGAAGTTGGATAATGTCAGTCCTCCAACTTTGTTATTCTCTTTCAACATTGTGTTGGCTATCCTGTGTTTTGCCTCTCCCTATAAACTTTAGAATCAGTTTGCCAATATCGACAAAATAACTTACTGAGATTTTGCTTAGGATTGCAATGAATCTATAGATTAATTTGGGAAGAAATTGCTGACCAGTATTTTCTTTTGTATCAGGATAATATAGAATTGTTCTCTTCAGTAGTTTTGAAATGAAAGTACGTAGATTAACATCCACAGTTTACTATGTGAGCTTCAGGGTATGTGTATTGAGTACAAACTTTATTCTTGGCTTCAGTTTTTTTCCATACACCTATTTTCCTTTTGCTTTGTCTTTGTTTATTCTGTCCTAATTTTGCATCTTTTAAGTTGCTTTAAAACTCTTTTAGTATAAAACACAATATAAATAAATGATAAAACATATTTGCATTAGAATTAAGTATTTATGCTTCATGTTATTGTTTATGAACTATTTAGAAATACACTTAATACTCCTAGCTTGAAAATAGTCACTTGCCCTAAGTAAACAGAAATTATGTTCATTGCATATAATTTGTTGTCTGTTTCTAACCACAAGGGATTATGAACTGGAAGGGTAAGAACAGAGCGGGCTTTCATTTTTAAAATAATTTGCAATGCTATAAACTGTGGCATACTAATTTTCCTAAACCTGTTAATAGATTATTTAAAATTAAATTGATTAAATTGATTTCATCTTTAAATATTTTGAAGAGGTAGATTTCTGAGATTTCCTTGCAAATGTAGTAGAAAGCAATGTATAAATACTAAATGTATCATAATTTAGGAAGAAGAGCTAAAGGCTATTTTCTGTTTCAACTGGAAGTTATGAAGAGTTGAATTTTTCCCCAAGGAGCTAATTATTTGCTGAGATTACTATGGTAGCAGATTTTACAAGAAGTTCAAGATCTCTGTAAATAGTCATAAAAAAAAACTATAGATGTCATTTAAGTATAACATTGAAACCATATAAGCTAGTTCGTTTTTTAAAATACTGCATAAATGATTAACTAAGAAGAATTTTTTAAATTAAAATATTATATAGTCATGGGGCACCTAGGTGGCCCAGTTGGTTGGTAATTGGCTCTTGATTTTGGATCAGGTCATGACTTGGGGTCCTGAGATGGAGCCCCCCACTGGGCTCTGGGATCAGTGAGGGTTCTGCTTGGGGGGGTCTCTCTCCTTCTCCTGCCCCTCCCTCCTGCCCACATATTCTCACACTCTCTCTCTGTCTCTCAAAGATAAATCTTTATTGATTGATTGATTGATTGATTGTATATATTTTTTATTGGAGTTCAATTTGCCAACATATAGCATAACACCTAGTGCTCATCCTGTCAAGTGCCCCCCTCAGTGCCCATCACCCAGTCACCTCAACCCCTGCCCACCTTCCCTTTCACAACCCCTTGTTCGTTTCCCAGGTTAGGAGTCTCTCGTGTTCTGATGTTCTGTCACCATCACAAATATTTCCCACTAATTTTCTCTCCTTTTCCTGTTATTCCCTTTCATTGTTTTTTATATTCCCCAAATGAGTGAGACAAAATAATGTTTGTACTTCTCCAATTGACTTGCTTCATTCAGCATAATACTCTCCAGTTCCATCCATGTGGAAGCAAATGGTGGGTATTCGTCTCTTCTGATGGCTGAGTAATATTCCATTGTATACATAGACCACAGCTTCTTTATCCATTCATCTTTTGATGGACACTGAGACTCCTTCCACAGTTTGGCTATTGTGGACATTGCTGCTATAAACACTGGGGTGCAGGTATCTCGGTCTTTCACTGCATCTGTATCTTTGGGATAAATCCCCAGCAGTGCAATTGCTGGGTCGTAGGGAAGTTCTATTTTTAACTCTTTGAGGAACTTCTACACAGTTTTCCAGAGTGGCTGTACCAGTTCACATTCCCACCAACAGTGCAAGAGGGTTCCCCTTTCTCCACATCCTCTCCAACATTTGTTGTATCCCGTCTTGTTAATTTTCATCATTCTCACTGGTGTGAGGTGGTATCTCATTGTGGTTTTGATTTGTATTTCCCTGATGGCAAGTGATGCAGAGCATTTTCTCATGGGCTTGTTGGCCATGTCTATGTCTTCCGCTGTGAAATTTCTGTTCACGTCTTTTGGCCATTTCCTGATTGGATTGTTTGTTTCTTTGCTGTTAAGTTTAATAAGTTCTTTATAGATCTTGGATACTAGCCCTTTATCTGATATGTCATTTGCCAAAATCTTCTCCCATTCTGTAGGTTGTCTTTTAGTTTTGTTGACTGTATCCTTTGCTGTGCAGAAGCTTTTTATCTTGATAAAGTCCCAATAATTCATTTTTGCTTTTGTTTCCCTTGCCTCCATAGATGTATCTTGCAAGAAGTTGCTGTGGCCAAGTTCAAAAAGGGTGTTGCTCATGTTCTCTAGGATTTTGATGGATTATTCTCTCATATTTAGATCTTTCATCCATTTTGAGTTTATCTTTGTGCGTGGTATAAGAGAATGGTCTAGTTTCATTCTTCTGCATGTTGCTGTCCAATTTTCCCAGCACCATTTATTGAAGAGACTGTCCTTTTTCCAGTGGATAGTCTTTCCTGCTTTGTTGAATATTAGTTGACCATAGAGTTGAGGGCCCATTTCTGGGTTCTCTATTCTGTTCCATTGATCTATGTGTCTGTTTTTGTGCCAGTACCACACTGTCTTGATGACCACAGCTTTGTAGTACAACCTGAAATCTGGCATTGTGATGCCAGCTATGGTTTTCTTTTTCAATATTCCCCTGGCTATTCGGGGTCTTTTCTGATTCCACACAAATCTTAAGATTATTTGTTCCAACTCTCTGACGAAAGTCCATGCTATTTTGATAGGGATTGCATTAAATGTGTAAATTGCCCTGGGTATCATTGACATTTCCACAATATTAATTCTGCCAATCCATGAGCATGGAATATTTTTCCATCTCTTTGTGTCTTCCTCAATTTCTTTCAGAAGTGTTCTATAGTTTTTAGGGTATAGATCCTTTACCTCTTTGGTTAGGTTTATTCCTAGGTATCTTATGCTTTTGGGTGCAATTGTAAATGGGATTGATCCTTAATTTCTCTTTCTTCAGTCTCATTGTTAGTGTATAGAAATGCCACTGATTTCTGGGCATTGATTTTGTATCCTGCCACGCTACCAAATTGCTGTATGAGTTCTAGCAATCTTGGGGTGGAGGCTTTTGGGTTTTCTACGTAGAGTATCATGTCATCGGCGAAGAGGGAGAGTTTGACTTCTTCTTTGCCAATTTGAATGCCTTTAATGTCTTTTTGTTGTCTGCTGAGGCTAGGACTTCCAGTACTATGTTGAATAGCAGTGGTGAGAGTGGACATCCCTGTCTTGTTCCTGATCTTAGGGGAAAGGCTCCCAGTGCTTCCCTACTGAGAATGATATTTGCTGTGGGCTTTTCGTAGATGGCTTTTAAGATGTTGAGGAATGTTCCCTCTATCCCTACACTCTGAAGAGTTTTGATCAGGAATGGATGCTGTATTTTGTCAAATGCTTTCTCTGCATCTAATGAGAGGATCATATGGTTCTTGGTTTTTCTCTTGCTGATATGATGAATCAATCACACTGATTGTTTTACGAGTGTTGAACCAGCCTTGTGTCCCAGGGATAAATCCTACTTGGTCATGGTGAATAATTTTCTTAATGTACTGTTGGATCCTATTGGCTAATATCTTGTTGAGAATTTTTGCATCCATATTCATCAGGGATATTGGTCTGTAATTCTCCTTTTTGGTGGGGTCTTTGTCTGGTTTTGGAATTAAGGTGATGCTGGCCTCATAGAATGAATTTGGAAGTACTCCATCTCTTTCTATCTTTCCAAACAGCTTTAGTAGAATAGGTATGGTTTCTTCTTTAAACGTTTGATAGAATTCCCCTGGGAAGCCATCTGGCCCTGGATTTTTGTGTTTGGGAGGTTTTTGATGACTGCCTCAATTTCCTCCCTGGTTATTGACCTGTTCAGGTTTTCTATTTCTTCCTGTTCCAGTTTTGGTAGTTGTGGCTTGCCAAAAATGCGTCCATTTCTTCTAGATTGCCTAATTTATTGGTGTACAGCTGTTAATAATGTTTTTAAAATCGTTTGTATTTCCTTGGTGTTGGTAGTGATCTCTCCTTTCTCATTCATGATTTTGTTAATTTGAGTCTTCTCTCTCTTCTTTTTAATAAGGCTGGCTAATGGTTTATCTATCTTATTAATTCTTTCAAAGAACCAACTCCTGGTTCTGTTGATCTGTTCCACAGTTCTCTGGTCTTGATTTCATTGAGTTCTGCTCGAATCTTTATTAACTCTCTTCTTCTGCGGGTGTAGGATCTATTTGCTGTTTTTTCTCTAGCTCCATTATGTGTAAGGTTAGCTTCTGTATTTGAGTTCTTTCCAGTTTTTGAATGGATGCTTGTATTGTGATGTATTCCCCCCTTAGGACTGCTTTTGCTGCATCCCAAAGATTTTGAACAGTTGTATCTTCATTGTCATTAGTTTCCATGAATCTTTTTAATTCTTCTCTAATTTCCTGGTTGACCCTTTCATCTTTTAGCAGGATGGTCCTTAGCCTCCATGTGTTTGAGGTTCTTCCAAACTTCTTGTGATTTAGTTCTAATTTCAAGGCATTATGGTCTGAGAATATGCAGGGGACGATCCCAATCTTTTGATATCAGTTCAGACCCGATTTGTGACCCAGTATGTGGTCTATTCTGGAGAAAGTTCCATGTGCACTTGAGAAGAATGTATATTCAGTTGAGTTTGGATGTAAAGTTCTGTAGATATCTGTGAAATCCATCTGGTCCAGTGTATCATTTAAAGCTCTCGTTTCTTTGGAGATGTTGTGCTTAGAAGACCTATCGAGTATTGAAAGAGCTAGACTGAAGTCACCAAGTATAATGTATTATTATCTAAGTATTTCTTCACTTTGGTTAATAATTGATTTATATATTTGGCAGCTCCCACATTCGGGGCATATATATTGAGGATTGTTAAGTCCTCTTGTTGGATAGATCCTTTAAGTATGATATAGTGTCCCTCTTCATCTCTCACTACAGTCTTTGGGGTAAATTTTAGTTTATCTGATATAAGGATGGCTACCCCTGCTTTCTTTTGAGGACCATTTGAATGGTACATGGTTCTCCAACATTTTATTTTCAGGCTGCAGGTGTCCTTCTGTCTAAAATGAGTCTCTTGTAGACAGCAAATAGATGGGTCCTGCTTTTTTATCCAGTCTGAAACCCTGTGCCTTTTGATGGGGTCATTAAGCCCATTCAAGTTCAGAGTTACTATTGAAAGGTATTAGTTTAGTGTCATCATGATATCTATTCAGTCCTTGTTTTTGTGGATTGTTCCACTGAACTTCTTCTTAAAGGGGAATTTTAAGAGTCCCCCTTAAAATTTCTTGCAGAGCTGGTTTGGAGGTCACATATTCTTTCAGTTGCTGCCTGTCTTGGAAGCTCTTTATCTCTCCTTCCATTTTGAATGAGAGCCTTGCTGGATAAAGTATTCTTGGTTGCATGTTCTTCTCATTTAGGACCCTGAATATATCCTGCCAGCCCTTTCTGGCCTGCCAGGTCTCTGTGGAGAGGTCTGCTGTTACCCCCAATATTCCTCCCCATAAAAGTCAGGGATTTCTTGTCTCTTGCTGCTTTAAGGATCTTCTCTTTATCTTTGGAATTTGCAAGCTTCACTATTAAATGTGGAGGTGTTGAACAGTTTTTATTGATTTTAGGGGGGGGGATCTATTTCCTGGATCTTAATGCCTGTTTCCCTTCCCAGATTAGGAAAGTTTTCAGCTAGGATTTGTTCAAATACATATTCTGGCCCTCTGGCCCTTTCGGCGCCCTCAGGAACCCCAATTAAACGTACGTTTTTCTTCCTCAGGCTGTCGTTTATTTCCCTTAATATATTCTCATGGTCTTTTAATTGTCTCTTTTTTCCTCAGTTTCCCTCTTTGCCATCAACTTGTCTTCTATGTCACTCACTCGTTCTTCCACCTCGTTAACCCTTGTCGTTAGGACTTCTAGTTTGGATTGCATCTCATTCAATTGATTTTTAATTTCTGCCTGATTGGATCTAAATTCTGCAGTCATGAAGTCTCTTGAGTCCTTTATGCTTTTTTCTAGAGCCACCAGTAGCTGTATAATAGTGCTTCTGAATTGGCTTTCTGACACTGAATTGTAATCCAGATTTTGTAACTCTGTGGGAGAGAGGACTGTTTCTGATTCTTTCTTTTGAGGTGAGATTTTCCTTCTAGTCATTTTGCTCAGTGCAGAGTGGCCAAAAACAAGTTGTATTGGGAAAAGGAGAAAAAGAGAGGAGAGAAAGAAGGAAATAAAAGAGAAAAAGAAAAAGGAAAAAAGAGAAGAAAAAGAGAAAGAGAAAGAAAGAAAGGGAAAAAAAGGGGTGGGGGAAGCAAACAAATAAAAAACAAAACAAAACAAAACAAAAAAACCACGGGGGAGTATCTTCTGATTCTGTATACTTTAAGTCCCTGCCTTCCCCTGGAACTTGTCCGTCTAGCTGGTCTTCTGGGGGAGGGGCCTGTTGTGCTGATTTTCAGGTGTTAGCAGTTGGGGGAGCTGCTCTGCCCCCTGCCTGGTGCAGGGCTCAGTGGGGGTTGTTTACCCCGTGACGCCGCAGGAGGAACAACCGCAGTGGAGGCTCCGGGGCGGGGCCGCTGATCTGCTCAGCTGGGGCAGGAGCGTCCTTGCTGCCCTGGGCCCTCCCGGCCTCTGCCTGCCCGGGGGGGAGGCCGGATCCTGGGCTGTGTCCCGGCGCCCTGTGCTCCGGGGCCTGCGCTGTTGGATTTGCGCTCCCGCCCGCAGCCCCCTCCGCGGAGCCTCTTCCTCTGCCCGAGCCCCTTCAGCTGCTCCGGGTCCCGCCGTGCGCGCTGCAGCCCTTAGGGAGCTCGGCGCACTCTCCTGGGCGCGCAGTTGCTCTGTTAGTGTCCCCGGGAGCCCGAGGGCATCCCCGCCCTCCTGGGTCCTGCTCCAAGTCCCCGCGAGCCCCTTTCCCCCGGGAAGGTTGGTGCAGCTCCTGCGTCTCCGGGACGGGGCTCTCCTGTCCTGGGGACACTCGCCCCGGCCTCAGCCCGGCTCCTCCTGGGCCCCTCCCCCTTGGAGGCCTTTTGTCTCTTTATTTCTTTTTCCCCGTGTTCCTACCTTGATAGAAGCGCGAACTCTTCTCACTGTAGCGTTTCAGCTGGTCTCTCTTTAAATCTCAGGCCGAATTCGTAGATTTTCAGGATAATATGAAGGTTATCTAGGTAATTTGGTGTGGACAGGTGTTTTGGGGACCCTACTCTTCCGTCATCTTGCCCCTCCTCCTCATTTGTGATTTTATTAATTAGAGTATTTTCTCTTTTGTTTTTGTTTTTTAAGATTTATTTATTCATGAGAGGCACAGAGAGAGAGAGAGAGAGAGGCAGAGACACAGGCAGAGGGAGAAGCAGGCTCCATGCAGGGAGCTCCATCCCAGGCACTCCAGGATCACGCCCTGGGCCGAAGGCAGGCACCAAACCACTGAGCCACCCAGGGATCCCATCTCTTTTGGTTTTAATAAGGCTGGTTAATGGTTTATCTATCTTATTAATTCTTTCAAAGAACCAATTCCTGGTTTTGTTGATCTGTTCTACAGTTCTTCTGGTCTCTATTTCATTGAGTTCTGCTCAAATCTTTATTGACTCTCTTCTTCTGCTTGGTGTAGGTTTTATTTGCTGTTCTTTCTCCAGTTCCTTTAGGTACAAAGTTAACTTCTGTATTTGAGTTTTTTTCCAATTTTTTGAATGATGCTTGCATTGCGATGTATTTCCCTCTCAGGACTGCTTTTGCTGTATCCCAAAGATTTTGAATGGTTGTATCTTCATTCTCGTTAGTTTCCATGAATCTTTTTAATTCTTCTCTAATTTCCTGGTTGACCCTTTCATGTTTTAGCAGGATGCTCTTTAACCTCCCTCCATGTGTTTGAATTTCTTCCAAATTTCTTCTTGTGATTGAGTTCAAGTTTCAAAGCATTATGGTCTGAAAATGTGCAGGGGACAATCCCAATCTTTTGGTATTGGTTAAGACCTGATTTGTGACTCAGTATGTGGTCTATTCTGGAGAAAGTTCCATGTGCACTTGAGAAGAATGTGTATTCAGTTGCATTTGGGCGTAAAGTTCTGTAGATATCTGTGAAATCCATCTGGTCCAGTGTATCATTTAAAGCTCTTGTTTCGGGAATCCCTGGGTGGCTCAGCAGTTTAGCACCTGCCTTTGGCCCAGGGCATGATCCTGGAGTCCCCTGATCGAGTCCCACGTTGGGCTCCCTGCGTGGAGCCTGCTTCTCTCTCTCTCTCTCTCTGTCTTTCATGAATAAATAAAATAAAAAGAAGGACTTCCTTCACTTAAAAAAAAAAATAAAGCTCTTGTTTCTTTGGAGATGTGCTTAGAATATCTGTCATTTGCAGAAAGTCCTGTGTTAAAGTCTCCCAGTATTAGTGTATTATTATCTAAGTATGTCTTTACTTTGGTTATTGATTGATTGATATACTTGGCAGCTCCCACATTAGGGACATAAATATTCATGATTTTTAGGTCTTCTTGTTGGATAGATCCTTTAAGTGTGATATAGTGTCCCTCTTCATCTTGTACTATACAGTCTTTGGGATAAACTTTATCTGTTATGAGGATTGCCACCCCTGCTTTCTTTTGAGGATCACTTGAATGGTAAATGGTTCTCCACCCTTTCATTTTCAGTCAGTAGGTGTCCTTAGGTCTAAAATGAGTCTCTTGTAAACAGCAAATAGATGGGTCTTGCTTTTTTATCCAGTCTGAATCCCTACGTCTTTTGATGGAATCATTAAGCCCATTCACGTTCAGAGTTAGTATTGAAAGATATGAATTTAGTGTCATCATAATACCCATTCAGTCTCTGTTTTTGTGGATTATTTCTTTGGCATCCTCTTTCTTTTACAGAGTCCCCCCCTAATATTTCTTGCAGAGCTGGTTGGTGGTCACATATTCTTTCAGTTTCTGCCTATCTTGGAAACTCTTTATCCCTCCTTCTATTCTGAATGAGAACCTTGCTGGATAAAGTATTCTTGGCTGCATATCCTTCTCATTTAGAACCCTGAATATATCCTGCCAGCCCTGTCTGGCCTGCCAGGTCTCTGTGGAGAGGTCTGCTGTTAATCTAATATTTCTCCCCATATAAGTTAGGGATCTCTTGTCTCTTGCTGCTTTAAGGATTTTCTCTTTATCTTTGGAATTTGTAAGTTTCACTATTAGATGTGGAGGTGTTGAATGGTTTTTATTGATTTTTGGGGGGGTGTCTCTCCATCTCCTGGATTTGAATGCCTGTTTCCCTCCCCAAATTAGGGAAGTTCTCAGCTATGATTTGTTCAAATATGCTTGCTGGTCCTCTGTCCCTCTCGGTGCCCTCTCAACCCTAATTAAATGTAGATTTTTCCTTCTGAGGCTGTCATTTATTTCCCTTAACCTTTCCTGATAGCCTTTTATTGTTTTTCTCTTTTTTCCTCAAGCTTCCTTCCTTGTCATCAACTTGTCTTCTATGTCATTCACTTTTCTTCTACCTCATTAACCCTCGTTGTTAGGACCTCCAGTTTGGATTGCATCTCATTTAATTGATTTTCAATTTCGGCCTGATTAGATCTAAATTCTGCAGTCATGAAGTCTCTTGAATTCTTTATGCTTTTTTCCAGAGCCACCAGTAGCTTTATAATTATGTTTCTGAGTTGGCTTTCTGACATAGAACTGTAATCCAAATTCTGTAACTCTGTGGCAGAGGGTACTGTTTCTGATTCTTTCTTTTGTGGTGAGTTCTTCTTTCTAGTCATTTTGCTCAGTGCAGAGTGGCTAAAATCGAGTTGTACTTGTTAGAAGCACAAAGTCTTCTCTCTATAGCGTTCCAGCTGTTCTCTTTTTAAATCTCAGGTCAAATTCATAGGTTTTCAGGATGATTGAAAGTTATCTATGCAAATAAATCTTTAAAGAAAAAAAAATTACAGTCTTATGAAGTAATATTTGAAATTTATCTGATTCTCTAGTTCCTTGGCTGAAAAACCAGCAATATTTTATAATTTTCCAATTGGCATATCAAGTTCATAGTTCAGAAGATGGTACTTTATTTGTAAGGTATGAAAGTTGGAGTAATGATCATCCATAGGGCAAAGTATATATCTTAAAATATTGTCTTTGGGAGTTTTCATGAGTACTTATGTTTTTCTTTGAGTATATATCCTGGTAATGGAATTTTCTATTTCTTGCCTCTGTGACCAGCATCTATTCTCTTTTTGAGCCAGAGAACCAGGTGTTTTTTCTTTTTTTCAGGAAGAAACTACTCCTTCCTCCAATCAGTCTGTATCATTAGAGTGAGCCTGAGTCTACCTTCTGACTCCAAAGAGCATAAAAACTCAGATTGGACCAAGGAGAAAAATGATATGCTATGGCAAGGATGGGTGTAGGATCCAAACCAGGTCATGATGAGGTCCTGCCACATTTGCTGCAACTTCTGGAAAGCGGTGCTTTCTCTCCACTAGGGTTGCTATGCTAAAACAATGTAAGTAGGAAGCTTCTGTTGTGCATATTTGCCACAATATGAATAGAGCTTCTCTGAGAATACTGAAAAATGGAAATGGAAAAAGGAGTGTCTGATTAACTTTTGTATTCTCTGGATCTAGCTGTACCTATAGCTAGATATACCTCTGAATTGCCTAGCTACTTGAGCCACTCTTTTACCTTATTTTGCTTTAACTAGTTTGAATTATGATGTGTCATTTACCAGAAAGTCTGGAAGTTTTAGTTTGGCCCACTGTACTGTGGCTTATAATGATTTAATAATAAGATACAGTTTTACTCAGGTGAAGCCTATCTATTTTTTTGGAAGGAATTATTGAAACAATTATCCTGACAATTCAAAAAAAATCTCTAATTACTTACCTATTTTCCACTGAATTATTTGCATTTTTAAGGTTTTAAATAGCAGAACAATTTAACCTTGATTAACATTAATCTTCAATGGACAAAAGGAAAAGAACAGCAAGATAAAGCATAAAGAGCACAAGGTTAAGAGTGAGAAAATGAATTCTGCTCAGCAGGTTTAAAAGAGAATATTCAAAAAGAATTGGGAAGAGTTCTAATAGGCAACTGGCATAAGACACAGAAGTCTGGACCAGCAGACATTCCAAGCCCACTTTGGTGTGCTTCTCATTCCTCTCCATTCTCCTCAATATGCTTTTACATCTTGGTGATACCTCAATTATTTTTTAAATCATTAGCATGATTTCCTACATATCTTTTTGTTTCAGAACACTTTTATAGTCTCCTTTTGTGATATAGATTTAATAATTTAGAGCTGGTATTCTTTTACCCCACTCTTTGCTATGCAGAATTTATATAATTTGGGGGTTACCTATTTTTAGGTCTTCTAATATTGTGGATACCATGGAAGGAATCTCAATATCTTTGACCTAGAGAAGTGAGAACTACTTGTATTCATCTGGGAACATTTTCCAGTCCTAACCAAGTAGTGCTGTAACAATGTCAATCTTCTATGAGACAAGATCCTTAGATCTCTAAAAAGAGATATCAAAACTTAGCTCTTTTGCCTGTCTTAGCAATGGATCCTACTGTGCTTTTTATGAGTTGTGGTTTACATATACCTTTATATGTATTAACATAGACACACAAATATATATCTGTATGTGTATATATATATACATACATATATACACACACATATAGATGTATATATATTGGTATATACACATAAATTGGTATATATATGGTATATTTAAATGTATAGCTATATACATAAATATAATATTTTATATATAAAGGTATATGTATGCATATGTGTGTATATGTATGAACACACATGCACATCCTTTTACAGCTTTTTATATGTATATACCTTTTTATATGCTACTCTTTTGGATAGGGTTTGTCATGTGACCTTGCCTGCCTATATGCAATACAACAAAGAAAGTATCTTCAGTATTAGATGTGTCTCTCTTTTGTCTATTTGTCTATTGCCTATTGACTACTTGGAGGTCAAAACTACTGAACAATGCCTATTATTAATAACAGATTCTATTCCTGTCCTCCCCCCCCCCACCTTGGGAGAGGCACTTTACTTACCTTAGTATTTACCATAAAGATATTTTCAACTCTAAATATTTAATTCTCTCAGAATTTTTTAGGTCATTCTAACATTAACACCAGAAATATTTTGGGCTGAAAAGTGTGGGTATTCATATAACTGCAGTTTCTTCAGCATATCGCTTTTGCTTAATTATCTAATGTTGCTCTCCATACCCTTGGGGAGCCAAGCATACTGCATTAACATGAACATTCTAGCTAGAGAGAAAACTGAGTAATTAATCTATCATTCTCTGTGTTTATAAGTAACATTCCAGTGGATCAGAGCCCCTTCTGAGACATTTTGTTTACTTCTGATACAAGTTGTCCTTCATATAACTGCCGCCTTGAATTCTCTTACCTTCCTAATCTCCCAATTTAAACAGTAACCGGTTCCTTTAATGTTGCCACTTGTTACAGAGATAGACCAGTTCCTAACAATAACATGTACAGACTGGTGACATGTTTGAAAATAACAGTATTTCTTAGAGGAGTGCTGTCTTCTGATTGCATCATTGATTTTTTTCCTCCTGCCATTCTGTCTCTTAGCAAGTATACTATGAATTTCTTATCAATATTATAAGGGATGTATGAGAAACCTAGCATTCCTCTGGGAATTATTTATGTTGTCTCTCTCTGAAAACATAATGGAAAAAGAGGTTCTATAATTTCATACAGTCTTTCAGACAGAGTTAAAATACAAAAGAGTTGTAGCACAGTTATATGTCTTAGCTGTGAAACAACCACTTAATAATCTTAACATTAATTAATAATCTTAAATATTAAAATAAAGAAGAGACACTTTGAAAATTAGTATCACTAAATTGGCATCATAAATTAGTAATTATGATTCCAAGGTTATGAATGATACATATTTAAGGATAATTAATGAACAAAATCTTTTTTGTGTATTCTATATAAGAGTTAATATTAGCTAAGATAATCCAATCACTGGAGTAGGAACCTTACCTTTGTCAACATTTGCTTTATACTTAGAATGCTAAGGCTAAATGGAACCAATTTCTGGTTTTATATTATACAATTTCTGTGTTTTATAGATGATGAAACTAAGGGGTAAATGACTTGGCTTGAAATAGTGGGCAGCCCCAGTGGCCCGGCGGCTTAGCAACGCCTTCAGCCCAGGGTGTGATCCTGGAGACCCTGGATCGAGTCTCACGTCGGGCTCCCTGCATGGAACCTACTTCTCCCTCTGCCTGCTGTGTCTCTGCCTCTCTCTCTCTGTGTCTCTCATGAGTAAATAAATAAAATCTTAAAAAAAAAAGAAAAAAGAAAAACAATACAAAAATATCTTAAAAAATAAAAAAATAAAGTGAAATAGTGATGGAGGTAAAATAAGCTCACAGATCTTATAATAATCACTTATTTGTTAAAAGTAACTCACAAATGAGGAACAATTCTTCCCATCCTTGAATCATTTTAAAATATGTATCTTTGGTTGTCTCCTTTATTTAATGTTTTAGTGACAAATTCAAAACAATAATATTTAATTCAAAGTTAAAAAAGATTAGTTTGTAACTAAGCTAGCATAGATGCCAGTCTAGGTCGGGTATTCCTTTTTTTTTTTTTTTTTTTAAATAAGCTTAAAGCTCACATGTTCAAAAAGGAAAGTCAAAGAGTCTTGGCACTTTATATTTCTTTTCCCTGTGTCTAAGAAGGTTGATCGTATTTCTTCAGGTATATAGGAGCTGACATATTTTAATGATTTTGTTCAACATGAAATAACAAGGTGAATGTCATATAGTTAGAATTATAACCTTTTCATCTGACTTCTTTCATTTAGTAATCTGCATTTTCATTTCTACATGTCTTTTCATGACTTGATAGCTCAATTCTTTTTATCACTAAATAGCATTCTATTGTTTGGATGCACCATAGTTAATTTATCCATTCATCTACTGAAGGATATCTTGATTGCTTCCAAGTGTTGGTGATTGTAAAAAAAAAAACAAAAAAAAAAAAACAGCTGATATAAACATCCATGTGCAGGTTTTGTATGGATGTAAGTTTTCAACTAATTTGAGTAAATACCAAGGTGCATGTTTGATGGATCATATGATAAAGATTTGTAAAAAACTGCCAAACCATCTTCCAAAGTGTTTGTACCATTTTGCATTCCACTCAGAACAATGAATGAGAGTTCCTGATATTTAGCATCCTCATCAGCATTTGGTATTCTTGGTGTTTGGATTTCGTTTTTTTTTTTCTCCATTCCATTTGTAATGGCATCACGGTATGTTAGTTTGCAATTCCCCAGTGAAATATGATGTTAAGCATCTTTTAATATGCTTATGTCATTTTTATA
Organism: Canis lupus dingo; assembly: GCF_003254725.2. NCBI lineage: Eukaryota > Metazoa > Chordata > Mammalia > Carnivora > Canidae > Canis > Canis lupus. The sequence continues at coordinate 13,726,986 of NC_064262.1, forward strand.
TCTTCTTTGATGAGATGTCTACACAGGTCTTTGGCCTATTTTTAAATGGATTGTTTTCTTATTGTTGAATTTTAAGATTCTTTATATATTTGGCATAATAGTCCAAATAGGTTTTTTATCATTAATATTTTCTCCCATTCTGTACCTTGTCCTCTTATTCTTTTTACAGTCTTTCTTATAGTACAAATTTTTAATTTTAATGAAATCTAGCTTATCCACTATTTCTTCCATGGATCAAGCTTTTAATGTTGAGTCTAAAATGTCACCACCATACCCAAGGTCATCTAGAATTTTCTCCTATGTATCTTCTCGGAGATTTATAGTTTTGTAGTCTATATTTAGGTCTATGATGCCTTTTGAATTAATATTTGTGATAACTGTTAAGATCTGTGTCTAGATTTTTTTTTTTTTTTTGAGTGTGAGGCTTGAACTCAGGACCGTGAGATCCAGATCCTAGCTGAGATCAAGAGTCAGATGCTTAACAGACTAAACCACTCAGGGACCCCAAGATTTTCTTTTTTTTTTTTGCATGTGGTGTTCAGTTGTTCCTGTACCATTTGTTGAAAAAATCTGTCTTTTCTCCATTGTATTATTTTGTTGAAGATCAGTTGACTATACTTATGTTTCTTTATTTGTGGGTTCTCTCTTCTGTTCCAGTGATATATTTATCTATTCTTTCATCTATACCACAACTATGTTGATTATTGTAGCTTTATAGAAGGTCTTGAGATTGGGTAATTTCAGTCCTCTGACTTTCTTATTCTTTAGTGTTGTATTGACTCTTGAATCTGCCTCTCCATATAAATTTTAGAATCGGTTTGTCAATATCTACAAACTAACTAGTTGAGATTTTAGTTGGGATTGCTGTGAATCTATATGGATTAATTTGGGAAGAACTGGCATCGTAACAATATTAAGTCTTCCTATCTATAAACATGTACTATCTCTCCATTTATTTAATTCTTTAATCTTTTTCATCAGAGTTGCATAGCATACCTCATATAAATCTTGTATATATTTTGTTAGATTTACACCTAAATTTGTGGGGATGCTAATGTAAATGGTATTGTTTTTCATTTTCAAAGTCCACTTGTTCATTGCTGTTGTATAGGAAATGATGGACTTTTGTATGTTAATGTTAAATCCTGCAACCTTGCTAAAATAGCTGTTTAGTTGCAGGAAATGTTTTGGTGATTTTAGTTTACTAATTAGCCCATCAAAAGCATTCTTCATTGGTTACAGTGTTTCTGATCTTTAGCATTTTTAAATTTTTTCTTTGAATTTCCATCTCTCTGCTTACCTTATCCATCTATTCTTGAATGTTGACTACTTTTCCATTACAGATTTTAACATAGTAATCATAGGTGTTTTAAATTTGCAATCTAATAATTCCAACACCTCTATCATGTGAAGTCTGGTTCTGATGCCTGCTCCGTCTCTTCATTCTGTGCTTTTTGCCTTTAGCATGCCTTCTGACATTTTGTGAAAAGCCAGACATGGTGTACAGGATAAAAGGAACTTAGGTAAATAGACCTTTAGTGATTGATGTGGTGTAGGGTATGGCAAAGGGAAAGTGTTCTTTAGTTTTATGATTAAGTCTTAGTCTTTTAGCCAGCCTGTGTCCCTGGGCTGTGAACTTCGCAAGTTCCCAGTTTCCTCCAGTTAGGTTGGGACAGGATGTCTAGAGGAGTTTAGAGTCAGATATTTACCTTCCTTCACATCAGTGATGTTGTATAGTTTTTGTTTTGGCATAATTGTTCATTTTTTAATGACTTAATTCTAAATATTTGATTTTGGGGGGCTGCTATTTTAAGTGGTCTTGTTTTTATAATTTATTTTTCTAATACTTTTCTATGGATAAAAGTGAAGTAGATTTTTTTTACTCTAATCTTGTTTCCAGTGAACTTTCTAATATTAAAATTTCACAAACTTGCTTGGGTTTTCTGTGTACATGTGTGGATCATGTCATCCACACATAACAATTTTTATTTCTTCTTTTTTAGCTTTGATACCTTTCCTTTTGCCTTATTACAGTGGCTAGGACACCAGATACAATGATAAGTAACAGTGATGATAGCAGAAATCCTATCTCATTGTTGATTTCAGAGAGAAGCTTTCAGTATTTCACTATTAAGCATAATGTTTGTTGTAGTTTCCTCCTCCCCCCCCCCCACACTTTTTTTTTGGTAGTTAACATTTGTCAAATTAAGGATATTACTTTTATTCCTTTTATTCCTATTATATTGAGTTATTGTCTTAAGTAGGTATTGAATTTTATAAAAGATTTATCTGCATCTATTGAGATGATCATATGATTTTATTCTCTTGTTAATATGGTGAATTTTATGGATTACTATCTTGAAAGTTAAACCATTCTTGCATTTCTGTGAGAAATTCAACTTGCTCAAGATGCAATAGGCTTTTTATGAGTGGCTGGATTCAATTTGTTATTATTATATGACTTTTGGGGATAATATTAGGTTGGCCTACTAAGTTGAGTTGCTATTTGTTTCTCACCTTTTCTAATATCTGCAATAGTTTGTGTAAGATCAGTATTATTTCTTCACTAAATGTTTATAAAAATTCTACAGGGCCACGGACATAGATAAATGGAACAGAATAGAGAACCCAGAAATGGGCCCCCAACTCTATAGTCAATTAATATTTGACAAAGCAGAAAGAATATCCACTGGAAAAAGGACAGTCTCTTCAATAAATGGTGTTGGGAAAATTGGACAGCCATGTGCAGAAGAATGAAACTAGACCATTCTCTTACACCACACACAAAAATAAATTCAAAATGGTTGAAAGATCTAAATGTGAGACAAGAATCCATCAAAATCCTAGAGGAGAACACAGGCAACAACCCTTTGAACATGGCCACAGTAACTTCTTGCAAGATATCTCTATGAAGGCAAGGGAAACAAAAGCAAAAATGAATTATTGGGAATTACTCAGCATAAAAAGCTTCTGCACAGCAAAAGAAGCAGGCAACAAAACTGAAAAACAACCTACAGAATGGGAGAAGATATTTGCAAATGACATATCAGATAAAGGGCTATTATCTAAGATCTATAAAGAATTTATTAAGCTCAACACCCAAGAAACAAAAATCCAGTCATGGAATGGGCAGAAGACATGAACAGAAATTTCACCAAAGAAGACATACACATGCTAACAAGCACATGAGAAAATGCTCTGCATCACTTTCTATCAGGGAAATACAAATCAAAACCACAATGAGATACCACCTCACACCAGTGAGAATAGCGAAAATTAACAAGACAGGAAACAACAAATGTTGGAGAGGATGTGGAGAAAGGGAACTCTCTTGCACTGTTGGTGGGAATGTGAACTGGTACAGCCCCTCTGGAAAACAGTATGGAGGCTGATTTCTCAAAGAGTTAAAAATAGAGCTACCCTACGACCCAGCAATTGCACTGCTGGGGATTTACCCCAAAGATACAGATGTAGTGAAACATGAGGACACCTGCAGTCCATTGTTCATAGCAGCAATGTCCACAATAGCCAAACTGTGGAAGGAGCCTCGTTATCCTTTGACAGATGAATGGATAAAGAAGATGTGGTGTATATATACAACGGAATATTATTTAGCCATCAGAAGAGATGAACACCCACCATTTGCTTTGAGGTGGATGGAACTGGAAGATATTATGCGGAGTGAAAGAAGTCAATCATAGGACAATCATCATATGGTTTTACTCAAAAGGGGAATATAAGAAATAGTGGAAGGGATTATAAGGGAAAGGAGGGGAACTGGGTGGGAAAAATTAGGGAGACAAACGATGAGAGACTCCTAACTCTGGAAAATGAACCAAAGGTTCCGGAAGGGGAGGTGGGCTGGGGGTTGGGGTACCTGGGTGACGGGCACTTGATGGGATGAGCACTGGGTGTTTTACTATATGTTGGCAAATCGAACTTAAAAACAAATGAAAAGGGATCTCTGATTGGCTCAGCAGTTTAGCGCCTGCCTTCGGCCCAGGACGTGATCCTGGAGACCTGGGATCGAGTCCCACATCAGGCTCCCTGCATGGAGCCTGCTTCTCCCTCTGCCTATGTCTCTGCTCTTTCTCTGTGTGTCTCTCATGAATAAATAAAATAAAATAAAATAACTTAAAAAAAAACAAATGAAAAAATTCTACAGGGCCTAGAGATCTCCTTGTAAAAAGATTATAAGCTATGGATTCAATTTTTAAAAAAATAGAAAGGGAAATATTTACATTTTTCATTTCTTCTTGAGTGGGCTTTTTTCCCTGTGTTACTTTTTAAAAATAGAAATATTTTGGGGGCACCTGGGTGGCACAGTCAGATAAACATCAGATTCTTAGTTTCGACTCAGGTCATGATCTCTGGGTCATGGGATCGAGCCCAGCTCTGTGCTTTGGGTGAAGCACTCCCTCTCTCCCTCTGCCCTTCCCCCTTCATTGTTTCTCTCTTTCTAAATTAAATAAATAAATCTTAAAAAAAGAAATATTAATGACATTTATTAGCCTATTCACTTAATGTGTGCATCATAGTGATTCAATATTTTTATCCATGACAAAATGGTCCCCACAGTAAGTCTCATTACCATACAAAATTATTATAATATTATTGACTATAATTCCAATGTTGTAAATTACATCCCCATGGGTATTTATTTTAAAACTGGAAGTTTGAAAAAAAAAATAAAATAAAATAAAACTGGAAGTTTGTACAGGCATACTTAGGAAATATTGCTGGTTTGGTTGCAGAACAACACACTAGCAAGTATCACAATAAAGTGAGTTAAATGCATTTTTTTTGCTTTCCAGTTCATATAAAAGCTATGCTTATGCTATACTGTACTTTATTAAGTGTACAATAGCATTATGTCTTAAAAACAATGTATAATACCTTAGTTAACAAATACATTATTGCTAAAAAAAAAAAAATGTTAATTATCATTTAAGCTTTTAGAGAGCTGTAATCTCGGATCAAAGATCTCCACGACAGGGCACCTGGGCGGCTCAGTCAGTGAAATGTCTGACTTCAGCTCAGGTCATGATTAGAGGGTCTTGGGATTGAGCCCCATATCAGTCTCTGTGCTCAGTGGTGAGTCTGCTTGTCCTTTTGCCTCTCTCCCCTACTTTTGCTCACGTGTACTCTCTCTCAAATAAATAAATAAAATCTTGGGGCTCCTGGGTGGCACAGTCAGTTAAGCATCTGTTTTCAGCTCAGGTCGTGATTCCAGAGTCCTTCTCCCTGCTGAGCATGGAGCCTGCTTCTCCCTCCCTCTGCTGCCCCCTCTGCTTTGCTGTCTTTCTCTTTTAAATAAGTAAAATCTTTTTAAAAACCTTTTAAAAATCTACACAACAAATATAATGATAATGAAAAAGTCTGAAATATTGTGAAAATTATCAAAATATTATGAAAATGTGACACAGTGACATAAGGTGAGCAAATATTATTTGGAAAAATGGTATCAATGGACTTGCTCAATGCACGGTTGCCACAATCTTCAATTTGTTAAAAATGCAATATCTGTGAAGCATAGTAAAACAAAGTGTAATGAAAAGAGGTATGTGCATCCTTTTAATACCCTTCACATATTTTACCTATCCCTAATCCTTCTCTGGTCTGATAACCGACATTTTGTTTTCTGTATAAGTTTATTTGGTTTATTTGTTCATTTGTTGTTTAGATTTCACATACAAGTGAAATCATATGGTACTTATCTTTTGCGGTCTTACTTATTTTACTTAGCATGGTAACCTGTAGGTCCATCCATTTTTACCACAAATGGCAAGATTTCATTTTTTATGGCTAAATAATATTCCATTCTAGTTTGTGTGTGTGTGTGTCTTTGTGTGTATCTTTCTTTATCTATTTATCTACTGATGGACACTTAGGTTGCTTTTATATCTTAGCTACTATAGAAAGTGTCACAGAGAACATAGGGGTACACAACCCATTTTGAACTAGTATTTTTTTTTTTCAGATGAATGCTCAAAAGTGGAATTGTTATATCATATGATAGTTCTACTTTTAATTTTTCCAAGAATTCCCATGTCCTCTATGGAGGACAACAGTGTACAAGGGTTCCATTCTCTACACATCTTTGCCATCACTGTTATTCTTGTCTTTCTGATAATAGCTATTCTGACAAGTGTGGTGTGGTATCTCGTGGTGGTTTTGATTTGCATTTCCCTGATAATTAATGATGCTGAGCATTTTTCCACATACCTATTGGCCATTTATATATTTTCTTTGGAAAAATGTCTATTTAGTTCTTTTGCCCATGTCTTAACTAGGTTGTTTGGGTTTTTGTTACTGAATTTTGTGAGATCTTTATATGTTCTAGATATCAACTCCTTATCAGATATGTTATTGGTAATTATCTTCTTCCATTCAGTCAGTAGCATTTTCACCTTGTTTATGATTTCTTTCACTGTGCAGAACCTTTTTAGTTTGATGTAATTTCATTTGTTTATTTTAGCTTCTGTTGCCCATGCCTGAGGAGGCTAGTCCAAAAAAATGTTGCTGAGACCAGTGTCAAAGTACTTACTGCCTACGTTTTTCTCTAGGAATTTTATGGTTTCAGGTCTTGCATTCAGGTGTTTAATCCATTTTGAATTTATTTTTGTAGGTGGTATAAAATAATGATCCATTTTCATTCTTTTATGTGTAGCTATCCAGTTTTTCCATCACCGTTTATTGAATAGACTCGTCTTTTCCCCCATTGTATTTTCTTACCTCCTTTGTCATAGATTAATTAACCAAATAAGTGTGGGTTTATTTCTGGGCTCTCTTCCATTCCATTGACCTATGTGTCTATTTTAATGCCGATACTATACTATTTTGATGACTATAGCTTTGCAGTATAGTTTGAGATCCAGGAGCATGATACTTCTAGAATTTTTCTTCTCTCTCAAGATTCCTTTGGCTATTTGGTGTCTTTTGTGGTTCCATACAAATTTTAGGATACTTTGTTCTAGTTCTGTGAAAACACTTTTGGTATTTTGATGGGAATGGCATTGAATATGTAGATTGTTTTGGATAGTAATAAATCTTACTTGGTCATGGTGCATGCCCTTTTTAATGTAATGTGGAGTTCCATTTGCTAATATTTTGTTGAGGATTTTTGTGTCTATGTTCGTCAAGGATATTAGCCTGTAATTTTCTCTTCTTGTCTTGTCTTTTCTGTTCCTTTCTTTTCTTTCTGTCTTTCTGTATGTGGTGTCTTTGTCTAGTTTCAGTATTGGATAATGGTGACCTCATAAAATGAGTTTGAAAATGTTCCTTCCTCTTCAGTTTCTTAGAATAATTTGAGGATACATACTAACCTTTCTTTAAATGTTTGGTAAACCTCTGTGAAGTCATTGGTCTTGGACTTTTGAGTGGGTTTTTGTAAGCTATACTTCCTAGGAATTAGTGTATTTAATTTAAACTTTCAATTTTTTCTTTGGCAAGGAGTGGCTCATTATACAATCTTGTTATATTTTTAATATTTATAAAGTTTGTAGTGATATCACATTTTTTATTCTTGATGTGAGAAGCTTAGGTCATCATTTTTTTTCTTAGTCAGATTTTTAGATGTTTTATCAAATTTATTCATTACTATAAAGAACCATGGTTTGACTTTATTGAATGTGTTTTCCATTGAATGTTTCCATTTTTATTTTATTAATTTTTGCTCTTATCCTCATTACTTTCTTCATCATACTTTGAGGGAGTTAATTTGATGTTTATTTATCTAATTTCATGAGATGAATTGTAAATCATTAGCATTCAGCCATTCTTTTCAAATAAATGCATTCTAAGGTTAAAAAGTTTTCTTCTGGGTACAGCTTTATCTCCATTCTACCTACTTTTTCTTTGTCTAGAAATGTTTTTAATCTGCTTTCATTTTTGAAGGATGTTTTTGCCCTGAATAGATTTTGAGGTTATAAATTCTTTTATTTTAGAATTCCAAATATGTCATCCTATTTTTTCTTAGATCTTATCACTTTTTTGAGAGATCACTTTTCAATGTTATTGTTGTTTCTCTGAAGGTAATATTTTTCTTTAGCAACTTAAGATTTTCTTTGCATTTACTCTTTTATTAGCAGTTTTACCATGATCCACCTAGGTGAGATTTTCTTCCTATTTATCTTTCTGAGAGTTTATAACACTTTTTGAATTTATGGATTAATATCCTCCATTACTTTTGGAAAATCCCAACCATCATCTCTTTACATTGGGACTTTATACTCTTTCCTCTTCCCTTCTGAGATATAATTACCCTTATGTTAGCTCTCTTCATCATGTCCCCTTTAGTATATTAAAGATGGCCACAGGTTCTTTGCTCCTCTTTCCATCAAGGGGCAGAATTTATTTTTCCCTTGACCCTACTTTCTTGTAACCTAGACTGGCTCAACGACTTGATTTAACTATGAATACCTCATTTCTAAATTTTTTTTTAAGGTATTTATTTATTTATTTGTGATAGTCACAGAGAGAGAGAGAGGCAGAGACACAGGCAGAAGGAGAAGCAGGCTCCATGCACCGGGAGCCCGACGTGGGACTCGATCCCGGGTCTCCAGGATCGTGCCCTGGGCCAAAGGCAGGCGCCAAACCGCTGCGCCATCCAGGGATCCCTGAATACCTCATTTCTAAAGCCAGTGGTACACAAAGTATAGTCCCTGGACCAGCAGTATAAGCATCATCTAGAACTTGTTAAAAATGCATAGTTTTTGGACTTATTCCAAATTTACTAAATTAGGAACTCTAGGGATAGTGTGCTCTGAGTGTTTTTTGACAAATCTCCTTGGTGATTTTGATGCATACTAAAGTTTTAGAGTAACTGTCCTAGGCAGTGATGATTGGCCCATGGGATGATCAGATAAAGCAGGAAATGTGATTCCTTTTCTGTGATTGTATGAACCCTCAGAGGAGGAAGCTCTCTTTTCCTAGTGATATTGCTAAGGGGACATGAGATAGCCCTGGAGCTGTTGACAGCCATTGTCTTTTACTTTGCAGAAAAAAGTCCTGATGGAGTAAGACAGAATAAGACTGACACATATGTAAGACAGAGCCCAGACAACTTTGTTTGAACCCTGAATCCAACTGTGCCTGAAGCTCTATAGATTAGCCTTTGACTTTTTAGTTATATGAACTTTTTTTTCTCAAGCTACTTCGATTTGGTTTGTGCACTTAGAAGTAAAAAATTTTGAATAATACACAGGTAAACTCCCACTTCTTACAAATTATAATCTCATGCAGTACCCCTACCATATAAAATAGATAATTATAGATCTTCTCTGAGTGGAGTGGAGATAGAAGACTTCAAATATTACCATGTGGCTTTTTCTAGGACTCTCTCAGCAACTCCTGGAGACTTTTTGCTGAACAATCCTAAAGCTCTAGGCAACATAGATTAAAATCATTTATGTTAGACCTTTTGGTGATTTATGGCACAACCTCTTGTTCTGTTTGATTTCAGCTGCAGCTGGGATGGAAAGCTGCTTGAAGTGGCCCAAGTCAAGCATCCTGCTGTGTCTCTCTGCTTGTCTGTCACTAGGCTTTCTCTCAACTAGGGTTTGCTTAGCACACAATAGGCAGCCTGAAAATTCAGAGTTCATTCGTCTGAGATCAAGCTTCTACATAGATGGGTACATAAGTGTCCTGGCTGTCCATCCTCTGGAAGCTTGTTTCTAGACACATTTTCTATAATTCCAGAGGATCTCCAGTGGGATTGGGTTCTAGGAACCCATAGAAGTAATGAGATCAATGTTGTATCTTCTTTTTCCTTCCTTCCCTGCCTCACTGCCTTTTTTTTCTTTTCTTTCTTTCTTTCCTTTTTTTTTTTTTTTTTTTGGTGATTACTTCCAAAATAAGCCACCTGTACCCAGTCCTTTATTCAAACTCTGCTTTTGGAAGAACCTAAGCTAATACATCAGTGTTATAAAGTATAGAACTAGGAGTTAGAACATATGTTTTTGAATCTTGCTCTGTGAGTTAAGTTATGATATAGGTCTAATCATTTCCTTTGTCTAGGCCTTAGATGTGTCATTTATAAAACAAGGAGGTTGAATTAGCTTCTTAGTTTATTTTAGCTCTGAATTGTCAGGTTCTTTCTGGCTCTGACTTTCATGTAATTCTATACACTGTTTCAGAAGCTGAATAATTATGTATGAAATGAGAGTGATGAGGATGGCCAATGAATAGTCAGACCCTTGTGGTTTTTCCCTCTTTCTGAACACTCTTCTTCATTTTTCTCTGTATTTTTCCCCATAGGAGTATCCAGATAACTTGCCTCACCCTTCTCTTTGATTGGTCCTTGTAGATACAGACCCAGAAAAACAACCAGAAATACTCAGCCCTGAGCAGACTACACATGGCTATTTTGACAGGCCAGCAGCTCTTAAAATTACAGATATTTAGAGCCTCATGTTTATGTAGGACATAGAGATTGAGAGTAAAAACGAGTATAGGCTAAATATGATCAACTATCTGGATGACTAAACACAGAATAATAGACTTAGTACTTTAGGGCTGGAGCCAAAAATACTTAACAAAAAATGGCTTCAATTTCATATTGATTTTAAAAAAATGAAATGTTACACCTGGGGGTCTAGCCATAGATTTCAATCTACTTTTTCATATAATTTGAGACAAATTGGAATCTATGATAATGAACACAATCAGGAAGGAAAAGTCTTTTCTTCCTTCAGCAATGGGAAATGATCAATTTTAAATTTCATTGTTGTTGTTTTCACACATTGGTGGCTTCCACTGGGATCTTAATACAATGATTGTGTCGATTCCTGTTGGGAAAAGAAAAGAGGGAAGAAATGCTTGCTGTTTTAGAAGAAAACAGAAGGAGCATGGAAGGATGACAAAGAGGACATTCCTACAGACTATTGTCAGGTGAAACAGATTCCCCAATGTTCCCCAAGGGCTTCCCTCTGCAGGGCTGGTCTTAACACTAGAGGGTTAGGAGCCATCTGTACTGCTGTAATGTTGTTTAAGGGATTCAAGCAGAGTTTGTGTCTTTAGATAGCTTTCACCACTTAGTCCTTAATGTGTGAAATTCTTTTGAAGTCGGATACCATCCTTTGCTAAGTAAAGAAAAACTATTGGAAAACACCTTAAAGGAGTTATAGTGGATAGAGTCCTGAGTTGGGAGTCAGGAGGCAGAACTTTTGCCTCCGTTCTGTCGATAATTAATTCTGTGAAATCAAGGAGGTTACTTAACATTTCTCTAGTTTGATCTCCCCATCTGTAAAATGAGTGGGTTCGGAAACAATGATTTCTGTCATCCTTTGCAGCTCTAAAATCTGGATTATTGATGGAAATTAATGGTAATATTTAAATGGCAGATATATTTTTTTCTTAGAGTGGATTTGATGGAAGGAGTTGAGTATTTGGACTTAGAGAAACTGGAAGGCCATGGATAGAGAAAAGATGAAATGTGCTTCTGTACAATTTTTACCTGTCCTGCTTATTGCCACCCCACTTGCAACATTGCATGAAATGACATGAAATACAGTAGGAGGCTTAGAATAGTCTAAAATGAATGGCTTTTATTGAAAGACAGACCTAGGTTCTAATCCTGGCTCTGTCACTTATCAGCGGTCACAGGAAGTTACCTCATATCTCTGAGCCTCAATTCGTACACCAATAAAATAAAGACAATAATACCTTCATTGGGTATCAGCTATCCTGGGAAGTGATGGTCAGGAGGAAGTAGTCATATGGAAGAAGACTGTAAAGTTTAATAAGACAGATTTGTCCTCTAGGTGACACTGTATTTTCCTAGAACAGAAGATCATAGAGCTCTGCAGTCTGCAGGGTGTTAATGTGAAAGATGGAGGGAGTCATAGGGCGTGCTAATGCTTTGGCAATTACACCAACAGTTAAGTTACATTATTACTGCTCAATGCTGTGTCATTTCAAAGATGGCAACCAATGTTTATATCGTTAGAGCTTGCAACATTTTCCAAAAGCAGTTATGCATCATAGATCTCATCAATATCACTTTGAAGATGGACTCATATCCAGACACATGAAAAGTGAAAGCACAGTTATGGATCATTGCCATGTAGTACATGGGCTGTATTCAACACAGAAAACAGTCTGAAATAACAGAAACCATTATTTTGATGAGAATAGCCTGCACTGAAACCCATGCGTATTATTAACATTCATGATGTTGTTAGAAAATCTTACTAATTTTCTTGTATTCTAATTGGTTTGTTAAGTGTAGGGCTTCAACCATAGAAAAGAGCAAAACATCTAAAGATATATTTTTAGTTGACTCTGGAAATTCATCATTCTACAATGTGCTCTTTATGCTTTGGAGATGATGTGATGATAAAAAATATAACAACTCCTTTTATAATTCCTGATTTTTTATTAAAAGTCTTTTAAATTCTTCTTTAGACCCACGACTCCCAATCTTTCTAGTGTTATGTGATCAATCTCAAACCAAGGACACTTGGAAATTCATCTTAATTCTGAGGATGATGGATTTTGAAATACTTAAAGATGCTATCATAGTATGGGCCTAATATGTGGAGCGCTTACATTTAAAATGCTGCAACTTTTCAGCTCTGCCTATCATAGAATCAACAAAATTTATTCCTCCTTTTATTTCCGAACAGTAAGAATAATACTTAGATTTCCTGCAGTTCATTCCTGCAGGGTGGGTCATCGAAATGCAGATTACTAATGCCTACTATGAAAAGTTGGTGTGGGAAAGCATGCAAGTTTCCAGTAATCTTCCCTTCCTCATATATTGATTAATCATTTCTTTTAAGTGAAATAATGCAACATACACTTTATAGGTATTACATGGCTCCTTATTAGAACTAGAAAGAAGAGTCATAAAATACAACAGTCTACCTGCTTCTTGGTAGTTATAGTACATCAATAGGTAAACTACTGCACACACACATTTAGTGTCTACCTGTATTAAAACAACAATACTACATCTAACTTCATTTATAATGCTGAATGCCAAGTACTTACATGAGGAAGAAAAATAATATCTAGTCATTGAGAAGACTGCTGATGAATATGAGAAGGTCCCAGCTTTCAGCATCCACACAAAATCATTTTATTAAGAAAAATTTCTTTTATTAATTGAGAAACAGTGGGCTGTGTATTTCTGTTTCAGTAGCAAACTAGCCGGCTCTTATTTAATTAATTTGGAGCACCTTTATTCTCAGGAACAACAGCATTTTAATGGATGTACCATCAGGTAGCAACCAGATTTATTTCCTGAAACAGAGAAGCTTTGCAATGTATAGTAAGTAGGATATTTCTTTGAGCAGATAATAAAAACAGCTGAAGGAACTTACTAATGTAGACCATGCTATTTGACCTCGTTTAATTGTATACTATTTGCTAAAGGTCAAAGATAAGATGATAAGGGAGGAAGAAAGTGTGGGAGGAGACAAAAGAAATGACAAAATGTCCAGAAACAACTTGAATTCTTTCTGCTTTGCAGCTTGTTGAATCCTTTGAACAATTTCCTGCATGGTTTTGTTGGTATTCTGGTTTTGAGATGGTTGGGTTCTAGTTGTGAGCTCGTCACAGGGTGACCATCTTGGTATACTATCTGTATCATGAAGCTGTTACCTGATTAAATAAGTCTTGCCTGGACATCTCTGCTCTGGCAGGATAAATTTTTGAGATACTAGTTTGTGTTTTGTTTTGGCTGATGTGAAAGAGCTGAATGACTGGGAGCTATACGTGTGATGTTTACAAATGTTGGTCTCTTTTTTTACAGTGTAGCCCTGTCTTTTATGTTGTCTCAAGGGTATTTCCTAAGCCTAATACAGAAGTTGGTTGAAGTGAAGGCAGTCTTTTCACTTAGCTTTTGTAATTACTTTTGAGGAAGGGATGGCAGAAGCAAGAGAGAGAGAGGTGAACTTCCTGAGAGTGAGAATGGAGTGGAGGATGGTGGATCCAAATATATCGGAGACCTGCACCCTATGCCAGATGATGGAATCTCAGAAGGGATTGGTGGTGGTGTCCAGACTGTGGGATCCATAGTTAAGCTGGTCATAGGATGACCTTTTACCTTGACTCACTTTCCCAGAATCAGCTCTTTGGCTTGGCTTGGCCTTCACATTGGAACCTGAAAAGACTTCTAGAGCAGGGAGTGGAAGCAGAGAGAATGCCTCTAAGAGTGGAGGCTGAATCTCCCAACAATTTGGCAAGATAGAGACTGGCATTAATTTGTGAGGACTGCTGTAATGAAATACTACAAATTGAGTGGCTTAAACAACATAAATTTATTGTCTCATAGTTCTGGGGACTAGAAGTCCATGATAAAAGTGTCAGCAGTTTGGTTCCCTTTGAGGGCTGTTAGAATTTATTCCATACTTCTTCCCTAGCAGAATTCTGGTGGTTTACTGGTAATCTTCAGTGCCCTCTGACTTGTAGACATATCATCTTGATCTCAGTTTTTGGCTTAACCAACTATGCTCATAGTGATAGTCATTTAGGGCTGCTATAACAAAAATACAACAGACTGAATAGCTTAAAAGACATATGTTTATTTCTCACAGTTCTAAAAGCTGGGAAGCCCAAGATCAAAGTACTATCAGAGCTAGTATCTGATGGAGACACTCTTATTGGTGTACAGATGACTGTCTTTTCCTTGTATTCTCACATGGCAGAGAGGAGAAAGAGGAAGTGAACTCTCTTGTGTCTCCACTCCATTCCCATGACCTAATCACCTCCCAAATGCCCTAACTCCTGTTATCATTACATTGGCAGTTAGCATTTCAGAATATGAATTTTTGGGGAAAAATTCATTCCATAGTAGTGATGCCACTTGCTGAAATAGGGAAAATTGTGGCAGAGAAAGATCCACAGGGTAGAAAAACAGCATTCTTTTGGCCAAGTTCAGATTGAAATGCATGTAGACACACAGATGATGATGCCAAATAAATAGTTGGTAGATGAATTTTGAGCTAAATAGAGAGGTTAGAACTAGAAAGTTATTGCATTGTCATTGTCATACAAAGTATATTTAAGACCAAGTGTCCAGACGAGATAATTTAGGATGTATAAACAGAAAAGAAAAGAAGACCAAGGGCAAGTTTTGGTATACTCACATTTCAGTGATTGCAAAGAGGAGCAAGAACAAGCAAAGGTGGCTGAGAAGGAATGGCCAGTGAGATGGAAGGCAAGTCAGGAGAAATAAAGAGGTGAGAATATTTCAAAAATAAGAACAATCAGGCTAAATGCTAAGAGGTCAAGCCAGAGGAAGATAGAGAAATAATCATTTGTATTGGAAATATGGAAAATACCTTACTAAGTGTGATTTCAGTGGAATTGAGGGATGGGGTGGAAAGCCTGATTATAAAGAATTAAGAGGAAGATAGAAGGTGAAAAAGTAAAGATATATTTGTATAGAATTTTGCTAGGAAGCAGAGGAGAGATATATGGATGGGTAGAGGTGGATGGGGTTATACTACAGTGACAAAAACTAAATAAAATCATAGCAAAACAATTACATTAATTCAGTAGCTAGAGGTCAGCTGTGGCCCTACATCATGGATCTTCTGACTTCTGGACACAAGCTCAAAGAGCCCTCCCAACCTGGAATATGCTCTTTTGATGGAAGAAGGAGGGTGTAAGAGACAAAACTGTACTAATCAATGTTCCAGATCTTCAGCTGGCATTTGCTATAGTTGATGTTTGTTCACATTCCATTGGCCAAAGGAAATTACATGGCTAAACCCAATGACAATGACGTAGATAAGTATACTTCTCCAGAAGGCACTGTACCTCACATGGTAAAGGATAAGTGTATATACTTGACATTCTAAGGAGGAAGTAGTGAATACTTGGAAGGAATAGTGCAATCTAGCCCCCAAATCCTACATACATACATACACATTTTTTTCCATAGGTGATATAAAGCATGTTTGCATGCTACTGAAGATAATGCAAGAGAGACACATTTATTGTAGAAAAAAAGTCTGTGAGAATGTGAGGGAATAGGTTTTTTTTATTGTATTTTAGGGATGGGGCACTTTCTTATTAAACAAGATGAAAGGCATAGAGAGAGTACAAATAGTAAAAAGTTGGTAGTTTTTCTTTCTAAACTTTGGTTCCATTCTGATTTTCTAAGATCAGCATACTTGGGAGGTATATTTTGTGAAACTTGAATGTTTAGGAATCTTCCTTTGTTGCCTTCAACAAGGACAAAAAGATTGTCTAGAATTATTTTTAAATCTCCAAATGTCTTAGAGACATTGTTACATTGTTGTAGAAATTAGGACTATAGAGGAGTTTAGGACTAAGATCTCATTATCTCCAGGATATGCCTCCTACATGTTATAGCAGCTTAATACTTACTTATTAATAAGTATATGCATGAACCCCACCCACCACATTTTCCAGGCAACTTTTTAATACCTAATTCTTTAATATTTTAAATTATATCATCTCTTTTAATTCTGGAAGAATGAAGCCCAATTCCCTTTGATGAATACGAGGTATGAAAGGAAAAGATAAATCTTATAAGCATATGCTTTGAGAATGAAGTCTTTAAATGTAGACAGATTAAGTACAATTAAAAACTCTTACATGTAAGTTGTAGCCTCAGTTTTGAGACCAGTGAAGAAAAGTTACATATCTATTAGTGTGGTAAAGTAGCAGGGCTTTCAGAGTGAAAACTGGATCTTCTGTACAACGTATATATTAAGAACATCAATCTTAGTAATAACTTTGACTAGATGAACAAATATGAAGGATTTCACCTACCTAGAGTTAAGAAATGAACTAATTTCCTTCTCATAAAGTATTCTTTTCTTCATAGCAGTTGTATAAGGTAGTAACTCAAGTAATTATTACTTGAGAATGAGAATACGTACTTAAAGTATACTTATATAGATGGTTTTCTTGCTCTCTTCACCAAGCAAAGCCTTTGGGATGGGAGAAATAAGTAAGAATGCTCAAGTGTTTGGGCACTTCAATATGCAATAGAATTTTCAGCAGATTTTGCGCTATTGAGTTCCTGCTTGTTTCCTCTGAGAATCATGATTCTTAATTATGAGAAATCCATTTTGACAAAGATTGAGAGTGGCAGAGACTTATGTGGGAAAGTTAGCTGTCAGAATATCATCTGTCCTCCATTTTTCTGAGTTTGGGAGAGTATTTGGGAACAAAGTCCCAATTTCACAGCTATTGCTCCTTAGCAGATAAATTTTGGGAAGGAGGCCCATGACATTTCTGCCTGATAATTTTTTAATCATTCTTTTAAAAAAATCTACTTAGTTCATTTTTGAGACTTAGGCATTGTCTCAGCCAATGGCAAGCTCAGAGATCTCTCTAGGAGACAACAAGTCTTCTACTACAGTTTGGACATAAATGGACCGAAGTTTGAAAACCAGTTCTTCCATTTACTAGCTGGTTGACACTGGGCACGTTCTTTTACTTTGCTGAAGTAGGTTTAACTCATCTATAAACAAGAGTACTAGTATTTATCTTATTAATTTATTAATTTATTCTTTTAATAAACATGAATTACTATATTCTCCTTCTGGGTTGTGGATACTAGGGGTGCAAATAACAATATTAATGTTTGGTGAATATTAACCAAGCCACTCTATAGCTCCTTTATTCTTCCCAACAGCTTTATGAGAGAAATAGATAACCTTGCTCATTTATCAAATAAGGAAACTGCATTTAGAGTTTAAGTAACTCATCCAAGTTACATAAAGTGGAAAGCATGAAGACTAAATTCAAACCAAGACAGCTTTCAGTTGAAAGTATATGTTCTTAAGCACTGTGCTATCACCACTGTAAAGATGCAAAGATATAATCCCTGCTGCTAGAGTGGACCCATACAAGAAAGTGAGCAGTTATAGTAACTAGACATGCAGAGTATTCAGGCATTGTGGAAAGAACCAGCACTTAATTTCTTAGGATTAACTTTGGTTTGAAATCTAAGACCATGATGAATCTACAAAAGTTTTGTCTATTGTTTGGATTATCACTGATTTCAGAGCTACTTGTATTTTAGAAAGTCAATATTTATCATTTAAAAGTCAACCTCTTTATAAAAATCCATGATGTCATAGTGATAAAGTGCCAGAAGTTTTACCGAATATCTGCTATCAAGACAATACTTAGCCTATGGCACCATTTACATTAAGATGTGATTGGACTTTTTAAAAGATTTAATTTTGTTAATGATGGATATTTTAAGAATATATTTCATGGAAAATATGCTAATATTATTTTCATTAATCAAGTGCATATTTTAATAATTGAGAAATGATTTTTATAAGGATATTATAGAAGGTTGTGATGTGTGAACTATGCTGTAAAGGCACCAATAAATCAGAGTGGAACACATGAAAGTGGTATTTTTTAATGACTTGAAGTTTGGGTCAGATAAAATGAAGCTGGAAAGTTTGAATTAATAGCATACTACAAACTTGGAGACTTGCATGCAATCCAGTATTTGTATATTTATACTATCTGCTATTAACTTGAAAGCAAAAATGGCTCCTGTAAAACATTGCTTTTTGTTAATTAGACAACTTTGAGCCTTTGAACATGAATCATTAACTGCTGATATTGCCCTAAGGACAGATGTTTGTGATCTCCTGGGGCTGTTAGAGATAAAAAAGAGAGGAAAAACAATGAGGAAAGGAAAGTGCTTATTTCTCAGTTTTAGATTATCTAATTATTTCAAGTAGAGAAATATCATTAATGGCATCACTTAAAATAGAATTAAGTGGGAAAATAGGAATAAAGCATCTCAGTTGCAGGCATGGAATTTTGTGACAATTATAAAAAATAAAATTTATTAAAGAATAGCTATTTATCATTTTAATGGTGACAGGAGACTAATGCGTTGCAAGTTTCTATATGCGAGGAAAATGTGACATGCACCAGTAACATCCATATTAATACAGACTATGGGACTCTGTTTGCAAGCAAACCGATCAGCCATTATTAAGGAATCCTGTGATGTTCTTGACAGAGACTAAGTAGATTGAAAGGGAAATTACATTATATCTTTAAATATTTAAAATATTTGGCTTTATTGTTCACTGATCTCGAACAGCTGACTCTTATTTTGATTCAGTTTTCTTTTATTCCTTGGGTCTTCTTTGATGGTGACTTTTGTACTTATTACATCACATGGAGGGATTCCCCATCCCACCCCCAACATATACAAAAGTTTACTTCCCATGTACTGTTTTTGCCAATGATGCTGAGTGCTTCATCCAACAACCCACACTTCCTAGGAACATTTGTCCTGGTGTCATGTCACTATCTGCTGCACACATGGTGGGGAAAGGGACACTTTCCTACTTTATTCTACAAAACTATATGTAACCAGGCCTCACCTTCTTCCCTCTGCTCTTATATCTCCTCTATAGCCTCTGCTAGTGAGAAATAAAAGGTGTAGAGATGGTAGGTAAGAACCAATATGTTGGCC
Organism: Canis lupus dingo; assembly: GCF_003254725.2. Lineage (NCBI taxonomy): Eukaryota > Metazoa > Chordata > Mammalia > Carnivora > Canidae > Canis > Canis lupus. The sequence continues at coordinate 13,746,427 of NC_064262.1, forward strand.
ACTCCATTGACATTAAGAGATATCAGGCCCCAGTGATTACAGGCAGGCAGTAGCTCAGGAGAAATGGAGTGGAGCGGTTATGTCAGGGAGAAATGGTTGTTAAATACATTATAAGTTGTAAAATGTTGTATTTAAAGATTACAGATATTATTATTGTTTATTGCATTGACAGCTTAAATTCCCTGAGATTTCTAGGAAATTATGCAAGGGCCGAGGCTACGTTTTTCCTTCTAACACTTTCCTTCCATTCCTTTTTTCTCTGCACTCTTCTTGCTGTACCTCCCTATTCTGGGTCAGTCGGTGGAGGTTGGAAGGTGCAGCCACTCTACTCCCTGCCCTCTCTTCCTGTTCTCCCTCACCTTCAAGCCATGACTGAACTAATGGCAGCATCTTTTGTATATTTTTGCATGACCACTTCAAAGCACTGTTGTGTTCAGAGCCTTGAATGTGAGTCACCACTAGTTTCTCCTCCAGTATCCTGGTTCTGTATGTCTGCTTCTCTCAATGTCCCCCTTCCTCATCCCACTTATCTGTGACCTATTCCTTGCCTCTGTGGGAAGTATTTTTCTTTTATCTTATTCTTTTTTTGGAGGGGGCCTTTTTATGTACTACATCTTAATAAAAATGCTGGCCCTTTTGTATGGGCTGGTGACATTTCATGATGGTCTTTAGGCCATAAAAGACAAACACATTTTAAATGAAAGCAACAGGCACAGTGTGCTCAGATTGCCTTTGTTGGATGCAAGCCAGTTTGTATGGCTAATGGTCTTCTTTTTGCATGGGTGGTTTTTAGATGTTTAATGGCCATCACTGTTAGAACTTAGATGCTCTTAGATCTGGGTGAGCAGTTTGAAATCTGGCTGCCTTGGCTAAAGCCTAACTGTAGGAGAACTTATTTCTACCTATTTCTCTAGATGAGATCCCAAACAAGATTTACTTTTTGACTTGGATAAACCTTATTTGGGGAGTGGGGGCATTGAGGGGGTATAGGTCTATTAATGATTCTTATTAGTCATGTAATGATAATTCATCATATAATAAGCACTTGGATATTTAAAAAGAAGGGAGATTCAAATGTTTGGAAAGACATCTTGTTTATCATTTCATTTATGGGGGCAACACATTGCTCCTTAATTACAGATTTGGGGATTCTGTTTCTTTTTATTTTTGTTAGATTTTATTTATTTATTTAACTTAATTTAATTTAATTATTTTTACAGATTTAATTAATTTATTTGAGAGAAAGAGAGAGAGCACAGTAGGGAAAGGGCCAGAGGAGAGGGAGAAGCAGACTCCCTGCTAAGCGGGAAGCCAGACACAGGGCTCACTCCTTGGACTCTGAGATCATGACCTGAGCTGAAGTCAGATGCTTAATTGACTGAGCCACCAGGTGCCCCTATTTATTTATTTGAGAGAGAAAGAGCACTCTATAGAGCATGGGGGTGGAGGAACAGAAGGAGAGGGAGAGAGAATCTCATGCAGACTCCCTGCTGAGCTGCTCAATCTCAGGACCCTGAGATCATGACCTGTGCTGAAATCAGGAGTCAATCCTTTAACTGACTGAGCCAACTAGGCACCCCGTGGGATTCTATTTCTTTCTGTTTGTCTAGAACCTAGGAAGAGATCTGGTCTGCAAGGGACACTCATTAAGTATTTTCTGAATGATAGTTGCAAAATGTAAAAAAAGGAAAGGAAATACATTGCAAGCAGAATGTAGATGCTCAGGAACTCTGAATGAAGCTGTTAGAGGCTACATCTCTGGTAGAAAAGGTAAATAAAGTGAGCCTTTCTTTGTCTTTATAACTTCTCTATGTCTCAGTTTCTTCATCAATAAGATAAAGGGTCCGAATTAGATCGATATTTTTTAAAAACTTTAGCTTTGTGCATGATAATCACCTTGTTAAAGAATAGGTAGGATCTGGAACTCTGTCGCCAGGAGTCTGGTGGTTCTAGGTAGATAGTAGGAGTCTGCATTTTTTGCAAGCCCCATAGGTATTTCTGAGGCAGGATGTCCATGGGTGATGTGTAAGTCCCTTACTTACCTTAGAAACTTTCCTTCTATCTGTCCCAAGGTATTGACATCTGCTAAAAGTCCTTGATGTCTTCATGAAGTCATCATTATGGTGCTGCTCACAATTCATTACCCTCTATACAAACCCAGGAGTTCCAATCTTCAGCATCTCTGTTGAGCAGAAATTTTCATGCTCAGTCACCTCCATGGATCAATGGCTAGTCTACAAGTTGGCTATCCTTGGGTAAAGTTCAAAAAGCTGTGGCTAGAGTGACACTCAAGTCCTATGTACAGGAGATGGTTTCCTTTGCTCCAGGAACTATTTCTCTCAGAAGGGGCTTGTGCATGTGGGAAGCATTGTGACTGATCTACTCAGGACAGTGCTATCCAACATGGCTCTCACATGCTTACCTCTTTGTGGAGACTGCCCTGCTCAAGGTCACTGAGATATTTATGGCAGAGTTCAAGTCACAATGGATTTAGCCGATTCCTGTTCCAGTGAGGAATATCAGCTTTCAAAATGCCATGCCTATGTTAACAAAGCTGACACACTCTATATGAACCTTTGCGGATATCATTGTTGAAAAATTAGTACCTAATTTCTTCTCCTCTCCTAAATCCCTTTTGGTGATGAATATTCTTTATCTGGGTTTATATACTGTGGCACTTCTGACTTCAGCTCCAGTATATATGCTTTAAGTAAAAGGAATTTGTTTCCCTTCTGTTTCATTTTTACATGATTTTTATAGGAATAAATTTTATAGTTTTTTAGTAAAAAAAGTGAATAAGCACAGGTGAACATGTTAAATATCTCTCTCCTCTGAGTGCAGTGGAATTTCTCTTAAATCTGTTAAATCTTTTCCATCAGCTTGACATTTCTTCCATCTCTTCCTTAGGTGACTCTTATTTTCTGGTTGGTATAGAATATCTGTAGCATTCTACAAATGCCTCTACCAAAAATAGAGCCTTGTGAAACACAGTATTGTCCTTTGGCTCAAATTGCAAATATTGTTAAGAGTTCATTTCTGTGATACATGTTGGGAACTAGTAAGATGCCGAAGCAAGAATACAGTGCTTGGCACATAGTAGATCCCATAAATACAGTTGCATGAATGGATTAATGCCTGGATGCTGGGTGTCAAAAAGTTTAAGGTCTAGTTCTTGCTATGCTACATATAAGTTGTTTTCCCAGGCAACTCTCTCTGTTTTTGTGAGCCTCAATTATCTAGTCTGTGAAAGGAACTCAGAGTAGATGGCTTTTTTTCTGCTAAAAATGCAATAATCCTAATATATCCCAAAGCATAAAGACACCCCGAGTAGGTGTGGTTGTATATTGAATATTTGCCTCATCCCTCAGGATATTTTCAACTGCAGATTCAAAATAATAAAATCCCAGACTCAAATGGCTTAAAAAATAAAGACATTTATTCTCTCATATAAAAGGAAGATAAGAGGTAGTACAGGCTTTGCATTTCAGTGATTCAACAACTCAACAATGCCATCAGGAACCCAGGAGCTTTCAGTCTCTGCTCATTGATTTCCCATGGAGCTGGTTCTCCTGGCAGCTGTATGTAAATTGAAGCATCATGCTTCCTTTTTTACATCCATTGGGAGAGAAAAGAAAATATCCTAAGTAACACCATAATATCATTCCTTTTTTATAATATTTTGGGCCAAATAAAGATCTGTACCTATCCTTGGACAACCTGAGGGACTTGTGTAGGGTGACTGGATTAGACTGTTTATCTGGGGTAGAATGGACATTGGGGTGCCAACCACAATGTCTACTGCGTATTATTAACCATTATATAGTTGGTCTTGCATTGCTGAATAGAAGGCAAAAAGACTTCTACTTTGAAGTCTTTATACATCTCCATATGCAGTGCAGTGTTACACCTGCCATTGTACCTGTAACAGACAAAGAACCCAGTTTCAAGTTGCCCCACTGTAGAGTGGGCACCTTTGTTCTATTTCAATCCAACTTTGTCACCTTTTAAAAGATTTAGCTGATATAAACAAAACACAGTCCTTGCTGTTTGAATGGGAGAAATAAGAAATATACCTGGAAAAGTTAATGAGAATACAAAGAAAGTGTATGTCAAGTATTAAAGGAACCATAACAATAAATAATCAATTACTAGACACCTGCTGTGTACCAGAAATTGTGTTAGGTGCTTTACATTTGTGATTACATTTGATTCTTATGATAATCTTATTAGGTAGATATCTAGATATCACTACTTGATAAAGAAAAAAACAGGCTCAGATTAAAGACCATGCCTAAAGCCACTTAGCTAGTTAGTGTCAGAGAATTTGAACCCAGAGCTGTCTGTCTCCAAAGCCTGTGCTTGCTCTAGTAAGTCATGCTTTGGACAATAAGTGAAAGTTGGACCACAAACTTCCAACTAATTAAGCCATCTTATTATACCATTCAACCAATTATGCCATCTTATTTTGAGTATAATTAAGAGGGTATAATTAAGAGGACAAAAGTCACCGAACAAAAAGTAGTTGTCACTGGTTGGGTTCTTCAGAAAATGTTAAAACGGAGTTTGAGGTGCAAGATATTTATTGGAGATCAAGGTTTGTGAAGGGAAAGAGCAAACAAAATTGGGCTGTGATGTGATGAAGACCCAACAAAGTTGTGGCCAATGTGGAGGGGAGCCCTCTAGTGAGCATTATCCTGCAGAAGGTCCTGCTCCTGGCTGAAGAGGAAGGGCTTTATTACCTTTACTTTCCTTAGTCATTGGATGCAGGGCACCCTGGAGAAGCGTCCTCTCAGGGAACAGGCTCTCTGGAGTTGAGACAGGCCTTGGAGAAGCTGACAGCTGGAGGCTGCTAATCTCCCTCCCTGCAGTTAGGTGGTGCATTTTTGTGTGTTATAGCATTGCCAAGGGCAAATTGCCAATGTATCCCAGTTCTGCCGGTATTCTAGTTTGTGTCCAGTGAGTATTCCTAGAAGTGGTAACTGGGGGCCTATTTGACTAGGAGACTGGGTATGATAAGATCGCAGGTAACATTTCCATGCTTGGGTATGATAAGATCGCAGATGACATTTCCATGCTTGTTAAAATGCTTACAGGACAACAACTTTCAGTTTGACTTCATTTCTTTCAAACCAGGTCTCCTTTACTCCTCAAAGATGGGATTTCACAAATGGGCTACACTGTATCACAAGACAGGAGCTATGTTTTCTCATCACAGCAGTACATGTCACCAGGTTTCATTGTTTTTCTTAAATCGGTAAATTTCTAGGATTAGGCTCTACTAAGGCAATTGCAGGATGTTCACAGGCTTTCACAGGTCAAAATTTCCTCTTCTCTTATAACATGTTAATTAGATTGATTGTAGTAATCATTTCACTCTGCATATTTATATCAAATTATCATATTATATAGACTGTGAATATATATGGATTTTATTACTAAAAAAAGATAAATATCGGCCCACTGATAAAGCCACTTTTGATTTAGCTAAAAAACAAATACACATTATGCAGTAAAGCATGGATCAGATGAGTGTAAATTTGAATTCTTCATTATCAATTACCGGTTGTATGACTTTGGAAAAGTTTTTCTCCAAATCTGTGTCTTCCTTTGTAGAATGGATTAACTATCCCAGTTGCTGATGTTATTATGTTGGTTTCCAAATAGTTTATCCTATTGGTTATTCTCTGTCTGCATTCTAGAATTTGCCTCTTAAAATGTGGAGTTCTTATGTGAAATTATATACTAGCCCTAGTATGACCAAAGTGGCACTATAGTGAGACTCAACTGTCCTTATCCTGGACCAAACACATGTATGAACACAGCACAGGTTTGCAATAGCATGGTTGAAAACCACATACGTTATTGTTTCCCTATGATCAGTATCTACAAACTTTTTTTCTCACAAACTGCAGATAAGTCAGGTTTCCCCATGCCCAACCTTGCCTTCTGTCTATTAAATACAATTGAATTAACCAAAAAGTGGGAGTTATGTTTATTTCAGCTAAATTCCATGCTATTTGAAAAACAAGGGAGATACTTCTTACCTATCATACATCTCCTCTCTGCCAGTTGTCTATGATTTAGTCTACACAAAACAGAAACAAACAAAAAAAGCTTATTCCTTATTCCTGGCTAATCTGACTCACCTGCAGAGATTTTAATCTCTTCCTTGGAGTAATACATAATATAAACATACACAGTGACTGTTTATGACTAAAACAGCTTTACGGAGTTTTTTTTTTTTTTACCTTAACCCAACAATTAGTGGCTAAAAATGAGCGATAAATAAGAACCATTCATCTTTTATTCATATACTTAGTTACCCACTCAGTAATTTTAGCAAATTATTTGAAGCTCAGTTCCTTTACCCCACTATCACCTAGCCAACTCCTTCAATTGGTCTGCTTCCTAATTGTTTCTGGTTGGCTCCAAACTGTATCAGTGCCCCTGATGTGTGTTCTCAAAGGTGTTTAGCACTTCTCTTGTAATAGCACTTAACACATTCTGTTGTAATTGTTTATTTCTCAGAGAGCTTTTGGCATTTTGCTCAGGACAATTCTTCATTGTGTTAAATTATTCCATATGTTGCTGAGTAAATCCCAGTCATTGGACAACCCAAGATGCCACCATTCATTTCCAAAGGCCCTAGGGGGTGAATATTTTTCCTGGTTGAGAACTAATGGAAGAATATAAATTGTAAGAAGGCAAGCATCACACATGCCTTGCTCAATATTGAATTCCTTGTACCTCGTATGATGCATGGGACACAAACAATGCTCAATAAAAGAATAATTTATTGAATGAGTGCAGGTTGAGAGTAGTGTGGAGAGAGGGCAAGATAATAAAGCTGTTTGAAGTGCTGGTTGAAAGGATCTGTACAGTGCTGTCTGCCAACCAGTTTGCTGCTAGTTTTGTTTTTCTAAATCTTTCTTCGTTTGATCAGGTGATAGAGAAGGGAGAGCGGTTGAGAATAATAAGGTAAATGCTATATATTGAATCAGAGTAGAGTAGGGGGGTTCTCCCACCAATTTATTCTCCCACCAATTTCATTTCATTTAGCTTTTGGAAATCTGGAGATAAAATTTATGAAACATGAAGGTATTTTTAGGAGTCATACAAAGATTTTCTTATTGACAGCTATTTCTCCTAGAGTAACATCTCTACTTCAGCCTTTGAAAAGCAAACACAAAGCCTGATGGATTTTTCAGTCCTCCATCTGTGGCTGGGGTCAGAATTGTTCATGTAGGATTGTGTCTGAACTTTGGACAGCTGTTTGGTACTTTTACTTTGGTTTCTTTCTTCATACAATAAATTAGAAATTGCTAAAACCCAAGGACCTTGACATTTGAAGGCCACCGTAAAAATGTTTGAGAAGGCAGATTTTTAAGAGACTCTGCTAAGCTGGATGTATTCATTTCTTGGCTGCCTGATTCTTCAAAGACTGAGCAATTAGTTTCAGACACCTTCTGAAATGTATACATAGGACATATAAAAATAAGGATGAAGGGATTGAGAACAAACAAAATTCTAACCATTAGAGTTATCATAACTGCCAAGCATTAAGGTTTGGCTAAGAGCTTCCTGGTCACCAGGACAAAAATGGAAACACTGAAAGTCATAAAGTTTTCTTTTTTAACCAGTTTACTCAGGTGGCCAAAAAAGGAGGATGCATGTTTATTTTACCTCAGATTACAGAGATTCTATTAGAATATTCCAGAAGGTAAGGAAAGAGTAGAAACCCTTTCAGTAACCATATAGCCATGTCTCACTCACAGCTCAAATATTCATAATAGTGTAACAGTTTTACTGACCTAAGAACAAACCTGAAGTGAGCTGCCTTCATGACTCAGATTTTTTTCTCTCCTCATTTATTCCACTTCCTTACTGAGTCGATTGTGATTTCTTTCTATATATCATGCATTCCACTTCCCCAGGAGAGGAAAACTGATGGAATAGTTGGTTGCTAGCAATATGGAGAATTCCTATTAGGCAGAGTTCTCAAGCCAAGTCACCCCGGAGATCCCTTCCCACAATATAGAACTCCATTTCAATCAGTTGTGGCTAATTTGGCCTGGGAAAATGAGGAAGCAACCCAACCTCTGGGCAAACATGTACCAGTAATAGTTTTCTCAGAAGAGAGCAGTGTAACTGGCAGAAACTTTGAGGCTTCATGACCATTTGATACTCTCCTTGTTAGAAAGGAATAAGTCTGTGTTGACTGTCTATGTCTGGGGCAAAGCCACTTTCCATTCCTGGGATATGGTTAAAACTAAGGTGTGCATTTTTCCATTTCATCCAAATCATTCAGGGTGCCAAGAGAGTGAGTCATGGGGACTCCTGGGACTTTGTTTCAAGCGGTCACGCTAACAAGTAGAACAAGTAGGAGAATTTTAATAAGCAATTATGTTTTTTTGCTGCAAGGACTTAACTAGCACCGGTGAGAGAAACAAGAGGCCTGTAGAATCTAGAGATCCACTTGATGGTATAAATCAAGTTAACTTTTTTATTCATGGCTTAGTTCTCCTCCTCCCTGATATATATATATGTATATGTATATATATGTATGTATATGTACATTATATATGTATATGTATATACATACATACGTGTACATGTATATACATACATATATTTGTTTTGTTTATTTCCAAAGTCCTCCCTAGATCTTTTCTCAAGATGGATATAATAGATAACTTGTATCTCCACTTCTAATTATTATTTGCTTCATATTATGGACAGAATGTTTGTGTTCCCCCAAAATTCATATGTTGAAACCCTACTGTACTGATATTAGGAGATAGAGCTTTGGAGAAGTCATTAGGATTAGATGAGGTCATGAGGATGGAGCCCTCATGAATGGGATTAGTGCCTTATAAGAGTCAGGAGAGAACTTGCTTCCTCTCTCTGCTCTCCAGTATGTAAGGATACAACAAGAAATCGGCAGTCTGCAACTTGGAGGAGGGCCCTAACCAGAACCTAATGATGCTGGCACCCTAGTCTTGGGCTTCCAGCCTTCAGAACTGTGAAAAATAAATTTGTTGTCTACAAGCTATGTAGTCTAAGGTACATTGTTATAGCAACCTGAAGTAAGACACTTCATCTGTATGTGGATTTTCTCATTTTACAGCCAGGACAAGCAGCAGTGAGGTATCTACTGTGAAGTGTTTATCAAGACACATTTCCACTGGTTTGGCTTCCTACTCTGTTTTTGGTTCCTCTTTACTCTTTAAGTAAAAAGAATGTAAATTTTCCCAAAGTTCCTCTTGATTTCCCTTACTATATTATTTCCCTCTTTCATTGTGATTGCCTACTGAAACCTGAATTTATTTACTCTCTCTGTTTTTACTAACCAGTTTTCATATCTTTGCCTCTCCTGTTATAACAAGATTCCCTTCCATTTATAATATTGCCCATTCAATATGTTACACTTTTACAGAAGAAACAAAGCTATTCTTGGAATCAATTTTGAAAATAGGGTTTTGAAATGGATCCTTGGCAGGAATTGAGTGGTGTGGTAAAACAGTTGGTTATGAGTAATACAACAAAACTAACATAGTTCAGCTTTTGGAAACACCTAGTACTCCTGGGCAGGGAGCTGAGGAGTCATACATGAGCTTCCCAAGAGTTGAAATCTAAGAATTCCACTTTTCATCTTGCTTTGTTTTGGTCCTGCATTTCCTGCCTGTGACAGATTTATCCCAATAATCTGTCCCTTTGTTATTATTATCCATGATAGTTTCTCAAGATGGGAAGTGTCAAGTCAAATAGTGTGACAGAACTTGCTGAATGATGGAGTCAACTCTTTGACAACCAATGGCATTGTCAACCATGGCTGCTGAATTAATGAGGAAAATTAAAACTCATTTTTCAGAGGTTAAGAGAAGCTCACTTTTGTAATTTGACTTTACATGATTGATGATCATTTCTCCACCCTTTATTTTAACATCTTTGATATTGAAAACTACGTGCAACAGAACACCATTTAAGATCAAGACCAGTGTCAGAGATACTATTCAAATTTGAGAAGTGGCATCTTAGAAGGAACTGGGTGGTATATGATTTGTGTTGGAATCCTAGCTGTGTGACCTTGGGCACATCATTGAAACTTTTAAAGCCTTAGTTTTTGTTTTATTTTTTTAATCTATAAAAGGTAAGGTACTTTATTTCACTGGTCAAATAACATGACCAATATGAAAGTTTGCAATCTGTAAGGGACATAACAAATTTGTATATGACAATGTACTTAGTTTTTTGTTTGTTTTTGCTTAAATTGTCACTAAAAACACTATTGATCTAATTTTTCTTGAAGATCTTAGTGTTATATTTGATCTCCTTTCAGCAGGCAAAATGCTATTAAGGAATATTTCATTAGAAATAGGCTACTTTCCAACGAGACAAAAAAATTTTCCTCTAAATGGAAGGATTCACTAAATAACAAAAAGATTGTCCAGAACTCTGAATAGGCATACACTTATTTAAGTGATATGACTGTATTAGGTATCTTTGCTAGATAACAAATTAATACAAATTTAGCAACCTAAAACAACAATTGTTTATCATTTCACAGTATCTCTGGGTTGCAAATTTTGCTTTGTTGGGTGATTCTGGCTCAGTATCTCCTGAGGTTGTAGTCAAGATGTCAGTTGGGGTTATAGTCACCCAAAGGCTTGAACATGGCTTTTGGCAGGAAACTTTAGTTCATTGCTGCTCATTTTTTAGAGGCCTCAGTGTTTCACCATATATACGCATCACTAAGGATCTCTGAGAGTCTTCACAAAATGGCAACTGGCCACCCCTAGAGAGACTCACACACACACACACACACACACACACACACATACACAAAAGGAGTAACAATGCATTTTGGACCTAATCTCTCAGACCACACACTGCTACTTCCATTGGAGTTGCCAGCTATAATACAATTCAATTTAATTCAGATTAAAAATTGAATTTCAGGGCACCTGGGTGGCTCAGAGGGTGAGCATCTGCCTTCAGCTCAGGCCGTGATCCTGGAGCCCAGGATCGAGTCCCACATCTGGCTCCCTGCATGGAGCCTGCTTCTCCCTCTGCCTGTGTCTCTGCCTCTCACTGTGTGTCTCTCATGAATAAATAAATAAAATCTTTAAAAAAAATTGAATTTCAGATAAACAACAAATAAAAGTTTAGTATTAAAGGTATATCCCATGTAACATTTGGTATATATTTATACCAAAAATTCATTATTTGTCTCAAATTCAGACTTAACAGGGCATCCTTTATTTTTTCCCCAGTTCATAGTACCTTTATTTTAGAAAACGTATTGAATCAGACCTACTCCTTCCTTGCTCTGTGTATTTCTGTCCTTCACTTGAAAAAGCACACAGTCGAATTTATCTTCATCCATTCTGTCAGTGAGGTAATAAGCAAAAGGCATCACTGGTTGCTTCAAAGAACCATTTAGAGTCAAATTCCAGAAATCTTTGTCTTGTTTCCATTTTTTTGTCGCCCTTGTTTCACGGGGTTTGTCAAACTCCAGCTCTTTTCCTATGTAGATTTTAAGTCAGCAGCCATCAATCTGAGGAATTCTTTCTCCTGCTGCCACCTACCAGTTTGTTTCTCCACTGCTAGCAAGCTGGGACTGGGCCTGAATCTAAACCATTGCCTTTACCATTCTTATGGTAATGCTGCATTATTGGAAGAAGGGGAGTTTAGAAGGGTACTGACCCCAAAAGTTCTCAGTACTTCTCACTTATCAGGAAATGGGAGAAAGGAAAGATTCTTCTCTGGATTATTATTTTGTTTTGTTTTGGGTTTTTGGCTCCTGAAAAGGATTTTCTTAGGATCATGTGTCATTATCCATTCAGGCCATAAACCTCAAAAAGAGTAGGCTAGGCGAAAAATATGGCATCAGATTTTTTTAAATGATTTTATTTATTTTAGAGAGAGAGAAAATGTGCACGCATGAGTGTGAGGCAAGGGGACAAAGAGGGAGGGAGAGAATCTCAAGCAGACTCTGAGCTGAGTGCAGAGCAAAGGTGGGGCTCCATCTCACAATTTTGAGATCATGACCAAAACCAAGAGTCTGACACTTAACTGACTGAGGCACCCAGGTGTCCCACGGCAACCAGCTTTGATTTCATAATGTCTCTAAGCTTCCTAGACCCCAAACTGGGGATTCATTGAACAAAAAAAATTGTTTTTCCATTGTTTACTTCTTGAGAAAGAAGAGATGATTTTGAAGGTCAATGACTTCTTTCAATGTCTGATAACTTTTCAAAGTCTGATAAAGTGCTTGATGAAAGCAAGTCTCTTGTTGGGCTTCTTCTATTGTTCTAAGGTAGTTTTCTTATTGGCAGAATACAGAGAAAGATTTCAAAGTTTAGTGGAGTAAAAGCCAGCACAAAAGACCAATTTTAGGCACCAAAAAAGAAAAAAAGCTATTCAAAATTTAAATAGAATAGTTCATACTTGTGTGTGTGTGTGTGTGTCTGTGTGTGTATTCCAGTTTTCATTATGGGTAACATAAAAACAATATCAGAAAAAATCACTTTTATAAGGCAATTTACAATTACAATTTTAACAATACACAAAAGTTTTATAGTAATTCAGATTTTGGCACAATAATGACTATACATATTTGATAAATACACTTTTATTTCTCTGGGAGATTATCTGAAAGTTATTAAACATTTATGAAAGCAGATTTAACTTTCACTTAAATATATGAGCCATTCATTTAGTTTCTTTCAGAATGATTTGTTCTAATTCTTTACCTTAATTTATGAGGGAATTTAAGAAGAGATCCATGTTTTTGAAGTTTAAGATGACCATTTCTGCCCTTTTCATTAAAATGCATCCTGTTTTTATTTCTCAATTCTGGTATCTTAACTTCCTTTTTACATAATCTGTTAGAAACTAGTCATCAAGTCCAGCCTACACTAAAGGGGCAGGGAATTGAGTTCCACCTCTTGGGAGTGAGAACTAACAAAGAATTATGGACATATTTTTTAACCACCTTAATGGCATAGTGGAGAGACTGGATTTTTAAGGCCGGGTTCAAATCCTATTTCTTCTCCTCATTAGCTGTGTCATCTTAGGCAAGTCATCTGTCTTCTGTTTCATTATGTGTATATTGGAAGTAGTATTGCCTTCCTGCTCAAGCATTACACAAAGGCCACTGCTGACCACCTTCTCTCTGGCTGGATCCTACCACGTAGGCTGAAAAGTTAAATATTCACATCCCTAGGTTTCTTCACAGCTGGGAAGGCTATATGCCCAGCTGTGGTCCATAAAAAAAAAAAAAAAAGAAGTGTGCTAAGATGGGGCTTCTGCAGGAAAGCTTTCACTTTCCTTATATAAAGGGACAGACCTCTTTGGCACCAGCGTCTGATTGTCAGAGTCTAGGTCATGTCCCAGTGCCCTAGTGGGAAAGGAAGTTAAGAAAAGAGTGGCTAGCCCTTTCAGCTTCTGGGAAGGAAATCTTTTCATATGATTGTCATGTATATGACATTGTGCTTTATAATATTTGTTTCACCTTCAACCCCATTTCTGGCACAGAGACCCTAAAACACTTGGACTTCCAAAGCGAAGACAGCTACTAAGGTATCTTTTGTTGTTTAATATGGTGATTTTTAAAATGCCCCTAACCTAAGAATGGAGGCTACTTGCCAGGGGGAACCAACTAGATGGTTAGAGGGATGGAAATTTCAGTCCCACCCACTCCACTTCACCTTCCCCACACCCTGACTTCTGGGGGAGGGAAGATCACCAATGGTGATCTAGGGAGTTCAATCACCAATGGCCACTGATGTGATCAATAATGCCTGTGTAATGAGGTTTCCATAAAAACCAAAAGGGTTTGGTTCAGAGAGTTTTGGGGTTTGTGAACATGTAGTTTTTCAGGGAGAGTGGTATGCTTGGAGAGGGCAAGGAATCTTCTTGCCCTTTTTCCCATACCTTTCCTATGCCTGCTGCTGAGTTATACCCTTTATAATAAATTGGTAGTATAATAAGTACTATGTTTTTCTGAGTTCTGTGAGCCACTCTGGCAAATTAACCAACCCAAGGAAGGGGTCGTTGGAGCCTCCAGTCTACAGCCAGTTGATCAGGAGCACAGATGACAACCTGGATTTGCATCTGAAGTGGTTGCGGTGGGTACAATCTTGTAGGACTGAGCCCTTAACCTGTGGGATCTGACACAGTCTTCAGATGGATAGTTAGAATTGAGTTCAGTTGTAGGACACCTACCTGATGTTGGAGAATTTTTTGGTATGCAGAAAAACTCACACAGTAGAATTGGGTGCAGAATCATTAATATAAAATTAATTTATGTTTTTAGACTTTATAAATACTCTGTAGTTAAATGTCAGACAATTTAAAGAGAGAGTAAAAATAGTAAAGATGTAGAGATAATATCTGAAAAAAGCAATTCTCTTTGAATACATGATATGTATTTCTGCCAAATTAGCCAATATGGTGGGTGCCTGGGTGGCTCAGTTGGTTAAATGACTGCCTTCTGCTCAGGTCATGATCCCAGAGTCCTGGGATCAAGCCCTGCATTGGGCTCCCTGCTCAGCGGTGAACCTGCTTGTCCTTTTCCTTCTGCCCCTCCTGCTAGCTCATGCTTATTCTCTCAAACAAGTAAATAAAAATAAAATCTTTTAAAAAATTATCCAATATGAGTAATTTGCATTGATTACAAAAATGAAGTCAAGATGGAGGAATATAAAAGGTGGTGCATCATTTATCTTAGGGCCTTGACTTCCTTATCTGTAAAATGGATTTTTCTTAGGATAAAACAATTTTCTATATATTAAGAGCTCAAAACTGTTAGTTGTAATTATTCAGGAGTGAATGAAACATAGAAATGAGTAAGAATTGATCCCAATGGAAGAAAAGTCTACCTTTGAATAAGTAATTACAAAGAGCCTTTGGCTTCTACATGTCTGGGTTTGATGAGCTATACATGTGAGGGATGTAATTTGTCTTCTATGAAGCACTGGAAGATCATCAGATTATACCCTTTATCCTATGTAGGGTAAGCCATTAGAGGTCCAGTGATGAACCACACATTAGAAATCTTGGGTTTGAGTGTCTCAGGCAGCTATTCCTATAATAATGCTGCATGACAAACCACCCCAAAGTCAGTGCCTCAAGAAAATTAGCATTTATTTTTTATTTATTTTTGACTTAGCATGTCTGGGTTAACTGGATTCAGGTCTGCTCCATGCATTTCTCATTTTCCTTGGGTCAGCAACTGGTTACTAATTACCAGGGTATGTTCTTCTCACGGTAAAAGACATGAGCACAAGAGGACAAACTCAGCCATGCAAGCACATTTCAAGCCATGGATTCTCTTGGGTCTGTGAATATCCGGCTGGGTACAACATGGCACATGGCCAAGTCCCAAGTCCAAGGGCAGAGGCATTACACTTCCCTTGCTGAAAGGCCATAGTAAGGGTGTAGATGTGTAGTGCAAGTACAGAAAAATGAAGAACTGAGATCAATGACTGGATCTATCATAGAATCATAGCTCTGTTTTGAGACTTTGGCTATGTATTCGTGGGTAGGTCACAGTACCTCTCTGGGCCTTAGTGTTTTTTTATTTGTAAAGTGAAGAAGTTGAATTTGATCAGCTGTTCTCAGCCCAATATTAAAATCACCAAGGGAAGCTTTAAAAAAAAAAAAACACCAATTGCCTGGGTTCCACCAAAGACTAATGAAATAATAATCTTTAGGGAGTAAGTTAAGCATTGGTATGTTTATAAGGTTTTCTAGATGATCCTACGATACAGCCAGGATCAAAACTACTTTATTAGACAGTTTCTAATGTTTCTTCTTTTGTATCTAAAGCTAGTATAGATTCTAATGGGACTGGTTGATTGCCATCATGACTTGTTCAAAATTCACCTGCTGATTGGTAGAGTAAGAAAGTTTGTATCCTTTAATAATTCCTGAGTTTTCTCATAAATAGCAGCAACTATATTGTTTTCTCTTAGTTCCTTTGCTTGAATATATTCCTACATTTCCCCAAATGTTTTCTTCCTCTTCTTTTTTTCCTACCTACTGCAGCTGCTGTTAAGTTTTCTGAAATAAATGAGAGCTCTTTTCCTTATTCTCTGTCATTTATTTCCTAGATTTTGCTTAAATTATATTTCAAATACTTCTCTCCCCCTTTGCCACTTAGAACTAGTGTCACCCACCTTCCCGTCAAGGTTGGCAGTGATGATTAGCACACCCCCACATGCTGCCACTCTTTACCCACCTACCCCAGTGTCAGCCTGTGCAAGGAATTTACATTTCTACAGGAGCAACTCTAAGATTTATTGAAAGGGGCTCTGGAATGAATTGCAATATAAATATTTTCTGTGCATTTTAGAGATGCTGTAGAAAAGATACTTGAAATAGGTGGGGCAGGGGACAAGTGACCAGAAGTTTTCGTTCTCTGCAAGGATTTCATAAATATTGTGGGAGATATATGGCTAATTCACCATGATTACATTTTGTGATTCTTTATTGGCTCTCTCTGGCAAGTTCCTTATTTTCTTCCTCACTAACAAGAATTATAATTTGGGGTATGTAAGTGAATGAAAAATTCACAGATAGATCTTAGGTCATTGAGAAATTAATTTAATATGAGAATTTTCTATTTTTTCTTCTTCTTCTTCTCCCTCATTTTTTATCATTATACTATTTATTTGAATCTATTATATCCAATTAATTCTTAGGTGCTTTTTTCCCCCAGAATTTTATCTCTCTGCAATATGGATGTGTCTCATGGTTGATGGTGCCTTACAACTAATTCACAGAAATTTTTTTTCTTGGAGGCATATGCAATAATGGTGCACCTTATAATGGATGATGTCTTAAAGGCAATGAAATAAGGCACTATCTAGGCTTTGTGCTAAGTCTGTTTCATATATTTTCTTATTTAGTCTTTATAATAATCTACTCAATTAATTGATCAATACATTTTTTCCTATCAAAATATTTATTGAGGTAATATAATTAATAATAATAATTAACATGTATTGAGTAGGCATTATATAAGATGCTAACAAATACTCTTTGCACTTAAGATGACCCTAGGAAGTAGGTATTGATATTATTTGCGTTTTATAGATGAGTGAAATAGGCATTCAGAGGTTAGGAAACTTCCCAAAGTCATACAGATGGCGGAAAATAACGCAAGATTCAAATCCTGGTTGCGGGGGATCCCTGGGTGGCTCAGCGGTTTAGCGCCGCCTTCAGCCCAGGGTGTGATCCTGGGGACCAGGGATCAAGTCCCATGTCAGGCTCCCTGCATGGAGCCTGCTTCTGCCTGTCTCTGCCCCCCCTTCCCCTCTGTGTGTCTCTCATGAATAAATAAATAAAATCTTTAAAAGAAACAAAAAACTGGGAACCCTGGGTAGCGCAGCGGTTTAGAGCCTGCCTTTGGCCCAGGGCGTGATCCTGGAGACCCGAGATCGAATCCCATGTCGGGCTCCCAGTGCATGGAGCCTGCTTCTCCCTCTGGCTATGTCTCTGCCTCTCTCTCTCTCTGTGTGTGACTATCATAAATAAATAAAAATTTAAAAAAATTAAAAAAAAATAAAAAAACAAAAAACAAATCCTGGTTGCTCTGCCATCAAAGCCTGTGCTATTAACCACCACTCTACATTGCCCCAAATGTTTGTTACAATTATAATTATCACTGGTGAAGTACTTTACCATTTACCATAAGCTTTCTCAAGCAGCCAGTTTTATCCTAGCCTAATAACTTGGCAAATGCAAATTCTTACGTATCTTTTGCACTTAAAGATGTAAAACATTGCTGAAAAACATTCTTAAAAGCCCACTTAAAAAGAAAGAACACCAAGAAAAGCTAAAAACATGGAACTCTTCACTTCATTAGGGCCAAGTAAATAAAAGTTGGGTTAGAGTTCATGCTGATTATTATCCAAAGGACAATTGCCTATTTGATTTTGGAAAGGCAAATTATCACAAGGTATGAACCTTTACTCTGAGATATAATTTTGCATTTCTAACTAAGTAAGGAAAATACTATGCAAACCAAATGGATTTTAGAAACAATGGATATGGATAATAATAGTTTGTAAAATGGATCATTGGAATTGGTAAATATGATAATTGAATTTAGGCTGATAACTCTTCCATATAGCTTCAATTTTATAGAGAATTACCTGAAAATTCAGGATATTAATGTATTTGGGTTAAGTCTTATTTTGTTATTAAAGTGATTTATGGCCAACAAAGAAGTCCTCAAAAAAAGGGACTATGTCTGGGATGCCCTGGTGACTCGGCAGTTGAGTGTCTGCCTTCGGCTCAGGGTGTGATCCTGGAGTTTGGAATCAAGTCCCACATCAAGTCCCACATCAGGTGGGACTTGCATGGAGCATGCTTCTCCCTTTGCCTGTGTCTCTGCCTCTCTCTGTGTGTCTCTCATGAATAAATAAATAAAATCTTTAAAAAAGAGATTCTATGTCTGAATGAACAGAAAAATTATAGTTAGGTTGACATTGCTTTCAAATAATTCTATGCATTATTAAATAACCTGGAAATAACATAAAGCCACAGAATCATAGGATTCTTGAGGTAGAAGGGCCTCCTGGGAGTTAATGTTTCCCTCTTAACACAAGTAGAAGCATGAATTTTCTAAGACAGCAATCACTATTTCAATTCATTTCCTCTTTGCTGGATGGCTTCTTTAGTATATTTTGTTCTGTCATGTAAGTTTTCATAGATATCTGACCTGGGTTTATTTTCTGAGACCTTCTAATCTCCTTCTGGCTACTCAGGGTAAAAATGTGATATCTAGCTTTAACAGAAGACTAGAAATCCTGCTGTTTTGAAAACTGGACATCCTTTTCCAAAGTACCCTATGATTTATGCCAGAGATGAATTATGCTTGGCCCTAGATGATTGCCTTTTAGTCAAAGATTTCAAGGGTGAATAAAGTACCTATCAAGTAGTTAAAGTGTCATCCAACCCCAAACTTTTCCTTCTTCCTGTCCTCAGTTTCTGTGGTATAAATACAGCCTCTATCTCACAAGACAATAATTCTTTATTTTTGCTTTATAGAATATCAACATTTCATTAGAGTCTGTTGTGAAGTTTTTTTTTTTTTTTTAAGTAACTCAATATATTTGTCATGAAATTATAAGAGATCTAGGGCTGGAATGTACCTTGGAGATCATTCATTCCAATTCCCATATTTGCAAATGGGAAATTTGTTCCTGAAGTGATTAAATGTTTTTATCCAAGACTGTATAGCCAATTAGTGACAGGTATAACTAGAACCCTGGTCTCTTGACTCTCAGTTTTATTCCCACCCACTCCCCAAAAATCTTCCAGTTAATACTGGTAACTTCTTACAAATGAGAGCAATGTCCGTGAAACCCTTTTCTTTTGGAAAATAGCAAAAGACTTTGACTAGGTTGCAAGAGATTTCTCTTTAAGACAAGGCTTCAGAAATGACCTTTGAGGGCATTTTCCATATTTCTGATTAGTGGGTGCAATAACCTTTAGCTGGAGAAAAGGGCACCCAAAGAGCAGAGTAATAATAGAGGAATTACCTTGGCAATTACCATTACAATTACAAGTCCACCTTTGAAAATAAATAGAGAAACCAGTAATCGAAAGAGCATCACAGCCTATGAGAAGAACAGAAATGTCAATATCCAACATCTAGGCCATTCTATTGACTTTTCTGGTTGAAATATAATCGAAACCAAACAAACAGTATCTTTTTTTCCACTATAGTAAATGCTATTTTCCACATAGTTACATGCTATTAAACCTGAAGAATTACTTGGTATCTTTTCATTACTATGAACTACAGCCTCATAATCTCTGAAATGGAAATAATATAACCTAACCAGCTTACCTCATGCGATAAACATAAGTTTAATAAATGATCAGCCTGAGAAACCATTGTGGTATTGAGTGAAATGTTTGAGCTCCGCTGGGGCTTTCTCTTAATGAGAATAGCTTTTATTTGCAATTTTGTAGACATTTTATTTAAGTGTTGACTCCAGCCTCACAGGTTTCTGTAGGATATGGAGGAAGACAAAGAGTTCACTTCAGGTCACTTTTATTTAACCTATTTAGTTTAGGATAAGTGAGTGAGAATAATTGCCAGATGTACATAAGAGTATGCCTTCAACACTACCTAAAATACAGCCTTCGCTCTGCCCATGATGGCATCATCATTAACAGAGCCCATCTTGGCATGACGGAACCCTGACTGGGTCCATTCAGCTCTTCATTTGAGCAAATGAAATTTGCTCTAGCTTTCTTTAGCTTTAGCTTTTCTTTATCTCTTTATGCAATGAGAGGCATCTTGGCAGCTCAGTGGGTTCAACATCTGCCTTCAGCTCATGTCATGACCCCAGGGTTCTAGGATCGAGCCCCACTTGGACTCTGCTTGGTGAGGAGTCTGAGTCTTCCTCTCTCTCTATCTGCCACCTCCTCTATTTGTTGTTCTCTCTCTGTGTCAAATCAATAAATAAAATCTTAAAAAAAAAAAAAGAATGCAATGACATTTTTTTTTTTTTTACCTTTTCCTCAGGCATCCACTTTTCTAGATACTCAAATCTCTCACTCTCTATTTTTTTTCCAGAATTAAGAATTTTGGTTTGGATGACATTGAATCTCAGTGGGGAAAAAAGATCTTCGCAGTTCTGCCCACTGTCAATTCACAAACCTACTTGGGACCATGACAGTTTTCTTTTACTCCTTGGAGGTGAAGATCAGTGTCTTCTAACAGTTTACCCATTAGGGATATCCTGAGAATAAATGAAACCATTATGTATCAAGATAATCCTCTAAACAAAGTTGCTCTGAGAATCTAGATAACATTCAGAGTTTTAATACATAGTCACAGGGTTTAAACTCCTTCATTCTCCTGTGCCAAGCTATCCCTGAGGTTTTTGAACTTATAGAGGTTTTACTCTGAGTTCCCTTGTTGATTTAGCTGTAGGGCCAATTGAACATCACTTCTCAGCTCTATGCCAGCTCTTTTCTATCTCTAAAGTAGGTATTATCATCTTTGACATCTTAACCAGAGCTTCTAAGGAGCTTCCCACTTCCAATTTATCATAGGACTCTACCTGGACATATGGTTTTAAAAGTCGTATCAAATAAAAATATTTATACCTGTGTAGGATCTTTTTAGATATAAACATATTTCTTCATTCACTGACAGAAAATTAAGCTAAGATTTAAAACAGTATGTTTTCCCTAAATCTGAAGTATTCTTCATGAACCTGCTATCAAGGTATCAGCCCAGCTCTGCCACTTAAAGTATCTGTTTCAGTTTTTCCCTCTGGGGTGAGAGCCAGAGATTTTAAAAGAATAATAAGCTACCACTGGATTCAGATAATTCCCTGGACCAAAAATGCCCCGTGAACTCAAAATAACATTAGTTGTACCCTGAGCTTTGTGTGTTGCTGTACATATATTTATATATGACCATTCCCTGAGCACTCCTTCCTTAAATTGTTTTCATATTTATTGGTTTATTTTTATTTTAATACTCCTTGACCACATCAAGATCCTTGACTTCATGCTAGGCTTTGAGACTTTGAGAATGAGCTGTGCTACCTGGTATAAATGGGGGTTCCAGTTCAATCTAAGAATTTCAGAAATTGCCTTAAGCTGCAATCAGAGCAAAGGAGCAAGTGTCAGAATATTTTTATCTGTAATGGAAATAACCAGAGAAATGCAGAAGAAAATCTTTCTCTCCTCTGTTTTAACCAGCTCTATTTTAGATTCCAAGTCAACTGTCAATTTAGTATCAGGGCCCCTTTAAGCAGAAGTTTTGACTTGCAATGAATTTTACAGGCTGCAGGCTATTAAATGACTGACTTTTTTTTTTTTTTTTTTGACTGACTCTTTTTGTAATAACCCCCTCTCTCCTTTAAGGAATTGAAAATGGAAATCACATAGCCTAAAATTCCTGATTATTTTACCTTCCTAACCTCACACCTCTAACCCATTGGGAGAAAAGTGCTTCAGGAAGAATGTCTCAATTTTGGTTTCCCTAGAAGCAGACCCTGCCTGAGAAAATAATTTAAGTGCAAATAGTTTATTTGGGAGGTAATCGCAGGAAATTCCAGTCCAGGTGTGAGGAATTAAGACCAGGAAGGAACTAACAAAGGATATGTGATCAAGTAAGTCATTACTGTAAGTACCTGGAGGTTATTCTCACTGGGCACCTCTTGCAACAGGTATAGAACACATGGCTCTAAAATATTTCGGGAGAGGATGAGAGAACTCAGTGTTTATATAACAACTCCAACAATTGCCACCAGATTTTGGTTGAGTGCGCAACTTACTACCAGTATGTCCTTGATGATGTCATTTCAATCATCTGAACTTTGTTGTCTCATGTGCAAGTTGGAAATGAATCTTGCTTCATAAGATTATGATAAGACTTCCATACACTAGTGTTAGAGTGCTTTGTAAGTTACAAAGTTACTATACAAATATTATTTTACAGATAACAGATTACAGTTCTTAATATAGGTAAAAGCATGTTCCATTCCCTATTAAACCTTTGAAGGACTATTAAACCTTTGAAGAAGTGAAGCCATATACATAGATAAATATCAAAAGCAGTTCATGATCAATGCCATGAAAGAAGAGCAATCTTCTCTTATAACACAAAGAGTTAGAAACACAGGTGTTGGAGTTCCAGCCTTGGCTCTGCCATTTATTAGCTGTGTGACCTTGGGAATTTTACATACCTTCCCTGAGTCTCACTATTCTTATCTATGAAATGGGAATGACAAAATTGTTCATGAAGAATTTACAAACATTAAATTAGATAGTGCTTAGTACGTATTAAAGGATGGTATTATCATCATTACCATCATTATTGTCATTTTTGCTATTACTCCTGCATGGGATTCAGAGGAGGGCGAAATCACAACTAATTTGGAATGTGATGGGCTCCAGGAAGAGTGTTATTAAGAGACAGTGGATATGAAGGCCCTTAGTAAATTCTTCTATCATCAGTTTTAAGGAATGATTATTTATGAATAATCATTATTATTTGGTTATTATTTGGGCATTACAGTGGGTGAAACTATGCCAGGCAGAGATGAGAGCAGAAAGGTATTCTAAGTGTAAGAAACAGCATGTGGAAATTAGTACAGACAAGGAGGGGCATGCTAGGCAGGTTTTGCAAAGTGAGCGGTGTGTTTGGGTAAGAGCATGGGGCATATTCAGGAGAGGAGGAAGAACTAAGTAGGGGATGGAATTAGTGCATGTAACACCATGAGGGTCAAGCCAAAAGTTGGAGACCCCATGAATGTTTTGAATAGATGACTATTCAAGAATCTTTCCTTGCTGGTTTGTGCTCTTGAGCCTTCATCTACTCACATGCTGCCTCTCTTCATTCCTGAATCCAGAACTGGCATTGTCTTGCTCAGCTTTAATTTCCTGCTTCTTACTCTGTCATTCATGCTCTTCTTCTCACTCTCCCACATCATATTCATCTCTTCTTGCATCTTCATTTATTCTGAACTCATCATCTTGACTCCCTTTTCCCTTTCTCTTTAATCAAATATGTCCCATCGTGATTTGGGA